>NC_089580.1:131359963-131700150 GCF_019320115.1 Miscanthus floridulus | reverse complement strand
CATAAAGCATTCCTTTCATACAGCATGCTTCAACCACTATGGCGAGATCATTAATCACTTTGACTAGCATGCCAAGTACGTATACTGATTACCAAACCGAGGCACAAAACAACCCTTGCGTGGTTGCCAATAGTGAATTGGATGCAGGAGGAAAGCCTCTGCAGTTATTTCACTCTAAAAACGCAGTCACAACAGTCGAGGGGCAGACCGAAGAGTGAAGAGGAGTTGCTTTCGTAAGCAATTTCTCTTGGTTGGTTTTGTAGAGGCATGCAACAGCTAGCTAGAGATGGCTATATTTTTTATTATCCAACGAGAGATCAAATGAGCAGTGACGGATTTTCTGGCTTTTGCAGTAAAAAAATACAACAGCTATATCTCCTTCGTTGTGAATTAGATCGAGGCGACACTTGTTCAGATGAACTCCTCGCTGCAAGGTTCTTGCGAATTCAACAAATTTTATCGAAGACATGAGTTGGGTTCACCACAGATCAAAGCCACTCATGACTACTATCACTACTGATATGTTTTTTGTTCATCAAACCGAGGCACAAAGGTATCCTTGCGCAGTTGGCAAGAGTGAGAAGTGTCCGACCCGGTCAGATGGACGTTATTTTGTGAACCAAAATGTTTGCACAAATGCGCAGTGCCATCTGACCATATGAAGATATGCTTAAGGGACTTTAACTTCTTCGGATAATATCTTAAGGGAGTATTTTGACATTACTGGAATTAAGATGATATTGTCAGTCCAGCAGCAATACACTTTGCCATTATTAATTATTCTTTGGAGGTGGATTTGGGGTCTCCCTGTTCGAAGGATAGGAGGCTGTGGTTGGTATAGCCATGGCAGTTTGTCAGTTTCCTACCATTGTCCGACTCACCATGACATGATAGCACAGAGACTATCTAGTGCACACTCCACCTGGGTGTGAACGTGAAAATGATCAGTACTGCGCCATCTCCTTGCCGACAGCCAGCTGGTCAACGATGATCATAAAACCAATGGAGTTTACGGCCAATCGACTAGACTATAAAGCCAATCAGCTAAAAAGCAGTCTGAGGGGATCTGGAAATGTGTCCAACCCTGATGGTTTAAATAGCTCAGAAGAGAAGGAAGGGTTTAGCGGCTAAGACATAGAGAAACAACCCAGAGAAAAATATCAAAGCCGCAACAAAAGCCAATGATAAAGTATATTACATCGGCTCAAGCAAAGATATCGGCTCATTTATCATGGTATGTCAGATGAACAATCCAAGGTGGCATTCACAAGGTGTTGCAAGCAACGAGATAAGACGACGAGGTTTATCGGCTACAACATAGTTGATAGGGCAATCTGACTGTCGGTCAGTCTTTTTGCAGCTAATATGACTATTGGCGTAAAAAGATTCGACGTCACCATGCTCAGGTTATGTGGTGCGTTTTCTGACTGTGGTTAGTACCGTGGTCGTGCCAGTAGAAACAGTTTGATTTGTCGATGGCCCTGCATGCATACATATTCATGTCATCCGCAACAAATTAGTGTCAGTTATGCGTACACACATCAATGGTTCAAAAGCAACAGGAGAGGCATCAGTTGATTTCGTCAAAAAGCTAGTGACGAGATAGAAAGCAATGAGCCAATAGAGTATTAGCTAATGGAGTTATTTTTAAGCAACCGATGGACTCAAGCAAAAAGCCGATGGACCAATGTGTTAATTTATTTGGTCGAACTCAATCGGCTGAAGAAGGAGACCTGGAGGCCGATTGTGTGTATGGTTTATACGAGAGAAGAACCGGAGAGCAGCTCCTTCACCTCCATCGGCTCGGCTCTATGTTTCCATATCCAGAAGAGAACATACAGCAAGGGATCAACATTGATGGGATTCATTTACCGGATTGCAATCCCGTCTAAATACCTGACGATTACAGGGTATGACAGGATCGCATCAGGCAACATTGCATGTGCTTTGACATCTTTTCCTGTCAACTACACGTTCAAGCTATGCCGCCACGTGAACGAGCTGGTCAAGGGCATTATTCGAGGGCAAGATTTGCATGCTAGTGGTATCCATGACCATAAAAGAGATCTTCTGCGGCATCATCAAGTCACTCAAGCAGGTCGTGTTCGAAAACGTGCATTTGAAACTTGACCAGTTTCGGCCCCATCATCTATGTAACCAATATGAGGCAGCTGGACACACCACTTCCGACTTCTTCGGCGATAACCAAGAATGCCACAAGTTGTCAAAGCTCGCTGAGAAAGTCGCAGATTACGCCAGGATGACCAGGCTCAAAGTGGAGAAACATGCATGCAGATATGAGATACATACCCCTCTATACTTGGTTCACAAATTTTTTATTCCATGCTTTTCCTATCATGTGAATAATTTATCATAGGAAAAGCATGACATCTAAGTAGTTGATGAATAAGATATAGTATGATGAAACAAACCTTGCTTCTTTCTACAAAGTACTTGGGAAAATTTTCAAACAAAAAATTAAAAATTAATAGCTTGTCTCCACAGCGATGTTGAATTTCCTACCAAGGCCATATGTTATCATCAAAAACCTTCCACATAAGCTACTTGTTTTGTGTTGAGTTTTGTCGAGTCTTGTTAACACCTATTGAGAGATCTATCATGCTCCCAAGATCAAGATCATGTACACGCCGCAAATATATGATGCTTCTACACTGGAAGTACGTAAAAACATGTTTTTTATCCACCCCAAAATGTCCTGCTCCTCCAGTAGGAGAAGGCAAAAAAATGTTTGTTAGGTTTATCAAAATAAATGTTCCAAGTTTTTTATGATATTTCTCTCAAAAGTTTGTTGCAAAAAGCGACATGGGTTATGCAAAAGTATAATTTAAAAAAATGGGCACAAAAAGGTCCAAAATAAAAAAAAAGATATAAGAATAAAGATATCCCATGTTCTCGCAAAAAAATCATAAGAGAGAAATATGTTTCAAAGAGCATAGTAGAATTAGGTTAGCCACCAAATATTCCACACACATGCACATCTTGATCTAAGAGTATGACACTTCTCTCTTTTATCCAGGATTTGACTTTACAATATATGCAAGCAAGTATGCTACATATTTTATCTGAACCTGAACTCCATATAAGCTTTTTAAAAGTAGGATGAAAAGAGGTAAAACAATGCCTTGATGAGGAAATATACACATTGAGCGATCTGAGAGAGTCATTTGAGGAGCAAACTTATGCTTTAATTTAAAAATCTTTCAAAAACCCCCAAGTTTTCTGAGCAGGAGAAGTAAGGATGACTGGATTAATCCGTTCCATTCACCAACCACCCAAGATGGTGTGATAGACACTTCAAAGTTCACATGTGTAGGTGAAGTTTGGAATAAAGTAATATTGCTGCCAGTAAATTCCTCGGCTCTCTAGAAAAAGACCATCGGCTAAGAGTTATTGGATTATATTAATGTGACGTTGATCAGTCAGCAACCTTCCCAACAGAAACTCCATCGGCTATATAGGGGAGCTGATTACTCTACTAAAGACCACTGTTGCTGATGTCGAACAACAAGTCAATCAAGCTGCTGGAAACCAGTTGGAGATATCAAGCTGTATGGGTTGATAATAGAAGGATATCATCAGAGATGCTAAAAAAGGGGTGGACAAGAATTCCAATTATCTGATACTTAATGGTCAATAGCAAGGAAGAGGCCGATGTTTATGATTATTACCTCTAGATGGCCGATCATATAATTATAGACTCGGAGGCTAGCCCCTAATCGGCTAAAGCAGATGAATGGTCGAGAACTTAGGAAGGTGGAATCCAAGCAAGTTATCAAAGGTATCGGCTCATGAAAGCCGATTACATGATACATATGAGGATTGACTTTGAAATTATCAAGACCAAGAAAGAAGATGATTGATATGGAGTCGATACATTCCTCTGTGTTGCGATAAGATATCATCGATTCAGGAAAGAAAATCATTGGATCAAAATAGTTCGAAGCATGAAAAAATCATACTCCGAACTAGAGGGGCCTGTGTTTATACTAAAATTTGGTAAGCTTACCCTGAAAAAGAGAAGATCGGCCGATGATGTCAAAAACAAGAACATTTCCAAAATAAGGGATATTCCATGGCCAAGATGTTGATCTGTTGCTGAACGCAGCTTTGGCACATGCACAGGATTGATTCAAAAATCAGATGTGATTGCCAATGCTCAAGAAGGAAATGAAATATTATATTTTATTTAGATGTTGTCACGTATACGGGAGGCAATGATGGAAAGATAGCTTACAGAAGAAAACTTGGTTACGGAAAGCATGAGATATTGGCCTGTACTAGGGCAGTAAAGAGAAGAAAGATTATTTAGTTGATTCGAATTGCCAAACGAGCTGACAACCAAATCGATTTCTATTTACCAACAAAGTCTACGGAATTCATCTAACAGGTGCACAAGATGGTGATTAATTAAAGAAAGAAGCACATATCGGGAATTGGAGATTGGTAATAATGGTGATTAATTAAAGAAAGAAGCACATATCGGGAATTGGAGATTGGTAATAATGTGGTCTGGCCGCATATATTTGCATGGCCACGTTTGCAGAGCGTGCATGGGAGATCCGGACTTGGCTCAACAGAGATATATTCTTAGATTATATTTCCATCTTTATTTTTGAGTCATGCTTGTACACGGCAAAGACCAGCCGACTCATGTATATGTATATATATACGAGTTCACGGCCTATTGTAATTTTTATCGATCCAATCAATCAATACAAGTTACTTTTTTGGCTTTATGCCAACCCTTAGGAGTAGGAGTAGTGTAGATCACGATGAGTTCTTCAACACTGCATCGGTCCGCCCGGACTCCGACTTGTCTATAAGTATTGTCATGGCTTATACTTCTGTTTGTACGGCTGCATCGGTTAAGTTTGATCTCCACTGTGAACTCTAGTATAAGCTAGTTATCGACTCTTATCTAGTTTAAGTACGGCTGCATCAGTTAAGTTTGACCTCCACTACTCGAATTAGATTAAGGTCAAGTTATCGGCTCTACCTAAGGGTGGCGTCCTTCGGGCAGATTCATTAAGTTACCGATCTTGCTGATGTTCTTATTGTTATTAGTTTTCAGCAGCATCAATCTGCCTAATCGAGATCGATCTAGATCGGCCTCACGTCCTTTTAGTCCGTCGCTTGCTTTGTTACAATACGATATTTCTTACTTTAAGCGACGGTTTACGTTTTATCGGCAGTTCTACCACGATCTTGATCGTGCATAGTACGCGGTTAAGGCACGTATGATCTTGAAGAGGTTTACTGTCTAGTTAAATCTGGTCTATAGTTCGCTATTATGGCTGTAACGATCCGATCGATCCCCACTGATGGCACTTTAGATTAGAGGATGCTAGTTGGTAGATTTGTTCTCGATCAGGCGTGACCTTAACTGTTTGCTATGCCTACATCGGCTAAATAGCCGATCGCCTATGCTTTAACGCCTACGGTGTGTCTCCATGATTCTGTTAAATAAGAATAGATCTATGTACTTTAAAGGTTTGATTTGTTGTCTTTATCACGGCTGCCATCGATCCGGTCGAACCCCACTGTTAGAGATAGCAGGTTAAGTCTGATGAGTTCATAGATTTGTTCATATTAAATAGTCGATTGTTCATATGTTGTAGTCCCTTTTCACCTGAATTGGCTATTTCAGCCGATTTGCTTGAGCGTCCACACATATAGCATGTCTTTCGGAAAGTCTATCAATGTATAGATGATTTTATGGATTCTTCGGTTTTAGTTTGTTATTATCATTATAGTTGCTATCGATCCGGTCGAACCTCACTGTTGATGGTAACATATTAGATTCAGAGCGTTTGTAAGTCCATTTGCACTAGACAGTCGATTTGCTCGCATGCTATATCATTTCTCGTTAAATTCATCGGCTCAATGCTTTACACTGGTAATACCCACCTAGCTGATGATTTTATTTAATTCTACGTGCATTGTACTCATCAATATAAAATCAATCGCGATCCACGAGCTTTACAGTCTGTAACAGCCGATTTCTATGCATATCGGCTATTTAGTCGATTTTCCTGTCTGACTGCTCCGGAAGCGGCACACTTGGAACTGTCTAGGCAAAACTGGCATGTTCCACCTTAAATTACTGATAAACTTTCTCTCTTTATCAATTGCAGGTCAAATTGACTGGCACGCCTCAGGAGGAATTCACAGGATCGGTTAGCCCTGTGTTGAAGCTAAGCGGATCTTCAACCTTGCTCCATCAAGCAGATCCTTCCGGCTTATTGTGTGCTCGACACATCGACATGTTTTTGCGCCGACAGTAACTTAGTAACTTCATATATTTTTGTTCTGAATGCTTCCACCTGCGTCAGGTATTATAAATGTTAATCATCGGCACAATGTGTATTACTCTTTTATGAATGCACACACGAGACAGTCTGACGCTATGCGATTGCAACACGCCAGACAATATCTATTACTATTTTCTGAATGCGCACACAAGATTTGATTGCACACGAAAGAAAGTCCCCTACTCTATGATTGTAATGCGTTGGACAATAGATTTGGTGTTCGGGCGACTCCTCGACTTGCGATGGGGTTGTTCGACCCTATAGTTCTCTCTTAAGAGGAACAACTCGAGTTGCAAGGAGGTAGTTAGACTAGATAGATGTCGCTCATATCGCACTTAGATGTTAGGTTTAATTTACAGTGGCAACATAGTGATAAGAATGGTTCAACATGTACAACTTATTACAGAACTGTAAAATAGACATTGTGTCGTAAGCAAGACTTCAATTATTACATCAAGAATCGTTTTAAATCCAAATTTTGATGCCTATGTGGCAACATAGTGAGAAAAAGGGTTTAACATGTATAACTTATTACAGAACCATAAAATAGAAATTGTGTCGTAAGCAAGACTTCAATTATTACATCAAGAATCGTTCTAAATCAAAATTTCGATGCCTCTATTCCCTCACCTTCTACCGCATCCCTACCTTCGACTGTCGAACTATCACCAATCTCTTGTACGTCCCTTCCTAGGCAGGGAATCAAGGTGACTATGCAACGAAGGATGTGGTGATGATGACGAAGCAGGCATCGAAGTCATGATGGTGTTGTTGAGGTCAAACTCGCCTGGTGAGTGCATCTCGCCTGGTGAGTACGCTAAAATCTCATCGTCCAAATCCGATGTCTCATCATGCTTAGTGAACTGGTTACCTGGATGAATGGTGGACTCTCTGGTCTGCTGAACTGAAGTAATAGTGTTAGATCCTAGGGTCGACTCAGCTCTATTAATGGTAGGATTACTAGGCTCGGTGGTCGCATCAGGCTCCGTGATTGTTGGGGAAGCCCTGGGAGCCTCTGTATGTGCCCCTATGGCGTCGCACGTAGTATCTGGCCATTCGACCTGATTGGGCAGAGAAGGTCGATCAGCTGCCTCATGAGCTGAAGTTGAACTCTACTTATGTTCGACTGTAGTAATACTAGCATTAGCAGGTTCAGGCATCTCGTTCGTTCGAGAAGCCCCAAGAGGCTCTGTATGTGTCCCCGTGGTAGCTTGCACCACGACCTGAGGGGGCGAAGAAGGTGGATCACCTGCCTCATCAAAACCTAAAGCTGGCTTAGGTATTTCAGGTGTTGGAGAAGCCCTAAGAGGCTCTGTATGTGCCTCCGTGGCGACTTGCACATCGACCTAAGGGGGTGAAGAAGGTGGATCACCGGCCTGATCAGGACCTAAAGCTGAACTCTGCTTATGTAGCATCGTCGCAATGGGTAACTCTATGTGGATAGTTGTATTATTAGTACCAGTTAGATAACCAGCAATGGGGTTGACCTGACTACCACATTGCAACTGAAGCGTCTGAAAGTCAAGGGACTTAACCACTGTGCCACTGTATAGTTGATTAAAGCAACCAGTGAACACATTGCACATTAGGTTGATTTTTTGGTCTTGTTGGTTGATGGCCTCACAAAAACAGATGATTGCTGGCTCATCTGCTCTTTGAGAAGGACCACACTCTTCGCTTGCTTATCAATACTTGCTTTCAAACACCTCTCTTATCATTCCATATGCTTCTAGTTTTCTTCCTGTCCGACAACTAGCCTAGCAAGTATCTATCCAAGCTCCGACGGTTGCTGAACGAACACTAGAGGTGGTGCCTGCTTGGCTATCATCTCTGTAGTAGGTGGAGCATCGTCCATCTCTTTGTCAGCCACGCCACCGAAGGACGACCCTCCCTCGTCGTGGTCGTCTAACGTAGGGTCATGGTAGTCACTGTCATCGGAGTCTGAATCTTGCATTCATACATTCAAGATTCCTCCAATCCTAGACTGGTGCTCTGCCTGCTCTAGGTATGCATCCACCATTTTGTGTCTTTCTCTGTCCTATATGGGTAACAGCTCTTGAACGGACCTAAGGGCACGCTGTCCACAACGGCGATTGTCCAGACTTGCTGGCATGTAGGTCATAACCTCGTAGGTCAACTCGTTGTATAGTGGCCCATTCCTTTCAGAGTCAATTGAGTGTAGCAGATAGTTGATGATGTGAGGGTACATGTGCTATCGTCTAGTACTGATAGTGTTAGCTATCACATCCTCGATCTCAGACAAGAAAAAGTGTAAGAAGTCAAACTGCTCGCCTCTCCATATTGATAGTAGTAGCCACTGCTGCAAGCTGGTCAATGACTCCCTATTGCCACCACGAGGCAGGACTGTCTTCCTTAGAGCCATGTGTAGAACATAAGCCTCAGGACGCAGTCTGTCCGGTGTACGCAAGGAGCCATCGGCGAAGGGCTCCATGAAGGGCGGCCAAATCTCCTAGTATGTAGGAAAAGTACCTCTAGCCCTGCTACGACGCAGAGGTAGAGCATCTCCATTGACTATCTGATGGAGCTTTCTATCTGAAGTGTCAACCCCTAGGAGGAGTTGCATGTGGCTATAGGACATTCGCTCTAGCCGACCATCGAGCATAAAAGCAATGAAGTCATGCTCCGGATGAATCTACACTGTTGCATAGAACTGACACACCCAGCTTATCACAATTTGATCAACCTCACTGAAAAGGTGAACGAAGCCCGGGAACCGCTCAAAGAGGAACCGGATGGGTATACCAGCTGCTCTCTCAAGCTCATCCCAACCAAGTATCCTTTCATCTGCTAGTGCCATCCCTCTAGTATGGTAGCTCCTGAAGAAACTCTCCTGAGTCATAGTCTAGAACTGTGATTTTGTGCCAGGTTCTTTGAGGAGTGGAAACAAGAACTCAATATCACAGAACCTAATGCTCCATATTTTCTTTTAGATATAATATCGAAAGTTAGAGAACTGGACCACCTCTTTCTTTCTCTCAACATTACTGCTCCTCATAGCACCATTGGTAGACACCAAACCTCCTCGACTGCTCCTCGTACCACCATTGCCAGACATCAAATTACCTCGTCGACTGCTCCTCGTACACCAATTGTGGCACACATCAAATTACCTCCTCGACTGCTCCTCGTACCACCAATTATGGCACACATCGAACCTCCACAAGTGCGAGCGCCCGCGCCCCCATGAGTAGCTGCAGATTTGATCTAGGAAGGTGCAAAGTGACTGGTCTGGTTTTTGGAGTGGAACTCGGTCGTTTGTTGTAGTTGTTCCTCAGTGAGCTCCTCCTGCCTGAGTTCCATTTCAGCACTCTCCTCACGTTGCTGCTGTCGGCGAGCCGTTCGAGTCTGTCCGCGAGAATTCCTAGACTCTAGGGCTAGCATAGCTTTGGTTGCTTCTTCCTCTACTTCTCGAATATTGTCCACCTACCTCTGCCTCTTCCTAGGCTATGGTGGTGCTTGTTCTTCTACTTCTAGGACACTATGAGCCTTCCTCTGGCTCTTTCTGGGCTATGGCAGTGCCTGTTCCACTGCTTCTCAAAGAATGGTTGCCTACCTCTAGCTCTTTCTGCGATGTGGTTGTTCTACCTGCTTTGATTTAACTCGGGCCATCTACAAGAATCAGAAAAAATTACACATGTGTTTCATCAAACACCATAAATTCATGAAAAAGAGGGAATCGCAGACGGCCTCACCGTGCCAAGGCAAGAAGATGATCTCGACTGCCTTGCTCGCTAGAGGAGTGGCGCGCTGATAGACGGTGGTGCGGTAGATCCCCACGGCGCAGTAGATCCTCATGGCACGGAAGGATCTAGGTAAGAGGTTTCAGTGTGCGGGGGGAGGGGGTGGGTGTAGGGGGGAGGGGAGATGGCGTAGGTTGGGTGGCGCCGGAGGGGGCGAACGATGATGGAAACTGTGCACAAAAGAGGAAAAGATGGGTATTGATCAGGGAATGCCTTAGTGGACTGTCCCACATGTCGCATAATTGCATCACGGACACATAAACGTTGTCAAGTGTCGTCGTCCTCCGAAACTTGGGGGATTAATATTTGTGATCCGATGATTAATACACATTCATACTATATATCATCACCATTAATCATATGAAATTCGGTCTCTGCTCACAAGACGCCAGACAGGGCAGTGATCTGCCCACGCGAAAATTTGATTTCGGGTGAAAATGAAATCCCCACGCCCAGCAGTGCCGCCAACACGAACCAAAAATTAGATCTCTCTCTTTTCCCCTCCTCGTGGAAAATTGGTTTGCCATGCCATCGATTTCGGACAAGGGTATTTGCGGTATTGTGATGGCCATATAAAAGCACAAGGAGTCATCATCTCTGCCTCCATCTCCATTCTCTAGCTAGACCAGCCGCACCGTCTCTCCTCCTGCTCCAAAGCCGAGCCCCCTCTACCACCCTGGTCTGAACCCTAGCTAGGCACATCAGCATAGCAGCTTCACTCCCTCTCCACTCTCCAGTCGCACCCTCTCTCATACCTTTCCAAACCCTAGCTAGAGCCAGATCCGAATATGATCCACTTCGTCGACAGCAGGTCCGCTGACGGACCGTCGTCAGTGGCGGTACATGCTGGATCCGGACCCCCTATGTCAGCACCTGTCACGTCCAAGCCCCAGCGTCATCGTTGACGACTGTCACACCGCATCTGCTACCCCTTCCTCGACGCCAAATGCACCACTTCTGTGACCAGGATGCAAGAGGGTGGTGCCGACGACACAGCGTAGCCAAGAATAGGAAGAGGTACACAAATTCCTTTTTATGATGTGTGTTGTACTCTAGTGGTTGAACCTGGGACATGTAGATATATAGTGACGGGGTTACATGTTTCTTAGTTGAGATGTAGTTCACATGTGCTTTATTCGAGTATAATAGCTTCCATATAAGTTGTAGTTCACATGTGCTTTATTCAAGTAATGACTTCCATAAGCTGTAGTTTAGGCACCTAATTTGCACACTTCTGCTCTATTTTGTTGACATTCGGTACAAGGTTAACTCAATAAATGCCTTCGTGATCTACATGTTAACATCCGGAATATCTCCCTGAAGCAGGGGAGCGTGTTCAGGGATATGGTGATACAGATATAGATTTAGAAGAGCGAGTACCCCTTGCAATTGAGGTGCTTGTTCTATCTTGTCATGTTGGGATGGGAGGACGGGTTGGTTTAGGTAGCAGTGCAATTCAATTCTTTGCTATGTGGATAGCAATGCAATTTTTATATGCTTGCCGCTTAAGTTTATTTCTCCAATTTTAGGCTGTGGGTTGAACAAGCCGTAGAGAAGTCCCTGCCAGCAGGGCAAAAGGCAGCACTGATATGGGTCCTAGGGGATGGCAATCCAAGAGACTAAAGCCAACTAGTCCAGCAGAGTTGCAACATCTTGTAGTTCCAACTAGGTCCAAAAGTCAGCACGCATAAGGCGAACAAAGCCCTGTGAGGGACTGGTCACATGAAGATGATCTTAGCCATGCCGAAGAGGAGACTCCACCTCCCCACCAGTAGAATGACAAAACTTGCGAAGGTTGGTACTACCTTAGACATGTCTATAAATCAAGTCACACTATTTGATATCCATGTTACTTTTCTAACAATCTGAATGTATGAAAATTGTGTAGTACCATTACAGAGAAGAGCGAGGAAGTCGAGGCAAGGAGCTAAGGGGGTTGGGCTTCACAAAACCACCCAATCAATGGGAACAAGGATGCCCATCTCGGTTGTTAAGGGGAACAGAAGGCCACATGATCCATTGCAAGCTGCCAAGTTTGCCTCAGAGGCAGGTGTAGTAGTCAGGTCTCAAGTACCAATTTTCCCACACTAGAAACATTACAAGCAACGGATCGAACTTCTCAATGGATTTGTGGCCAAGCTATCAGTAAGTATGTATATCCTCTATTGACATTCAACTCTGCCTTGAGCAACTTAGTAATGGATTTAATTTACATTCACACTTCTGCAGTTGAGGCTGACCATTGATGACAATGATGAAGCAACAAAAGAGGCATGCACGAGTGTATTACAGTTTGTTGTACGGTAGACACGGTACATGTTCAAGCGATCTTACTTCAATGCTGTCCCTGCTGATGAAATCAGAAAGACCTCTCATGTGTCTTGCATGAATGACACACAGTGGTGTGCACTTGTCCACATGTGGTTAAGTTTCGAGAACAAGGTGGGTATGTGTGTGTGTGAACTCATTTATTTCTTGTCTAGTCTTTATGTGGTCTGCTTGTGTTGCAGTCTAACACAATTGTGGTTATAGGCAGTCTTGGAGCAGAACAAGCGAAACCATACAAAAGTCAAGTGCCACCAGGTTATAGGATCTCGCTCCTATATTGCCCACCTACAAGCATATGTAAGTGATAGTTGTGTTACTCTTTTTATATTAAATATGCAATGCCTTTTGTGTCAATAGAAAGGCATGTGCAATTTTAACAGAAGGACAAAAATAGGAAGGACGCAGAACACGGTCAAGAAGTGCTCGTTGAAGAACATGATCGACCTCATGAATATGTTGATGCACTGAGAATCTTCAACAACTTCCATACCAGTAGCAACATGGGACTGAGTGATGCTGCAAGAGAAGCAGTGGTAAGTACATTCATTTGCTTTCCTTGAAATCTGCTGAAGCCATTGGCATAAAAGAAGGAAAAGTAGGAAGAGCCTAAAGTGGCACCATCATTTTGAAGTTGTAATATTACAACAGTTAATATGTTACCTATGCATTGTGCTTATGAATCTTTGTCGGCAGTAGGCTGAGGAAGACCTATGCATTACTTGTACTGAAATAATCTCTTGGTTCTGCAATTTAAGTCCTCTTCCTAATGTTTACTCCTTAGTTTTTGTAGGAAGCTATGGAAACTATACGAGCAGAACATGTTGCTTGTTTCCAAGGTCCTCTCCTAGGCCAGCTGCAACACATTTTCTTTGAAGAATGCTGGTATCAGGACAAGCTGCTCTAGACTTCGGGAATGGCTTGCTGCTCATCAGGAAAGTTCAACTGTCCTCGCCGAACAAGTGGATCAACTGAAGAGGAAGGCAGAAAACATTGATAGGGAGTTTGAGAAGTTCAAGAAATAACAACAGGAGGAGTACAATAAGCTCCATGAGCATATCATGCTCTTAAGCGCTGGTAACTCTCAATCTTGTTGATGCAGTGAACATGTGGTTTGTTTGTTGTTTTGATGTGAAATTTTGGCGGCTTGATATATGAACTCTGTCAGTGGTTTGCTGCTGAGCTAAACTGCTGTT
Organism: Miscanthus floridulus; assembly: GCF_019320115.1. NCBI lineage: Eukaryota > Viridiplantae > Streptophyta > Magnoliopsida > Poales > Poaceae > Miscanthus > Miscanthus floridulus. Next base: position 131,686,536 of record NC_089580.1, on the reverse strand, counting down.
ATTTGGTTTAGGTTCTATATAATTATGCATGTAGTCATTTTATGCAGCAATGTAGATCTGAAATTATTTTCTCTGATGTAATAATTGGTATGCACATGGTAGATTCGACACAGGCACATTGTTAAATAAGAATTTGACGCATAGACAAACCAGTGAATGGCCTGTGTAATAGCCATGACACGGCACATGGGCCAATACAAACAAAATACGTGGTACAAATCCATCCTGTCACATGGTCGAATCAGAAAAATAAACATGGGTAGCTCAGGGCGCGACACATGGCCCAATAAAATACTGACACGCGAACGTACAGAATCGAGACACGTGGCCGATTAAAAAAAAGACACGCAAGGTATTGTGGTCACGCCATGTGGACCAATAAAAATACGACACTTGGTCCAATGAAAAAGTGACACATGACCCAACTGCAATACGACCCATGTGCCAATAGAAAATTGACATGTGGAATAATAGGGTCCTGACACGTGGTCCAGTAAGAACCTGAAACGTACAAGAACCAGAGATGGCCACGTTGTGCAATAAGAAGGTGGCACGTATCCGAACCATCTCCAATGGAACCGGCTACAACATGTACACGTGGAAAGCATCTCCAATGGAAGCACCCGCCGTCGTGGCTGCACCCTGCCACGTATGCTAAAGCAGTTCTACGATGATTAGTTTTTGTCATAGATCAATCCAATTCTATGACGATTTTCTACAATCGTCATAGAATTGCAAGAATGACGCGACTTCTGTAACGAACCATTTTTCATCATAAATTCGTCATAAAACTGAAATTATGACGAATTTAGCTCCTTCAGTGACGAAAGATGATCGTCATATAAGTTGATATTCCTAGTAGTGTGGGTGGCGGCACGCCCTCGGCGTCCATGACGCCGCCAGCAGAGATGGGTGGAGGGGTGGCCCTGCTGCTCGCTATCGACGTGGCCTGAGGTGGCGGTTGCAAGAGCTCTCCTCATAAGCGAAAGCGGAGGATGATAGTGGTATCATTGGGACGACAACCGGTCATCGTCGATGGAGGCAACATTGGCTGACAACCACGATTCATGTTGCCTAGTCACCTCAAACTGAGGTCGACACCGAGGGAAGGCCAGGAGGCGATGGGATCTAGAGAACTCTGATGACTTGAGGGTGGGCCGCCAGGCTAAGGGCCTGTTTGGATCCATTAGCACTAAAATTAACACATAAAATTAGTAATGGTGGATCCAAATAGACCTGCTAACTGCTAACTATTAGTTTCATTAGCAGGTTTGAAGTTGTTAATAGTGCTATAATAGTTTATATGCACTTTCAACTCATTACCTAACTACCTATTAGCATGGGATCCAAACAGCCCTCCTGCTTGCTAATGGATGCAAATAGGCCCTAAGGTTTTAGAAGGCTTGAGAGGGAGAGATTTTAGAATTTGGGGCCAGTCCTGACCTGCCGTTCGGTTTCTTGTTACAAATAAAATATACGGATGTTATTTGGACGGTTGTCATTACAATTTTGAGAAATTTCAAAAATATAAGAATATCATTACACTTTACCTATTCTAAGAGATGTCACTTTGATTATGCTATTAGCTAGAATCTGTCCCTTTATACGTTTCAGATCCTAAGTCTACCTACAAGGCTATACAATTTCATATGGACAAAAGTACTCATATAGTCTTCTTGTTCTTCTCTTCTCTTCCTCCTTCAACCCCCTCCTCCATGGTCACCGTGCTCAATCTCCTCTCTCGTGGCTCTGGTCCAATTTGGATTTGGCCCATGTGCATGTTAATGTGATATTTTGTAGGGTTTAGTCCAACTTTAGTTGTTAAAGGTGGGTTGGACCAACACTTCTAGAGTCCATCCCACCATCCTCGAGTTAACATTTTTACGCGAAACGTGGACAAAAACATAAGTGGGCTGGTGGTAGGTGTGGTTCACTCATCACGTAGAGTGGATCTGAGTCGTTTGGACTGTGGGCGTTACACTACTGCTAAAGAAATGAATGCCTGATCACTGTTCTGTACTATTGTTTGAAGTAATAATAATAATAATATAAAAAAAGATTGTTCAGCGTTATTTTTTAGAACCTTGGAATCTGATTCATGTCCATTTGGACTCTGGGCATTACACTATTGCTAAAGAAATGAATGACTGATCACTGTTCCTTACTATTGTTTGAAATAATATCAAAAAGTTTGTGCAACATTATTCTTGAGAGCCTTATTGGAATCTCATTCATGTCATTTCTCTATATTGGTGTTTAGTCTTTTTTCGCTTAGGGCTAATTTGGAAACTCAAATTTCCTTGGGATCCCTGACTTTTTCCAGGGTGAAAAATCCATGGAGAAATAATTTGAATAATTATTTAGTTCTTCGTGGAGGGTTTTTCATCCCTGTGTGTGCCTCACCTTTCCAAATTAGCCCTTACTGAACACCTGCTTACTATACTGTGTTTTAGGGAAGCAACAGGAGGAAGGCTTAGGATTGATTCTAGCTATATGTGAAACATGATCAAGGCCTATCACATGCTATACGAATAAAAAATGATTTGGCCTCTTGAATTAGACACTGCAAAGTTTGTAATATGGTCATTATTTGAATTCAACCAGACCTGTATGCTGTTTGGCACATATCTGAGTCGCTTGCAGTTTACTCATTTGGCTATTATTTTTCAGATAATTATAATCATTGTTTCCATTATTTGTAAGAATCACATAACGCTTGAATAGGTTATTTTGTATTACCAGCAACACAATGGGATAAAAGAATCACATTCATGCTTGATCATGGCTATATGCAAGCATTAAACAATTTACAGACAGTCCAATGTACAAGCTTTCTTTTAAGTCCTTTGTGAGTAGGACGAAAAGAACTTGCATAAATAAACCGTCTGTGGCTTGTACATGCCCTTAACGTAAGCAGCTTATAATGAATACTTATTAGGTTTGGGAGCGTTGCAACAGGAGTTGGAAATTTTTCACCGGATATAACATGTCTTATGAATCAACATCAAGCTGTCCAAGGTGGTCATCGATAAGGATTGATGGCTGGCTCATTGCTCATCACCATGTCTGTGTAGCTAGAATGCTAGATAGTCATTGAGAAGTTGCCTCCAAGATATTCATTTCATAGCTATCAAATCCTTATTGCATCTCTGTATTAACATCTTGTGGGGATTAGCTATATTAGAGTATTATAGATTTTCTGACACTAATCAAGACACAAATGGTAGAAATGATGTTAGCAACAAATCAATTGGTTTTCCAGACCATAAAGTTCCTACTTTGTCCTCATCGATGCTCAGCAAATGGTCGTTCCTTCAGCCTACACAAATTAGATGTTGTCTATCAAACTTATGCTCCATGCCCCTATATTACTACAGGCCATGCCAATGTACAAACCCAGTGGAGATGGGTCGTCGAGAGGAAAGCTTCAGTCTTACTGCTTCTTGACAATTGGTCTTTTGGGACAAAACCATGAAATTGGCCGTAGATTACTTACCAGGGTCCCCTCGCGCTCTTGGGGAAACCGGAATTTCTCTCTCCAAATCGAACACAAATACCCAGTCCTTCAAGTACGAATTAAGATCGTGCACTGCATAGTAGACGCAATTTTGCCTGATCGCAGCAGGGTACTCGTGAGCAGACAAGGCGAATGCATCGCCCCGCCCCAGGAAGAGCGAGTAACCTCCAAGGTCCATCACTCTCTCGCCAAGCTCCAGGTCCCGACCCGGCATCAAGTTGTTGGATCTGTATACCTTCGCGAAGGACGTGTGGCGTTCGTAGAACAACACGACGAGCAGCAGCTCGGCGTTGCAGGTCACAAAGTGTGCGGCGCGCGTGCCGTGCACCTTCTTGCCGCACCTGCGGTTGCACAACATATTGACCTTATACCCAACGTACATGCCTCGGCGAAGCACCGGAGGAGAGCCCGTCGTCCCAAGATTGAGGTCGTAGACGGTCAAAACCTTTTCAAGGAGTCATGCAGTACATGTTTCCTCCATGGAACGCGACGCTGTGGAGCCGTTCACGGGCATACTCCAGCAGCAGGAGCGGGATCTCGGCGCCGGAGCGGGGCTCCCACAGCACGAGCCGCGTGGGGAATTCCTCGTCGTCCGCCAGCGCCAGCCACCTGCGCGGCGTGCCACAGCAGTAGGGGAGGCCGGGCGGGCCGGCGAGCTGGATGCGTCTAAGGCCGCGGAGGAGCCAGAGGGAGTAATCTCCGACTGGGACCTGTCTTTGCACCGGCTTGGCGAGGCAGACGCGGGTGGCCACGACCCACGGGTGGTAGGGTGCGACGGGCAGAGGGGCGGAGGCCCGCCAGTGGGTGCAGACCTGGCGAACGTGGAGGAGGTCGTGCTCTGATATCAGGCAGTCAGAGACGAGTCGGAGGAGATCGGCGGGGAGGGACGACCAATAGGCGCCGGCCATAGCAAAAGGCAACCTGGGAATTTCTTGCAGAAGAGATCCACTGGTTTTGCACGCTTGTCATTACCCGCCCAGGCGACGGACGCTTTATATGCTCCTATAGAATCCATGAAAGATACCGACTCCGTTAACAAGAGGCGTACGTGACCGCTTTTTTGAGATCGAAACGGGGAAGCACAAGCACTTCCACCAGTCCCAGGCCGTCCAAAAGAATTTGGGACATTTGAAGATTGATGAACTGCTCACGTGGGTAGGCATAAAGCGCACTGTGGAGAAAATAAATTCTGCCCCTGGTTTCTTGGTTTGGCCGCTGGCTTTCTTGCCTTCCACATCAATCGCCACGGCGCACAGAGGGAGACTCGGAGATACAGGTCGTGCCAAGAACCCACACCAATATAATAAAGGTAAACTTCTCTACAACAGGGGTTACTATATTTTCTGACTGAATTAGTCACACGTCCTTATATTCTGCATCTTCCGCGGGATGGTAAGAGGATATACCTGGGAAAGCAGTTCGCGCACCGGCAGATGAACATCTTCACGTTTCCACTTTTCGATGTAGCCAAGCTGTGAGCTACTGCACCGACTAACCTCAAGACTCAAGAGTGGATACGAGTGTTCACACACCTGTCCATCGTTGTGCATGGTCCTTGTGATCTGGCAAGACAGTGCAGAGTGTTGATCGGAAGAGGGCGTCACTGAACTGGAATAGCAGATAGTGTGTCCAGATACAAAACTGCAAAGAATTAAGTAAAAATAAAGATTGTTGAAAACCGAAAACAGATAAAGACTATCAATCTGTAACTCTGTTGGCTGTTGCATTACTATCCTGGTGTGGAAATTCATATCGAACTCCTGCAAGCAGATACTATTGACGGCAGATGGAGCTGAATGAAGCCACAGTGAAAGAGATGGGAAATAATGCAGAACAATATCACGTGAGCAAATGAAATGATAACTAATAACAGGGATTGCATTTAAAATGACTCTTTTTAAAAGATAAGAAAATATATTTATTGTTGAGCCAGAACTAGCAATGTACCATGACTTCGATCACAATTTTACTGCGACTTGGACATATGCAAATTTTACCAGGGCTTGTTATTCAGAAAAATGGTTGTATGAAAATGGTCTGTTTTTTTTTACCGTGGTTCATTGCATTCGGTATTTGTCAATAAATAGTCAATCGTATTTCGTATATTAGAACAGTTGCAACAAGAATACAAAATCAAAGCATCATTAATTATCATAATTCTTTAAAATAGCCTATACAATCATGTAAAAGTGACTCACTAATACTAGAACAATTTCATTGGAATCCCCAAACAAAGAAAGACAAAACATACATTTACACTACTAAAGGACACTCGCAAACTAGTATCCCATAGGCCAAAAAATACTAAGGACAATCATCAAAATATCCCAGGTATCACATAAAAACAAAACTAACAAAAATTTGCATCCCCACCACCATGCTCGTCATTGCCTTGTTGTGGCCTGTGCTCCATGGTTTGTATGCAGTGTTTATGCAATCAAGATGTCCAGTGGCTAATATACCATTTTTTTAGCATCTTTTGGCGGCCAAATAGTGAATTTCTATTGTTTTCTACACCAGCTAGCCGCTCGAGGACTCGGGTTCATGAATTTGTGGTGTTCCCACTGTCCGTTTCCACATCTCCTACTGTTCTAGCACATTCGACAAGGAAGTTCAGGTACATGCATGTAGTTAATTTGTTACAATAATCCATACTTAGAATCTTTCAGAAGAATTTGGAAGAAACAAGAGAGTAAATATTTGTCCTAGAACATTGTAGAATTAGCTTCATAGAAAAGGAATGGCATTAAACATGCTTCGTGGTGAAGTGTACAAGGTTTAAGAGCTAGATACTTGTATGGTATAAAATATCTAGGGTTTACATAAGGAGAGTAAATTTCTAAAGGCATCTTTGTATGTGATGCTTTGGATGGTTGCCACTTGGCATCAATCCAACGGCTATGCAGCACTATATACATATATATAAAGGCGCTCTCCACCCCCAAGATATCAAGGCAACGTAAAAGCTATTTGAATACCGTCGCACCCAATTTTGCATAGCAAAATCAAGTACTCATATATGTACGCCTAGGATGTCCAAATACACATATACCATCAAATTGTAATAATATCAAAGTAAAGTACTTTATTACATCGCATATCTCATTATACTATTATCACATAGTCTTGCTAATTGGCAACATTATTACACAAAGCGGAAATCTAAGCCCAAACTGCCACAGTCAATCTAGTAGTCCTAGACATCCTCTGGAAACTCTTCATCAATGTTATCTGTTACCCATCCGGGATTTTCATTGAATGTAAAACAAGTGTAAGCTCAAAATGCTTAGCAAGTATATCAAAGGGATCTATGAGGAAGGCTAGACACGGTTTAACTACGGTTCACAATTTTAGTTTCAAGTTTTAGCATCCTGAATCACTACTTTAATGAATAATCCCAACCCAAATGGTAATAGTGAATAGTCAAGATTATATCAATTTCCCAACCATCCTTAGTAACCACTAATCATGAAGGATCTAGATCGCTCGTATCCGTGAGCACGGCTGTTATAACAGGTTAAATATTTCTGCAGAATTGTACAACTTTACCCACCGAGCCGTGATTCCCAATGTTGGGGTTTGCAAAGCCCACAACACCTCTACCTAGGAAGTGTGGTAGGGTTTCACTACATAACCCTTTGCTAGTTGCACTAACAAGACGTAGCTACTAAGGTTTCAGCCGTCTAGCCATATGTGGCCCTCCCCTAGGAGTGGCACGCGTGGTCGCGGCACGGTACACACCCTAGCAGGAAAAGAAACATACCAAATAGTGCCCCCCTCTTGCCCTTACGGAAAGCTACAAACGAGCTAGTACAATCTAGGTAACAGGTTAAAGTTAGAGCCATATGACACTCGGGGTTGTACGAAACCTCCTGGGTGGCCGCTTCAGGATTAAGTCCTTATGGAGAGGCACTAGAGCACTCAACCCCGTACTCTAGCCCCCTAATTGTTGCTAAAAAAGCTCTATTTTAACATATTGCATAATACATGTAATCATGTTTAACAATTATTTATGTTGAGCGCTGCAACATCTATCCAAAATGCATCACAAACCATAGGTAACAAGGATATGTGGTATAAGTAGTAATCTAGGTAAAGTCCTTAAAGGTAATTCAAATTTAGACACATGCATGTAAATGAATTGTAGAGTTCATAGGTACAAGGGGCCTTCGCTACACTTGCCTTCCTCAAAGTCATCCTCTTGGTACTGCTGATCTCCCTATCGATCCTCAGTCACCTCGAACTGATCACCCTCTAAACGTGTTCCAATTTACCAATCAAGAATCCAATCCAATCATTACATGCATACAAATATACTTCTATTAGAACAGAACACCAAACAGTAACAGATAGATTGAAAAGCTCATAAAATTAATCTACGTACTGCTACGAACACATGAGCGAAAAAATCAGTCAAATCGGACTTAAAACGCAAAAGTTATGCATAAAACAAGTTTCAATGGCATTTCTGTAAATAAACTGAACTCACATTTGAATTTAAACGAATTATGGACGGCGCGCACTATTTCCTAAAACTACAGGGGCTAAAACAAATAAAAATAGGACTGAAAAATAATTCTTTTGAACTATACTGGACCACGGGTTGATTCACTGAAAACCGAAGGGATAAACTGCAAAATCGTCTGGCTGTCTATGGGTTGACCCGCATGGCTGCTGACTGGGCGGCCACGTGGCTGCGCGTGAGTGGTGCAGTGCACCATGTGTGTGGTGGGCGTGCTGACGCGGTGCTGTGGACCATGTCCATGGGTCCACGGTGAACCATTACGCCCCCGAAGGGGTATGTTTTAATCGTGACTGTTCAAGTGAATCCGACGGCGAGGAATGAACGGGATAACCCCCCACCATCTACACAGTGACTCCGATGAGCCCACCATGGTCGACAGTGAGCCAAGCACCATAGTGAACGCCGATGCGGCGTTTCGGGTCACCTCGATCGAAACCAAACACACAGAAATGAAGTACAGGCTCTCGCAAACTCGGTCGGGTACCAAAACAAGGACGGGGAGCACGTCAAGGCGATGGCCCCCATGGAGGTGCCATGGCCAGCGCGACTGGAGCTCGCTGATACGGCGCTCCAGAGCGACATTCCAGTAAATGGGGGCACGGGAAGATGGAGCAGCTCACCGCGAGTTCGATGAAGGTGGTCGCACCGTCCGGGAGGGCTCCGAAGGGGTTCGGCGACGTACGACGGTGGCTGGAGAGAGAAAAAGGGCACGGGTGAGGGTGACTCCGAGCAATGGGTTACCAAAATGAAGAGAGGAAGACACCTACAGCTCCGATGGAGTACGGCAGAGCTCACGGTTGCGTCGGTGGCTTCGATTGGGCACCGGAGCGGCGGATTGCGGGGCGGCGATGTGAGCTCGGATGCGGACGGGGAAAAGGGAGAGAGGGAGGGGCTCGGCTTGGGGTTTTGTAGGTGAGTGGGATGCAGTAGAAGGAAGGGAGCATGATGAGGGTGGATTCGGATGCTTCCTTGCCTGGCCTGGTGGCCCGGTGGGTGCGGCTGCCTTCGATGGCAAGCGCGCCATCACCGACGAGGCGAGGAAGGAAAAGGGGGAAGAAATGGCTGACCGCCATCACCGATGAGGCGAGGAAGGAAAAGGGGGAAGAAACGGCCGATGCGCGCGTGTAGGGCCACCAAGCAGGCCGTGCGGTCGGGCCGCGAGCACGACAGAGGGGAAAAGAGGGGAGGCGCGGGGCTGGGCCACTAGCAGGCCAAGCGTGGGAAGGAGAAGGAGGAAAGGGCTAGGCTGGTTCTAGAGTTGGGCTAGAAAGAGAGAAAGAGAAAGTTTTTTTCCAAGAAAAATCCTTTCCTATTTTCAAAGATTTGAAAATTGATCAAATTCAAATAAAATTTGAATTCAACCTCAAACAACCTAGCCCTTCACTCAACCAAAAATAGTATGCTTTGGCATGAATGCAACAAACATGTTTTTAAACCTTATAGTTAATTTTAATTAACCAAAAATTATTATTTAGCCTAGGTTAAAATGCATAGAAAATCAAATAAATGCTCAAATTTAATTACTAATTTGCAAATGAAATTTTAGGGTGTTACAAACCTACCCCCTTAAGATGAATCTCGTCATCGAGATTCGGATGATTCAAAAAGATTAGGATAGTCAGATTTCAAATCATCCTCTCTTTTCTAGGTTGCCTCATCCACAGAGTGTCTGTTCCACTGAACCTTACACATTCTTATAATCCTGCTCCTTGTGATTCTCTCAACTGTTTCCAAGATTCTCACTAGATATTCTTTGTATGATAGATCCTCTTGGATATCCAGTTCATCCAAAGGTAATTGTTCCTCAGGTACTCTTAAGCATTTCTTAAGTTGCGATACATGGAAGACATCATGAACACCTAAGAGTTGTTCTGGTAATTCCAGCTGGAAAGCAACTTCTCCTCTCCTATTGATGATCTTGAAGGGTCCCACATACCTAGGTGACAGCTTTCCCTTAGTATGAAACCTCTTAACTCCTCTCATAAGTGAAACCTTGAGATAAACAAAATCACCAATCTCAAACGCCAAATACCTTCTTCTCATGTTAGCATCGCTTTTCTGTCGAGATTGTGCAATCTTCAAGTTTTGCCTTATTGTTTGTACCTGTTTCTCCGCCTGTTGCAAAACTTCTAGTCCAAAGACTTGACTTTTCCTCGTTTGATTCCAAAACAGTGGCGTCCTGCACTTTCTGCCATACAACGCTTCAAATGGAGCCATCTTAAGACTTTTCTAGTAGCTATTATTATAGGAGAATTCGGCATAGGGCAAACTCTAATCCCAACTTGTCCCGTACTGTAAAGCACAAGCTCTCAACATATCCTCTAAAATCTAATTTGTTCTCTCGGTCTGCCCATCTGTCTGAGGATGATAAGCTGAGCTAAAGTTCAACTTTGTGTCCATGGACTCATGCAACTTCTGCCAAAAATGAGATATGAACTATGTACCCCTATCTGAAACAATCTTCTTTGGCACTCCATGTAAACATACAATCCTTTCCATGTATAGCTCTGCCAACTTCGCACCAAAATAAGTTGTCTTGACAGGAATGAAATGTGCTACTTTTGTCAGTCAGTCTACAATTACCCAGATAGTGTCATATCCCCTCTGTGTATGGGGTAATCCCACTATAAAATCTATTCCAACTTCTTCCCATTTCCACTTGGGTATCTTCATAGGTTGAAGTAAACCTGCTAGCCTCTGATGCTCTGCCTTTACCCTCTGGCATGTATCACATATGACCACATGTTCGGCTACATCTCTTTTTAGTCTGTACCACCAATATCTCTCTTTAAGATCAAGATACATTTTAGTACTCCCTAGGTGTATAGAATAGGTCGAGTCATGAGCTTCCCTCAAAATAGACTTCACTTCTGGCACACAAATCCTTTTACCAAACCATACTGTTCCTTACGAATCTCTCATTCTAAAGTAGGTTTCACCTCTAACTCCATAGTGTTAGCCACAATACCCAAATTTAGGTATTCAAACTCCTCACACAACTCTTTAGGTAATTGAGTTGTATAGGCCATGTTCACATAACTCCTCCTACTCAAGGCATCTGCTACAACGTTAGCTTTTCCTAGATGATAGTGTATCTCCAAATCATAATCCTTGATTAACTCTAGCCATCTATGTTGCCTCAAATTCAGTTCTAACTGTGTGAATATATACTTCAAACTCTTATGATCCATATAAATCTCACACTTATGACCAATCAGGTAATACCTCCAAATCTTGAGAGCATGTACCATAGCTGCTAACTCTAGATCATGAGTCAAATAATTTAACTCATGTTTTCTCAGCTGTCTAGATGCGTAGGCAACAACTCTACCCTCTTGCATAAGAACAGAGCCTAGACCTTGCCATGAGGCATCACAATAGATAGAGAAGCTTTTGGTAAGATCAGGTAAGACAAGCACTAGGGCAGAAGTTAATCTCTTTTTCAACTCCTCAAAACTATCCTAACATTGCTTAGACCATACAGATTTGGCATTCTTCTCTAACAGAGTAGTCATGGGTTTTGCTAACTTAGAGAATCCCTCGATGAATCTCCTATAGTACCCAGCTATACCAAGGACTCTGAATCTCACTAACATCATGAGGTGGCTTCTAGCTCAACACATCTCTCGCCTTCTTGGGTCTACTGCTATTCCTCCATTAGAGATTATGTGACCAAGGAAAGATACTTCTTTTAGCCAAAACTCACATTTACTAAACTTAGCATAGAGCTAGTGTTCTCTAAGCTTCTGCAATACTAGCCTCAAATGTCCCTCATGTTCTTCTTCATTCTTAAAGTAGACTAATATATCATCAATAAACACAACAACAAACTTGTCAAGGTACTCCATGAATACTTTGTTCATCAAATACATGAAGTAAGCAGGTGCATTTGTCAAACCAAAAGACATGACTGTGAACTCATATAATCCATATCAGGTCACAAAAGCAGTTTTGGGAATGTCAGAATGCCTTATTCTCAACAGATGGTATCCAGATCGGAGGTCAATCTTGGAAAATACACAAGCTCCCTTCAACTGGTCAAACAGGTCATCGATTCTAGGTAGTGGATACTTGTTCTTAATTATGACCTCATTAAGTGATCTATAATCTACACACATTCTTTGTGTACCATCTTTCTTCTCTACAAACAATATTGGTGACCCCAAGGTGAAGAACTAGGTTGGACATAACCCTTATCTAGCAGTTCCCTTATTTGTTTCTTAAGTTCTGCTAATTCATTCACTCCCATTCTATAAGGTCTTTTAGCTGTGGGTGTAGTTCTAGGTAAAAGTTCAATTATAAACTCAATATCTCATTTAGGTGGCATACCTGGTAACTCCTTAGGGAAGACATCCAAATACTCATTTACTATCCGTATATCCTCTAGGGTTGTTCCCTCCAATTGATTCACCCGACAGATTTCCGAGACTGACTGTGTTGCCACATGCTCAACTTTCTCTCTAGATGGAGTGGTTAGATTCACAGAACTGTTCCCACAATTTATAACTGCCTTTCGGGTTCTCAACCAATCTGTACCTAAGATAACATCAATTTTGGATGAGTCTATGACTACAAGGTTGGCTTGAAATTCTACCCCCCTTATGATGAGACTAGCAGCTAAGCATATCCAATTTGCTTTCATTTCTTCTCCAGATGAGTTTACTAACATAGGTTTCTTCATAACACATACGAGAATACCATGCTTCTTTATGAAAGTACATGCTATGAAGGAATGCGAAGCACCAGAATCAAAAAGAACTGTAGTTGAGTTTGAGTTGACCGGAAACGTACCGATCACCACATTAGGTGCCTTCTGAGCTGTCTCCGTAGTTACATGATTGACCTTTCCCCGGATATAGTTCTGCTGCATATTAGCCATCCTCTTGGGGCATCTGTTGGAGTAATGTCCTAGTTCTCCATAGTTGAAGCATCTATTATCATTGACTGCATTTGGCGCCTTTGGTGCGCCATTCTTTTGTGGAGCATTGGGGACATTATTCTTCACAGGAACATTGTTGGTTTGCTACTAGCGCTAGACTGGTGCCTTATACTATTGCTGCTATGCACACTGTGGCTATTGGTTGCGGTTGGTCAAACCAGACTGACCCTGATAGCGCTGCTGTGGTTGAGTCTGTTGAGAATTGGTACGGAAGCGAGAGTTGCTCCTGGATTGCTGTCCCTAGAATTTCCTCTTCTTGTCCTCCATTTGGCAACACTTGTTCTCTATAACCAAGGCCTTGTCCACTAGCTGCTAGAAACTAGCTAAGGTATGGGAAAGCAGTTGGTACTAGAGACCATCATTGAGACCTTCCATGAACAGCTCCTGCCTCTTCTCATCGTCTTCCACTTCAATAGGTGCGTACCATGACAATTGTATGAACTTATCACGATACTCTGCAATAGACATGCTCCCCTACTTGAGACCCAAGAACTCCTTCTTCAGCTTCATCAACCCAGCAGGCACATGATGAGAGCGGAAGGCACTACGAAACTCTTGCCAAGTGATGGGATTAGCTTCTGTACGACCAAAGCGAAAAGAGTCCCACCAGTCAAGTGCAGCCCCTTACAGCTGTCTAGAAGCATAAAAACCTTCTCTTTGTCATCACGTTGTGCAATCTCAAGTTGCCTCTCAATTGCATGCAACCAATCATCAGCTTGGAGTGGGTCGGTGGAATGCTTGAAGACAGGTGGATGTCCCTTCAGAAATTCTCCCCTTTTGTCTCTAATTTGAGGGGGTGCATTCCCATTCCCATTCCCATTATTCTGCATAACCTGGGCCATCTGCTGAAGCAATTGAGTTTGCATTATCATCAGTTGCTCCATGGTGATAGGGGGTGGTGGCGGTAAGTCTTCGCCTCCTTGGTTGTTCCTCCTGGTGTTCACCATCTGTAGATACATCATATAAGTCTCATATGTCCAAAATATATAACCATTAAGAGATAATGGCCTAATGAGAGTAGGTATCACAAGATCAAGACAAGAGATATATATAGAGTATACAAGAAGATAATTGTTCTGAACTTTTCCGGCGAGTTGGACAGACAGCAGTGCAGTAAAATGAGCATATCTCCCTCTCTATTTATCATCAGAATGCAAATTTTACCTTTCTGGAAATCTTATGAAATTCTCTATAACTTTCATTTAGAACACATTTTTGGATTCTGACGTTTAATTAGGCAAAAATAGACGACAAGCAGTACTGCTCTAGAATTCTGACAGCACAGAAACATCAATTTACAACAGCTGTATCTCACAATTCATAATTGGTATTGAGGTGATTCTAGAGCCAAAAGAAATATGTAGAAGTCTACTTATCCCCATAAAATTTACATGACCATTGGACATATAGAACATGAGATATGAACTCATAAGTGTGGACTGCTCAGAATGATACAGAATGGACAGCAAGATATAAAGAAACCCAACTATTTATTCATGTCATCCTTAAGCCTTAATCTTAACTAAATAACAGTGGACATGCCCACAAGTCATCACAATCATGACAAAAATCCAAATCAAACATTGTTCATCATGACAATCATCCAACCACTCAAGTAACATTTGTTCAACCATTAAAAGAAAGAAACTAACACACTCTCGCACATCTATGCGTGTTTATTACATATTTTGGGAATCCTCCTATGGGTCAATGTTGGTCCTGGTATTGGGGACTCCAAAGCCTCCTCTGTTCCTTGGGGGCGATTGAGCAGGAATCCCTAGCGCTTCCACATCAGGACCTCCTTGATGCTGCTTCAACGTAGCATTCTCCTAGGCAAGCTGTAGGTAGGCCTTCCCCATGACATCTAGCTCATCCAAGGCTTGATCCAAGTCAGTGTTGGTCTATGCCAAGCTCATCAAGGTAAGCCTAAGCCTATGGTTCTCCTCCTCAAGTGGTGCAGCAATGTTGTAGGTGGACTGGTCACTCTGATGGCAGGGAAGATAATGATCCTCCTCCCATTTGATGTCGTCGAAGTGGCGGTCATGATTGACCACCAATGCCTGTCGAGCAGTGTCCTAGATGGTAGCTGCACATGTGAGCCATGCAGTGGTAGCATGGTGGATGTAGCGCACCCGAGTCCCTTCACAGATGTACACCTCTGTCTCCCAGAAGCTGGTGTAGTCAGAGTGGGTCCAATGCTCCGTCCTATACTATACAATGCAGCTGGTGTGGTAGCGACGTATAAGTGAGAGAAGCTTGGGGTGGTAGTAGGCATCTCCCTGCAAATCATAGTGGATCTCCATGATCCACCCCTAAGTCAGCAGTGCATCATGGTAATCATCACCATCATTTCCACCGTCTCCTCCATCTCCATCACCATCACCATCATCATCTCCACTATCATCTCCACCATCTCCATCACCACCATCATTAGAATTAGAGTTGTCAGAATCATCACCATCATCAGGGTCACCAGCTCCATCCTTACCCCCTTGTTCATTTTCCTCCATGGGCTCTTTCTCAGATTCTTCTATCTCTATGGGCTCCTCATACATGGGCCCCTCTTCAGTCTCTTCATCCATGGGTTCAACCTCCATCTGGTCCTCCAAGGGTTCCTCCATGGGAACCTCCAGAGGTGGTTCCTCCTCCATGCTCCTCAGAGCCTCCACCAGGTGTGCAGGAACGCGCTTGCCAAGCGTGAACCTCGTCCTCTTTGTTGGCATCACAATGGTACGCTTGCGGGGTGTCAACTTGGTGCGGGCCCTCTATAAGACTGAAAAGGTTGAGTATTAGAATAAGATAATTTTTACAACAGATAAAAGACAGAATATAAGAAAAAAATTTATAGTAAATTAAAGGTAGCAAAATAAAGATAATGTGATTCTAAAAACGTCCATTTCTAACTAGGTTGATCGTCCTAGAGTCAGTAATAGCTCTAATACCAATTTGTCGCACCCAATTTTGCATAGCAAAATCAAGTACTCATATATGTGCGCCTAGGATGTCCAAACACACATATACCATCAAATTGTAATAATATCAAAGTAAAGTACTTTATTACATCGCATATCTCATCATACTATTATCACATAGTCTTGCTCATTGGCAACATTATTACACAAAGCGGAAATCTAAGCCCAAACTGCCACAGGGACTCCAACTAGTGAACATCAATCTAGTAGTCCTGGACATCCTCTAGAAACTCTTCATCAGTGTTATCTGTTACCCATCCGGGATTTTCATTGAATGTAAAAAAAGTGTAAGCTCAAAATGCTTAGCAAGTATATCAAAGGGATCTATGAGGCTCAAAGGCTAGACACGGTTTGACTGTGGTTCGCAATTTTAGTTGTTCAAGTTTTAGCATCCTGAATCACTACTTTAATGAATAATCCCAACCCGAGTGGTAATAGTGAATAGTCAAGATTATATCAATTTCCCAACCATCCTTAGTAACCACTAATCATAAAGGATCCAGATCGCTCATATCCATGAGCACGGCTGTTATAACAGGTTAAATATTTCTGCTGAAATTGTACAACTTTACCCACCGAGCCATGATTCCTAATGTCGGGATTTGCAAAGCCCACAACACCTCTACCTAGGAAGTGTGGCAGGGTTTCACTACGTAACCCTTCGCTACTCGCACTAACAAGTCGTAGCTACTAAGTTTTCAGCCATCTAGCCGTATGTGGCCCTCCTCTAGGAGTGGCACGCGTGGTCATGGCATGGTACACACCCTAGCAGGAAAAGAAACATACCAACTAGTGCCCCCCTCTTGCCCTTACGGAAAGCTATAGACGAGCTAGTACAATCTAGGTAATAGGTTAAAGTCAGAGCCATATAACACTCGGAGTTGTACGAAACCTTCTGGGTGGCCTCTTCAGGATTAAGTCCTTATGGAGAGGCACTAGAGCACTCAACCACGTACTCTAGCCCCCTAATTATTGCTAAGAAGCTCTATTTTAACATATTGCATAATACCTTTAATCATGTTTAACAATTATTTATGTTGAGCACTACGGCATCTATCCAAAATGCATCCCGAACCATAGGTAACAACGATATGTGGTACAAGTAATCTAGGTAAAGTCCTTAAAGTTAATTCAAATTTAGACACATGCATGTAAATCAATTGTAGAGTTCATAGGTACAAGGGGCCTTTGCTACCCTTGCCTTCCTCAAAGTCCTCCTCTTGGTACTACTGATCTCCCTACAGATCCTCAGTCACCTCGAACAGATCACCCTCTAAATGTGTTCTAATTTACCAATCAAGAATCCAATCCAATCATTACATGCATACAAATAGACTTCTATTAGAACAGTACACCAAACAGTAAAACATAGATTGAAAATCTCATAAAACTAATCTACGTACTGCTATGAACACATGAGCGAAAGAATCACTCAAATCGGACTTAAAACGCAAAAGTTATGCATAAAACAAGTTTCAATGGCATTTCTGTAAATAAACTGAACTCACATTTGAATTTAAACTAATAAAATCTGAATTTAAATGAATTATGGACGGCGTGCACTATTTCCTAAAACTATAGGGGCTAAAATGAATAAAAATAGGACTGAAAAATAATTCTTTTGAACTATACTGGACCGTGGGTTGATTCACTGAAAACCGAAGGGCTAAACTGCAAAATTGCTCGGCTATCTGCAGGTTGACCCACGTGGCTGCTGACTGGGTGGCCATGTGGTTGCGCGTGAGTGGTGCGATGCACCATGTGTGTGGTGGGCGCACTAACGGGGCGCTATGGACCGTGTCCATGGGTCCACGGTGAACCGTTATGACCCCAAAGGGGTATGTTTTAATCGTGACTGTTCAAGTGAATCCGACGGCGAGGAATGAATGGGATAACCCCTGCCATCTGTGCAGTGACTCCGGTGAGCCCGCCATGGCCGACGGGGAGCCAAGCACCACAACGAACGTTGATGCGGTGTTTTAGGCCACCTCGATCGAAACCAAACACACGGAAATGAAGTTAGGGTCTCGCGAACTCGGTCGGGTACCAAAACAGGGATGGGGAGCACGTCAGGGCGATGGCCCCCATGGTGGAGCCATGGCCGGTGTGACTATACCTCACTGATACGGTGCTCTAGAGTGACATTCTAGTAAATGGGGGCACAGGAAGATGGAGCAGCTCACCGCGAGTCCGACGGAGGTGGTCGCGGCGTCCGGGAGGGCTCCGAAGGGGTTCGGCGATGTACGACGGCGGCTGGAGAGAGAAAAAGGGCACGGGTGAGGGTGAATCTGAGCGACGGGTTACCAAAATGAAGAGAGGAAGACACCTATAGCTCTAGAGGAGTACGGCAGAGCTCATGGTTGCGTCGGCAGCTTTGATGGGGCACCGAAGCGGTGGCTTGCGGGGTAGCGGTGCAAGCTCGGATGCGGATGGGGAAAAGGGAGAGAGGGAGGGGCTTGGCTTGGGGTTTTGTAGGTGAGCGGGACACAGTAGAAGGAAGGGAGCATGATGAGGGTGGATTTGGATGCCTTCCTTGCCTGGCTCGGTGGCCCAGTGGGTGCGGCTGCCTCTGATGGCAAGCGTGCCATCATCGGTGAGGCAAGGAAGGAAAAGGGGGAAGAAGTGGCTGACACGTGGGTCCTGGTTGCAAGAGAAACAGAGTGGGCGCGTGGGCATGGGCACAGAGTAGGCCGAAGCTGGGCCAAGCATGCCGAACCAGGCCGCTGCCTTGCGCGTGCATGCGGGGCGAAGCCAAGGCATGGAGCTACGGCGCTAAGTGGGGAACTAGGCCGAGCAGGCCATGTGGCTGGGTCACGAGCACAAAGGAGGGGAAAAGAGGGGAGGGGCAGGGCTAGGCCGCCAATAGGCCAGGCACGGGAAGGGAAGGAGGTAAGGGTTAGGCCGGTTCTAGAGTTGGGCTAGAAAGAGAGAAAGAGAAAGTTTTTCCAAGAAAAATCCTTTCCTATTTTCAAAGATTTGAAAATTGATCAAATTCAAATGATATTTGAATTCAACCTCAAACAACCTAGCCCTTCACTCAACCAAAAATAGTATGCTTCGGCATGAATGCAACAAACATATTTTTAAACCTTATAGTTAATTTTAATTAACCAAAATTTATTATTTGGCCTAGGTTAAAATGCATAGAAAATGAAATAAATGCTCAAATTTAATTACTAATTTGCAAATGAAATTTTAGGGTGTTACAAATAATGACATTGGTAGACACCATTAAGAGTAGAGTGTGTAGGGTAGCCACCAATAAATAAGTGTGATTCATTGTTGTACATCTGTTACAACAAATGGCCATATTTACTATTGTAATGATAAAAATGCATTTATTATGATTGAGGACATATTTCCATAGTGTAAGTTTTGCTGGAACGAGTCTGACCATATGAGAAAATACAAACATTGAATCTACTGCAAGTATCGTATACGGCTGTAGTCCATACATGGAGTGCTCCGACTAGGGCGTGATTAAGGAGAGAGAAGGAGGAAATGTTTTCAATTCGAAATAGAGGGTATCTGGTTGATTCTATCTTTTACAGAAGAATGACCAAGATCTACAAATTTGATGTCTTTTATTTTTGGGTGGTAGGATTGATGTCTTTTATTTTTGGGCTATAGGATCAGCGGTTGAATCAATCTCAAGCACCACTAGCAGTAGCTTCCTGATTACATGTCTCTGTTGAGTGGACGACTAGGGGCAGAGAACATCTGTTATTTCTGTTGGTTCTGTCCTACATAAGTCTGCAAACCAGCCCTACATAAGTCTACAAACCACACATACAACTGAAAGAGTACCTTCAGTTCCACATACCACTTCATCAGGAAAAGGACTACCCATAGTGTCCATGCTCTGAACCTTTCAGTACATAGTGGATAACCATGGCATTGTGCCCGTAGATGTTTACCCATATGTTGGAGTACAGTAGACCCCATGCACATCGTGGTACGCCAACATCAAATGTTCTAGTATTTATCTTATAATTACTACTTTGTCATAGTATTTGCCAAGCGACCAACAAGATGGTATGTTGAAGGCAACACAAAAGATTGGTTTGAGCCTAGGTACACCAAAAACTTCCCAATGTCGAGCACTGGCAACACCATGTATTCATCGCCAACCTTCTCAACTTCAGACAAGCATACAGCAACCTTTTGTGGCGCATGTGGTGAGACAAAGATTTGCAGTAAGTACACCTTCCTGTTGCATATATAGAAACAAGTGTTGTCTGTGGTCCTCCCACATCTTAGCCTCATCATCCATCGAACATCTAGACTCATCAATTATGATGATTGAGTCTTTGTCTGCACCTGCATGAAGAACCCATAGGGCCAATGGCATAGTTCTTAGAGCTATATTGTCGAAGCCTAGGGTTTACAGCCACCATGCCCTACCCTCCAGTGGCCATGGAAACCCATCAATGTCAACATAAAGATTTCCATCAACATTTTGATCTTACTCCATCAGTACGAATCGATGTGGGGTCAACGGTTCCCGAAACAACGCTTTTGGTGTCATTCCCATTGGAGGGGCATTTTCTTAGTTTCACCACACTGTATGCAGTACACAATGATTGCTAGAGATTGGGATTGTGGCATTGCAATGCCATCAGCCCTAGAGCTAAACCCTAGTAGGAGACTCTAGGTGGTGGTCGGGTGAAAGGGAGCATGCTCGGAATGTTGGACCTATTGATCTGCACAAGAAGGACCTCCGAGTCGACTTCTGACACCTTTCTATAGAGAACAAGGAATGGATCGATGGTAAAAGGGATTGCCTCCCCCTAGGCTAGGCACACCCCATGCATCCTCTCGACATCCATGCTTCAGAAGCGAAGGCAGCACGTGACTTGCCAAAGGAGATCAGGGAGGAACATATCACCCCAAAGATTAGGGGACCACAGCACGGCGGCACACTCCACATTGGCGACATGCTCCACATCCGTGACCGCCTCACCTTCGGAGACAGGGGAATAAGTGTAGTTCTAAATCATAGAAAGGAAGACCTAGAGGATGTTGGCTAGGGGCGGGAATAGGATCTCAGCGCCAAAGCGGGGCTCCCATAGCATGAGTCATGTGGGGGATTGCTCGTCGTCTGCTAGCACCCAACCATCTGCGTGGCGTGCCACAATAGTAGGGGAGGCTAGGTAGGCCAGTGAGCTAGAAATGTCTAAGGCCATGGAGGAGCAAAAGGCCTAGCTTGGCAACGCAGACGCGGGTGGCCACGACCAACGGGCGATAGGGTCCGATGGGTAGAGGGACGGAGGCCCACCGGTGGGTGTAGACCTAGAGAACATGAAGGAGGTCGCGCTCTGATGTTAGGTAGTCAAAGACAAGTCGGAGGAGATCAGCGAGGAGGGATGACCAATAGGCGCTAGCCATAGCAAAGGGCAACCTAGGATTTTCTTGCAGAAGAGATCAACAATAAAGCGCTAGTTTTGTACGACTGTCATTACCCGCCTCATTGTCTCTACTCTCTTCTCTTCTCTATAGCTAAAAATAACTATTGTTATCATCGTGTGCATAGTCAATCACCTCGCTCCCCTGCCTAATCGCCCGTAGTAGAAGGCACTCGACTTCAACACTATGTCAGACGCCCCACGCGCGTAGCATGTGATCTTGTATCACCGAGCAGGTTCCGAGGAGGTCCTCGTGTTGGTGCTCAACTCGCGACCATAGTCCAGAATGCCCTAGCACCCAGTGGTGCCGAGAGGGGCTCTGGGCCCGGCCGACACAGACTACGCCCGTGTGCGGAGGCAGAGGCTACGTGAGGAAGGGAGGAGGAGAGAGGCTGGTGCAGGGAGGAGCAGAAGTGGAGACCAGCACTAACGAAGGCTGGTGCTGAGGACAAAGCAGCATAGATGGATGTAGAGGAACAGGGCCGGTCTATTCGAGCAACCGAGTAGATGATGGTTGAGATTTGAGAAGATTGAAACATGCGGTGGAGACCGAAGCCCTACCAAATAGACCCTAATAACTCAATAGCCAGGTAATCTATTCCCAATTGAAACCAGTGGTAGTTCACTATTGGCATAATGTGCCTGTACGCAAAACTAAAACAAGAAATATATCACTAAGCCATTAACACAAGAACTGCACCCAAATTTTAGGGGCAATCTCATTCTTTTAAATTTATCAGTTCCCTTTCATATTTTAAGGTGTAGAGATAAATCATAAAAGTACTAAAAAATTAAAAACCAATTTTGTTATGTTTCTATAAACTAGATTTACATGATATAGGTGATAAAGATTATGAAATGAGCTTTATATTTTCTAGATAACTAGATTTATAAATTACTAAATATATTCATCTAACCACAAGCTATGTGCGGCACTACAAGCATGGGCAAAAATTTGAAATCCCGTGCAACGCATGGGCATATATCTAGTATATGTATTATATATGTAAGAAAATGTAAAACATAAGAACTGAAACATGCAAGGAACAATAGGAGGAATCCTAATCCCAATTCATTTACTACTAGCAAACCTGCTCGTGCATTGCAACGGGAGTAAAAGCTATCACACATTTATGAAAAACGATGGCCGGGTATCTATTTGTTGTTTTACCTATAAAATTTTAAATCTATATTTATTTTATGATGACTATGACATGCATAATATGGATTAATGTTGATAATAATATAACAATGTCCTATTATCGGTGCGAAAAGTGATCAACAAGTAAATATTTGTAGTTTTGCCGTGCGTTGTGGTCGGATGTGGCCTAGCACTCAATGACACGGGATTTATACTGGTTCAGACAATGTGCCCTACGTCCAGTTTTGGTCGGTCGGTGACTTTATTCTTGTGCCCAAGTGCTCGAAGTTTGTTGTGGGGTTATAAACGAGTAGGAATAAGAAGGGGGGTGCTAGAGGCCCAGTCGGACTCTGAACTGAAGGGCCAAGAGTGATAGGAGCTCTAGCGTGTGCTAAGTATTGGAGCGTGTGCTCTGCATGGCTTTAGAGTTCTAGAGCTGTGGAGCTGTTTGAATGCTTAGATTGTCTAAGCCAGCCAGAGAGAGTCTGAACCACCATCCCTGTTGGGAGATAGCGCATCCCCTTTTATAGGTGAAAGGGATGGCCTTACAAGTTAGAGAGAGAGAGAGAGGGAGAGTGTGTACGTGTGCAACCTAGTCTTGTTGCTCATAGCATGGGTACGAGATGATTGTCGGTGCCCATAATACTGTTCATGCCCAGACGCATCTGGCAGGTTTTACCATGTTTGCTTGGTATGGTAAATGTCGGCGCCTACAATACTATAAGGCAAATGTCGGTGCCCATAACACTGTTTGGGTTCTGACACGTCTAGAAGGTTGCTTAGTACCCATCTAGAATGGTCTAGTGGCACTGTCCCGCAGGTGTGCAGAGTATGGCAGGGTACGGTCCTTGGTATTATGGTTGACTTGAGCACCTTACCTTATCTGCTCCGCCTGACTCTTGGGTCCTCACCGACCGGGTGTCCCCGGTCAGTCGTTCCCAGTCGGCACTGACCATGTCGGTCGAGGAAGAGCTGTAAGCAGAGGTCCGACGTATTCCCAGTCAGAAAAGGAGGTCGAAGTCGAATGATATCCCCTCCTTTTCTAGGCCTTCTGGTTGGAGATCGGATCAATCTCTCGGCCTATCATTAGGTATCTAAGCTGGCCTAGGAGGCGCGCGTTGTCTCTACGCCGTCAGTTGGGCCGAGTTTTCACTAGGAAGTGGGCCCATTGGGGACCCCAGGTTTATGAACCCGACAGGAGTCCCCAAACCCTTTTGGGACTTCTATGAAGTCATGAAGGGTTGTTTACACTCATTTTATGAGCGCATCCGATGGGTGTAAGATCATGGGTCGCCGTCGAATCGATGCAGAGCGCCAACCCAAGCATCGGGCATGGCCGAGGGGTCAGGCAAGGTGGAGCATAGACCCAAGCATCGGGCGCGGCCGAGGGGTTGGGCATGACAGAGCCGTGGACCCAAGCGTCAAGTGTGGCTGAGGGGTCGGGCGAGGTGAAGCATGGACCCAAGCGTCGGGCATGACTGAGGGGTCGAGCGTGATGGAGCCACGGACCCAAGCGTTGGGCACAGCCGAGGGGTCAGGCGCGATAGAGCGCGGACCCAAGCATCAAGCACGATGTAGCCACAGAGCCAAGCGTCGGGCATAGCCAAGGGGTTGAGCGCGATGGAGCATGGACCCAAACATCATGCATGGCGGAGGGGTTGGGCGGGGCGGAGCGGTGGACCCAAGCGTCTGGCGTGGCTGAGAGGTCGGGCGCGATGGAGCGTGGACCCAAGCATCGAGCGTGGCCGAGGGGTTAGGCGCAATGGAGCATGGACCCAAGCATTGGGCGCAGCCAAGGGGATGGTCTAGTTTCATGTGTTACCCCATCCACAGTTTCCGCAACTAGAGGGGTTGAGCTAACATCGCTTGCCTCGATGGCTCAAGTGACACGCTCGGTGAGCTCACTAACGGGTATGTCTGTGTGGAATTTGAGGCCGTCGTTTGTAATGGGGTTGGCATAACCCTCATGTGGCATTCCACTGCTCTTTAACCTGCCTCCCGGTAGATGCCCAAGCCATTCTAGAGACCGACTCAGGTGGCCCGCTAGCCTTCCCTCGATGGAGATTCTGTGGGCATGGCTTGAGGTTAGGATCAAATGAGAAGGTCGAGATGACCCTGTCTGCTCCTGAGTTGATCGAGCGAGGGCCGCTAGGGCTCATCTGTGTTTTCTCCCCTGGCTCTATTTGACACAAGGTGGCCTCGAGCCCTTCATGGGCTAGCCCTCGAACCCTGGTCGGTTGTCACTGATATCGAATGAGGTGACTACCTCTGTGTGACGCAACACAAAGCGTTGTGATGCAACAACTGCATATGCAATGCTTGGATGTATGGGATGAATGTATGGATGAATGCATGGATGCATGCATGATAATGGATGAATGAACGATCATGTACCTAAAAATAGAAAAAGGGGTTTTGGTAAAGTTACCTCGATGGCTCGAGTGACGGGTTTGGGGAGCTTTTTATCGGATATGTCCGAATGGAACCTAGGCCCGTCATTCATGACGGAGTCGACATAGCCCGCATGTGGCATCCCACTGCTCCATACCTATCTCTTGGCATTCGTCCGAGCTGTCCGATAGACTTGGGTGACCCGTTGGTCTCTCCTCGATGGAGATCCCATTGGTGGGCCCTTCCAAACCCTACCTGGGAAGGTAGAGGGTCATTTTGTGTGTGGTTGCACCTTGTTTCCTATGCCTAGGTTGTGGTAGTTGTGGGCCCTACCCAGGCCATGTCTAGTCTAACCAGACGATGTTTCGTTCGACAAGACACGTCCCATCAACTAGGACACATCACACCGCATGCCTCCCCGCATTAAATAGGGGGAAGGGAGAGGGTTTTACTCCTATTCTTTCGCCTTTCTCCAACTACTACCTCTTCTACTTCTTCCTTTTCGCTAAGCCCATTCATGGCAGTTTCTAGGAGAGAGGGTAAAGCGAGGGAGAGGAGAACTTATAGATCCATTCGTGAATTTGAGGTGTGATATCGAGATGGAGGCCTTCCACCATGGATGAGGAGGTGCTGGACGCCTTCGCCAAGAAGGGGCTGCTCCCATCAAAGGAGGTGGCGCATTGGAGGGCTCCTGCGCTGAGAGAAGTGGTCCTACAACCCTAGGCTGATGAGGTCATCTCCTTCCTCGTCTTCCTCGAGCGTGGGCTCCTCAACGAGTGGGGCCTAGAGCTGTAGCACCTCAACCTGACTAGGGTGCTGCACATCATTGGCTTCATCACCATCTACGAGGCCTTCCTTGGGATGGAGCCGCCTAGGATCACGCCAGTTGGGGAATTCGCTTTGTAGAAGAAGTCAAAGCCGCCGACCCCCTACCCTACTTACACCCCCTGTGACTCCAATCGGGGGTGGCATGGTGAGTGGTTCTACATCAGGAACCTAGCGGGAGTGAGATTCCCGACATTCACCGAAAGAAGGCCAAAGAGGAAGGAATGTTGGTCATGGGGCCTGTCGGTCGGTAGAACAAGCTAGAGGTCATCGAGGCGGAGCTTCAGAAGCTTGTGCAGCATGGCCTCGATGGGTTGCGGGTCTTCCACACCTTCTTCTGCCATCAGGTTGCCCCCTTGGTGGAAAGAACGTGGCTGATGTGGGAATACATCGGCTCGATGGATCCCAACCGCACGTCGCCAGAGGAGTTGCCCAAGGACGAGGTCTGGAGTTGACTCGATCAGGTGCTGCAACTAAGGGATCAAGACTCCCTTGAAGGAATGCCCGAACCTCTTCATGCAGCGAAGCTGTCCAATCTGGTATGCCCCCTTTTTCCATGAACTTTTCCCTCTTGCCCTTCTTTGTTTTGATTTTGAGTTGCCCATTTCATAGGGACTTGCGGGTTACAAATCCTGGCCGCACCGTCCGAGGGGGCTAGAGGGCGTAGCTCGGCGAGCTACCCAAAAGGAGGTGGCACTTGCCAAGAAGAAGAGAGCTGAGAAGGCCCGAATGAGGTTCGAAAAGGAGAAGGAAATAAGCCGGTGAGTCTGGGGGGTGAGAGCCAGAGCGATGTGGAGGCAAAGCTCGAGTTGAAGGAGCCCATCAAGAGGGGTGGCGACGCGAGTGCTTCGAGGATGAAGGAGAAAGGGGCGCTGTCGTGACCTCGGTGGAGCGCCATGATCCACATCCGTCGGCGGCGAACATGATACGGAGATGTGAGGCAACATTCCTGAGTCAAGGCAGTGTGCCATGAGCGAAGACATCACCATCAAATGAGAGGCGAAGCAGGCAAGGTTGTCACGTACTTTGGAGGCGTTGTTAGCTCCACACCCCCCTGCTCCGAGTGTGGCAGAGCACGCCGGGCGATTAGAGGAACATGTCCGTTCCCCTACATCTTTGGGGTCGACGCGTGTGCGTGACCCCCAACGGGGGGATGTTCCGCCAGTGGCTCCGGTGGTTCCACCATAAGTTGGCGGTCACGACCATTCACGGGCCGACCGAGGATTAGCTAGGTTGGCTCCTACCTCGATCAATGTGATGGGGCACAGGTTGTGACTCACGAGCGGTCCTCGTCTGGTCGGCCCATTGTCAACTAGTCAGGGCTTCAGGGCTCTGCCGCTTTCGTCTAGGTAAGCATTCATGCTCCCTCCTATTCTCATAGTAGAGCTTTTTGAGCGTGACTAACCCATGTTTGTTTGATAGCAGCCAGGGGTTGGCGAGACTAGGAGTCTCCCCACCTCCCATGCAAGAAGAGTGGATACCTAGCCTATAGCGGATCGCGATGAGCGGCGGAGGAAGCTGGCTGGCGGTGGTGTGGCCTTCCTTACTAGGGGTTGCGTCTTCCTAGCCAGTTGAGAGCATGGTGGCAGCGGTGATGGCAGCGATCCCCATGGTGATGGTGGAGGTTGGGTCAGAGGTGACCCTCGCGATCCCTCCCCCAATAGCTACGGAGGAGGAGAGGAGGGAAACTTGACTCCCTGCCTCGCTCGGTGGTGGAGCGCACGGTTCGCCCTCATAGTTAGAGCTAGAGGGGTTAGGAGGTGATGTGGCTAGGCCATAGGTAGAACATCTGCTGGCGAGCCATGGAGTCCAGGCGATGGAGATCCCCTGCTCTGGTGAGGCAGGCACTAGAGTGGAGCCGCTAGCCATCCCGTCGTCACGGGAGTTGGCAATGATTCGGTCATCGCATGATGCTGTGATGGCTAGATCTTCCAGCGGGTCAAGGGTGATCCATGAGCTGGTGTGGCCTTGCCCCAACGAGCTAGGAAAGGCCTGGTTCATCCTTCATGATGAGGAGGAAGTGAGGCTCTAGCACTTGCTTAGGGAGAGAGGACTATCGATGGAGTCCGATCTCGCCCATACCAAGGCGAGGCTCAAGGAAACCTTAGAGAGGGTTGAGCTCATCCATTGGGCCATGATAGTCGACATACCACGCGTCGTAGAGGTAATGTTCTCTATGTTTTTGGTGTTGTCCTTGACTCCTTGGCCCTTCAATGGTTGTCTTAGCATGTCTGCTTCTTGCCTTACAGGATTTAGAGACGATGTCGATCAGCAAATCCTGATTTCTTTGGGAGGAGCACGGTTGGATGGATTAAGAAACCGTGGCATCGCAGTGGGTCAACGAGCTTAGGCACCAGCTGGAGTCTGCCCATTGTGAGTCCCAAGACCGAGCGGTCGAGGCAACGGGAGCATAGGCGATGGAACTGCATGCGGTCCACTTGGCAGAGACTGAGGTGGTGCTTTATAAGTCCTAGGAGGCTCTAGAGGCGGAGCGGAAGGCCCGGTCGGATGCTGAACAAGAAGTGGTCGCGCTCCAAGGGTAGGTGCTCGGGGCAGAGGAGTCGAACGCTGGACTGCTCGAGAAAGTGACCCGGCAAGAGGAAGGACTCTCCATCATGAAAGCGCCTGCCTTGGTATGTATCTGTTCCGCCTTTGGTTGATGCCTTGGTTTTTCCTTTCCTTTGCTTTTGAACTTGTCGTCTTCTTCTAGAACTAGGTGGAAAAATCAGCTCTCTGGAGCAAGAGCTGGAGATGGCCAAAGCGGCAGTCGGTTAGGGTGTGGAAGCACTCGCTAAGTCCCTTGAAGAGGACATGCTCTCGAGGGAGAGCTCGACTAGATTCATAACGTCGTTCAGGTGATCGTCTCTGAGGTGTTCGGGCTAGGACCGAGCACCAATATGCCCATCGTCTAGCTGGTGGAGGTCCCAAATGAAGTTTGGGCACTCATCTCCGATGGCATGTTCTACGGGACATTGAGGGTGTTGACCTCAGTGGCAACCCACCACCCCAATCTAGACTTCACGACCATCTGCAAAGGATAGACCGATGGGTGGAGCGTAGATGAAATCCATACGATAGGGGAGAGCTTGGTGCCATACGCATAGATGGTCGCTGAGCAGGTCAGCGCATAGTGGGTCATGGAGCCTCATCGTTCGAGCGTGGCTGAAGATGCACGCTGGGAAGATGTCATCCTGCCTATGGAAGGAGTAGAGACTGGGTCGGAGGCGAGCATCGTCTGGCCCCCAACAGAGCCAAACGTCGTCTTAACCGCGAGCGAGCTGCCTTCGTCCTCGTCGACTGTGCCGTTAGCTGATGCCACTAGGTGGGCATAATATAGTTTAGAGTAGAAATAGTCAGTAGATGTAAATGAACGAGTTCGTGGGGAAGCCCCCGTGTGAAATGTTTTACGCTTGTGACTATTTTGAGTTTGTTTTGTGGTGAAATCACTCGTGAGGGGAAGCTTGTCCCATCCGCCCTTGTTTTTACCCTAGCATAGCTTTAGTTTCTTGTCCTTTCTTTTTCGCATTTGCCCATTGACCCATTAGCTGCAACCTTAAGAACCCAGGCATGGCCTATGAGGCTCAGCTGCTCATAACCGTAGGTCATGGCAGGGTATGATCGGTTGAGAGTTTAAAATGTAAGTTATGTAGGGTAAACAAAGGAATGGAATGCCCTTTTGTTTGGGCGATGCCCTTTCATTTGTGCAAAAAGTATTACTATATGATAGTAAAAAAGAAGGGTGGTATCGCACCCCCATGGAGCCCCCGAGCGACCTAGGCCAAGAGTGCTCGAGTTGGGGTGTTGTAGGAGCAAACGTTGAATGGAAACAAAATAGTAAGACCGAGCTTTAGGGGAAGAAACGACATAACTGTTTGATGTTCCATGTGTTGGTGAGAACGTTGCCGCTGTCATCCTTCAGCCAGTAGACGCCTGATCAGATCACCTCGGTCACCATGTAGGGTCCTTCCTATGGTGGAGAGAGTTTATGTTTCACCTTGGTCGACTAGGTTCTCCGGATCACCAGATCACTGACCTTGAGGATCCTCCCCCTGATTTTACTTTCATGGTACTTGTGGAGAGTTTGCTGGTAGCGAGCGGAGCGAATGACGGTCGTCTCATGAGCCTCCTCGAGCAGGTCGATCGCATCCTACTGAGCCAACGTGGCTCGGACCGGGTCGAAAGACTTCACTCTTGGGGCACCATGATCGAGGTTAGAGGGCAACACTGCTTTAGCTCTATAGGCTAGGAAGAAAGGTGTGAACCCCGTGGATCGGTTTAGGGTCATTCTCAGGCTCCAGAAAATTGCTAGGACCTCTACGACCCATCGTCCGGCATACTTATTGAGTTGGTCGAAGATGTGGGTCTTGAGTCCTTGGAGGACCAAGCCATTGGGCCGCTCAACCTGACCATTAGTACGCGGATGTCCGACTAAGGCCCAGTCGATCCTGATGTCATATCCATCATAGAAGTCCAGGAACTTCTTGGTGAAGTTTGTTCTGTGGTCGGTGATGATACAGTTTGGAACACCAAAATGATAGACGATGTCAAGGAAGAACTGGACCGCCTCCTCCGAGCGGATGTTGGTGATGGGCTTCGCCTCTATACACTTAGTGAATTTGTCCACCGCTATGAGCAGGTGAGTGAAGCCGTCCAAGGCCTTTTTGAGGGGTCCAATCATGTTGAGGCCCTAGACCATGAATGGCCATGTGATGGGGATGGTTTGAAGCTCCTGCAGTAGCAAATGAGTTTGCCGAGCGAAGAACTGGCATCCCTCACACCTGTGGATGACCTCTACGTCTCGTAGTGCGGTGGGCCAGTAAAAACCTTGGCGGAAGGCTTTTCCGACCAACAACCTTGGGGCCACGTGGTGTCCATAGATTCTGGCATGGACTTTGAGAACATATTTCCTTTGGTCGATCGGGATGCACCTCATGAGTACTCCTGATGGGCTCCACTTGTAAAGTTTGTTATTAATGGCGACGAATGTCTTGGCACATCAAGTGATTCATCGTGCTTCAGTCCTTTCCAGTGGGAGAACCTCCTCGAGGAGGTAGGCAAGCAGTTGGGAGATGAACCAGCTTAGGGCGGCCAAATAGTCGGTGAGCCTCTGTATGCCCTTGATGTTGCGTATAGGGCCCATGTTGGAGATGGCCATGATTTTTTTGGGGTTGGCCTCGATGCCGTGTTCAAACATGACGTATCCGAGCAGCTTCCCCTTTGGAACCCCAAAAACACATTTTTTAGGATTCATTTTGACGCGGAATGTTGTGGCCAAGTTTATGATTAGGCCGCTAGCTTGAGCCGTTTTCACCACTATGTCATCTACATAGATGGCAATTGTGGGCTTTGGCCGCTTGACTTGGTCAGGCTGGTCGGGTGGGTCAATTTGGTCGGTGAAGCATCGCTGCATGCACCATTGATAGGTGGCGCCAACGTTCTTTAGACCGAAAGGCATGGTTACATAGTAGTATGAACCATACGGGGTGATGAATGAAGTCACGACCTGGTTGGACTCTTTCATCGTGATATGGTGGTAGCCAGAGTAGGCATCTAGAAAGGAGAGGATTTCGCATCCTAAGGTGGAGTCGACTATCTGGTCTATGCATGGCAAAGGAAAATGGTCCTTTGGACATGCCTTGTTGAGGCCAGTAAATCAACACACATTCTCCATTTCCTAGTCTTCTTTTTAACAAGAACAAGATTGGCTAGCCAGTCGAAGTGGTATACCTCTTTGATGAATCTGGCAGCCAGGAGTTTGGCGATCTCCTCGCCTATGGCCCTACACCTCTCATTGTCAAAGCAGCGTAGATGTTGCTAGGCGGGCTTTGAGCCCGAGACGAGGCATAGTGTGCGCTCGGTGACCTCCCTTGGTATGCCTGGCATATCAGAAGGTTTCCATGTGAAGACATCGTGATTGGCGCGTAGGAAGTCAGCGAGCTCGCTCTCCTATTTGTCTAGGAGCTTAGTCCTGATCCGCATCATCTTGGTCAGGTCGGCAGGGTCGATCCCCACCACCTTGGTTTCCTCCATCGGGTGGAAGGCACTCGAGGAGGTTGGCTCGTTGCAGTCTAGGACTGCTGGAGTCGATGAATTCCTAAGCTCTAGGAGCTCAGTGGAGTTGATGATGGCTGTGGCAAGCTCGTAATGCTTACGGTCACACGTTTAGGCATGCGAAAAGGTGCTACCCACAGTGATGACGCCATTTGGTCCTGGCATCTTCAACTTGAGGTAGGTGTAGTTGGCGATTACCCTGAACTTGGCGTAGCATGGCCACCCCAAGATGGCATGGTAGGACCCTAGAAACTCCACCACCTCAAAGGTAAGGACCTCTGAGTAGAAGTTGGCTCAGTCACCAAACATAACGGGTAGGTCAATCTACCTGAGCGAGTACGCTTGCACCCCTAGGATCACGCCGTGGAAGGGAGAGCACAAGGGGTGGAGCTCTGACTGGGGGATGCGCAAGGTGTTGAGGGTGTCGACGTAGAGAATGTTGAGGCCACTGCCTCCATCCATCAGCACCTTGGTGAGGTGCTTCTTGCAGACAATGGGGTCAATGATGAGCGGGTAGCAACCTGATTGGGCGACGTGGGAAGGATGGCCTCTCCAATCAAAAGTAACTGGAGACTCTGACCAGCTAAGGAAAGAGGGGATGGCTATCTCGGCGGCACATGCCTCTCTATAGCGCACCTTGTGCTGGCGCTTAGAGTGGATGGCATCGGAGGCCCCAAAGATCATGAGGCATTCCTCAGGGTTGGGGAAGCCGTCATCATCTTTGCCCGCCGCGCCTCCTTTCTTGGCCACCTCCTCCTTGCCTTTCCCTTCCTTCGGCTTGCCAACGTGCCGTAGAAAGCACTTGAGGAGCTCACAGTCCTTATAGAGGTGCTTGATAGGGTAGGCGAGGTTGGTGCATGGACTTTCCATGAGCTTGTCGAAGTGGTCGGACTGGCCCTGCTAGGGCTGCTTGCCTGCATGATCAGTTGCGGCGACCAAGGCTAGGTTGGTTGGTCGGTCGGTGTTGATCCTTCTTGTTCTTCTTGCACTTTTGTGTGGAGGGGCCTTTGCCTTGGTCCTCGCGCTTGGCCTTGGCCTTGCCCTGTCCCGGCCATCGCTAAAGACCGCTCCAACTGCCTCCTCGCCGAAGGCGTGGTTCGTGGCGACATCGAGCAGGTCGTGGGTGGTACGGGCTTCAGATAGCCGAGCTTGTGGATTAAGGACTCACAAGTTGTTCTAGAGAGGAATGCGCTAATGACGTCGGCATCAATGACATTAGGAAGGGAGTTGCACTGCTTTGAGAACCTACGGATGTAATCCTATAGGGACTCGTTGGGCTTCTGTTGGTAGCTCTTGAGGTCCTAGGAATTCCTAGGATGGACATATGTCCCCTAGAAATTTTTTATGAAGACTCTTGAGATTCGCCCAGTCGTGGATGCTATCGGGCGGGAGGAATTTGAGCCATGCTCGAACATGCTCCCCCACATAGATGGGGAGATACTAAATGATGAAGTGGTCATCATTCACACCTCCAGCTCGGTAGGCAAATCAAAAATCTTCAAGCCATATACCAGGGTTTGTCTCCCCGGTGTATCTGGTGATATTGGTGGGTGGTCAGAAGCGCTGTGGGAATGGCGCTCTCTGGATGCAACAACCAAAGGCCCATGGTCCCGGGCCGTCCGGGCTGGGACTCCGATAGTCTGGTCGGCGACCATGCCTAGGGTGCGTGTGCCCACACTCCTCGATGGTCAGGCCAAGGTCCGCACCGCCTACTCTCGCCGCCACTTGATAGACATCATCATCGTGTAGGGCATGACGTCGATTATTGATGACGCTGTGAGCATCGCGGTTTGGCCCAAGATGTTCACGCACAGGTGGTCGGTGTGGAGCGGGCGCTAGGTCGGGCTGTGGTAAAGCCATGGCATCCTGCCCCACTCCCGGCAACTGTAGTGGCGAGTGGATGGAGCGATTCAACTGGTGTGGCCCTTGTCCCTCGGTGGGGCAAGAGGTCGTGAGCCGATGTCGTGATGCAGAGCTCTCCGCCTATTGAACGGTGTCGGTCTCCACCAGCGCCCGAAGGCTCTGGTGGATTGCCCGCCCCTAGGGGTCGGCCAGCTCAGGGAGGCCGCACAGAAGCATCATCGCAGCAGCGATGTTCTGGCCAGCTCGAACAAACTTAGGGGGGTCATTTCCTCCATCCAGGATGTTGCGCTGGACCTAACGGGCATGACCTCGAGCGCCTCTTGCCAGGTTACGCGCATGTGGCATAGCGTGCTATGCCAAACATGCCAGCACAGGTGGTGGTTGGCTCTGCTGCCTCTGCCGTAACTCCTCACCATGCTCCTACGCACGTGCGAGGGCCTCCGCACAAGGGTCCAGAGGGGTGTGAGTCTATAGAGACTCCGCTACCACCGATGGCTGTCCCAGAGCGTCCGCCATAGCACACTCCTGTGACAGAGGGTGGACAGGTGCCACAACATCACTGATGCTGGAGCCGTCGCTTTCGACCTCGTCATCCACGAGGTCATGAAAAGAGGCGGGAGCATAGCCCACCATCCCCACAAATTTGTATGTGAGAGAGGGCGGCGTCAGCATCCATCGGAGCCCCATGCGTACGCGTCTGCAGGGGACATGAAGCCATAGGAGAACCGGTTGCATGGTGGTCATGGTGGGGACAACAGGGTCCCTCCGGAGAGTTGGAGGAAGGTATTAAATAGTGAATAAAGAACAATATGTATGTTACTCACCGTGGAGTTTGAGCCCAGCATGGGCTTGAAGCAAAGCGCAGGTGTCTCGACGTTGAGGTCATCGAGTGGCCTAGGGCCGGTAGAGGGTGCTCCTCCTCTAGTGGGTGCCAGGACAGGTGCCTCCTCGTGGAGGCGGAGTACGCTGAGCTAGTCGGCGACAAAGTCTAGACTTTCGAAGAGGAAGGTTTGGAGTGGCTCAAAGACAGGAGGAACCCACATCCCAACAGGTGGGAGTGGGGGAAACTCTAGCGAGCCAAAGCGAATCATATCGCTTGGGCCCACCATGTCGAAGATGGTGGAAAGATGGGCCATCCGATGATCAAAAGCGTGAACACACGGCGTCCTCCCCACGAACGGCGCCAACTGTCAGTGTGAAAAGTGACCAACAAGTAAATATTTATAGTTTTGCCATGCATTGTGATCGGATGTGGCCTAGTACTCAATGACACAGGATTTGTACTGGTTCAGGTAACGTGCCCTACGTCCAGTTTTGGTCGGTCGATAACTTTATTCCTGAGCCTAGGTGCTCGAAGTTGTTGTGGGGTTACAAACAAGTAGGAATAAGAAGGGGTGCTAGAGGCCCGGTCGGACTCTGAACCGAAGGGCTAAGAGTGACGGGAGCTCTAGCGTGTGCAAAGTATTGAAGCGTGTGCTCTGCGTAGCTTTAGAGTTCTAGAGCTATAGAGCTGTTTGAATTATTAGATTGTCTAAGCCAGCTAGAGAGAGTCTAAACTACCGTCCCTGTTGGGAGAGAGCGCATCCCCTTTTATAGGTGAAGGGGATGGCCTTACAAGTTAGAGAGAGAGTGTGTGTGTGTATGTATGCTACCTAGTCTTGTTGCTCACGTCATCGGGTACGAGATAATTGTCGGCGCACACAATACTGTTCATTCCGGGACGCGTCTAGCAGGTTTTACCGTCTTCGCTTGATATGGTAAATGCCGGCGCCTACAATACTGTAAGACAAATGTCGGCGCCCACAATACTATTTGGGTTCTGACATGCCCGGAAGGTTGCATAGTACCCGTCTGGCACGACCTGGTGGCACTGTCCCGCAGGTGTGTAGGGTATGGTAGGGTACGGTCCTCAGTATTGCGGTTGACTTGAGCGCCTTACCTTATCTGCTCCGCCTGACCCTTGGGTCCTCACCGAGCGGGCGTCCCCGGTCGATCATTCCCGGTCGGCTCCGACCGTGTCGGTCGGGGAAGAGCTGTAAGTAGAGGTCCGACGTATTTCTGGTTGGAAAGGAGGTCGGAGTCGGACAATATCCCCTCCTTTGCCAGGCCTTCTGGTCGGAGATCGGATCGATCTCTCGGCCTGTCATTAGGTATCTGGGCCAGCCTAGGAGGCGCGCGTTGTCGCTGCGCCATCTGCTGGGTCAAGTTTTCGCTGGGAAGCGAGCCCATTGGGGGCCCCGGGTTTATGAACCCGACACCTATTAAGCCTATAACAAATTTAAAATACAATCTTGATACTTTTTCCTCATTGCAAACTCAAAAATATTTACTCGTAAATATATTAGAACTTTAATTTTGTACTATCAAAGCATTGATATTGTTAAATATTGAATTACGTGACTTCCTTTGTGGACTCATAAAAATTTGTAATTTTAATCTTTAATAAATGTCAGTAAGTAGTTAATTAAATATATGAGAGATCTCTCTCGATTTTACACATTGTAGACCTTGTCGATTTTGCACATGGTAGCCCTCATCGTTGATTACCCTGAAACATGAATATTTGGAGACACATTTATTTAGACTGAAGTGAACAACAAATTGTTCAAGATTTTAGTTCACAGTTTAATTAGTTAATATTATAATAAAATAACTTGGTGATGAGAATCATAAGAAAGAGGTCAATTGTTAATGGTCCATAATTTTGTGTATGTTTTTTACTCCTGGAATGTAACTTGGTGTTATAAATATGTAAAATTACGGTCCATATAACTTGGTGGTGAAACATGAGTATCTATTTTTTACATTTGATATTCATAGGAACAAAATCGAAACCTGGAACGACCAAAAAATAGAACGAGCCCAAAAAAACCATAAAAGGATACGACCAAAAACATGAACAGGATGGAGAGCAACGGGGATGAGAAACTAAAAACGGACATGCACACCCTCGCGTGGCCGAATCAAAGTTGGACTAAACAAAAATAAAAACATAGGGTGTATAAAATTTCTGTAACAAAATCTTTCATCCAACTAAGACATCCACTCGGTTACCGTTTACGTATTTCTACCATAAAAAATTCCCCTAACCAACCGTCCAAGTGGGTTTCCGTGTCCGTTAACCACACATTCAGCCAACCATGGAAACGCCAGCCTGGTGTCGACCCCTCAATTTGAGAGTCCTAGGTGCATCCGTATTTACGCTAAGATCACGCACAAAACACAAGAATAATACACAGATATATAATAAAAGGTTCTGATCTTTATTGATATCTAGAAATAAGGTCTTACAACAATGGCCCAAAGGGCATAGTCTTAGGCCACATATCTAGCGAAAGACTACGGCCGTGAAACAGCTTTATCGGTGGTCTCTAGAGCGGGATTATTATACAGCGAAGCGGTGTCCTATTCCACAGGCAACTTGAGCACGGTCGAAACCCTAGCCTCGAAGTCATACTCCTACGAACGAATCTCCTAGCGGGAACTCTAATCCTCGTGGTACGCTTCTTCGTCGAAGTCATAGTCTTCTTCTGTGTCGAGATCTGTGAGTCAACAACGGGTGAGTACTTATGTACTCAACAAGCCCTAACCATAGGGTGGAAATAGAAGTGTAGTGGTGATTATAATTAAGGGTGGGGTCCTAGCGGAGCATTACCATTCCCACTAGTACCCAGATTAGCATCGATTCCAATACCTGTTTCATTACACATAAAAAGTAAAACAAATCATAGTATCCCATCCTAGTATTTGCCCATTCCAAGGACATGGCTATTCGAATAGATTTAAGTAAACTCTGTAGAGGTGTACAACTTTCCCCACACGATAGGTGCAACCTCATCCATGATCAGTGAATGAAATAGACCTAACAAGACCTCGTACCCAAATGTACACGACCTTACACGTCCATATAACTCTACTATGGCTTCTCAGGGGTTGGAAACACAAAACCAGAAACATACCAAATCCCCCCAAACGTGATGATACCAAATCATCACAAAAGAAAAACATGGCTCGAACACGACCAAGAAAAACAAAGGCTCAAACGTGGCCAAAAACCAAAAGCTTAACGTGGAAGATCACATAGCATCCATGCCAACCGGACCACGGAAGAAAACCTATCCCCATGTCGGCTCCTGATATTCCGCTGCCTACACCGGCCTTCTAGTAGAAGTTATACTTCTATCTAGCGGGGTGTGAGATCAAGCCTACCCATATAGACATGTGGTTGTATGAAATAACTCACTAGGCGAGAGGTACTACGAACCGGTCCTTATGTGACCGAGGCGAGTATCTCCCATAGGAATCCTTTCCAGACATCCCTGCCATGGTAAACTACCTCCATAGTTTACCACCATTCTCCCCATGTCGGGGTTTAGTTTCAGGTTTAACAAGTTTTAAGTTCCATTATTATCCCTAAATCTAGTCATTACGTGGAGCTCATAACAAGATAACCATTTATATTAAGCATATCACATTAACCGAGCTCATATTCTAAGGTAATAATCTTATAGTCATGTTTTAGCATTACAGTGGTTTAAAGCAAGATGGTACAGAGGGGAGCTAGGACTTGCCTTCGTCGTTGTCACCTTTCGGCACGTCTATGAAATTCGGGTCCTCATCCTCCTGACGATTACAGTCGTCTGTCGGCGTATTGATTGAAATATGACTACCGCTAACCGCAAAACAAAAAGGGCAAAAGCAAACATAGAACTATATGGTGGCACTAGGTGCAAATGATAGGGTTGGATTTTAGATGAATTTTAGAGGTGGTTGCATGCGAAAAGGAGTTAGGGTTTAAAAGTTATATATTTTAGAAGTTTATCCTATAGTTATTTAACTAGGTGGAATTTTATATGCATTTTTTGGTGCATGAAAATATGTGCAAACTACATGATTAAATTCCCTAATACATCTAGTTTATTTACAATTTTTTTGGGAATTTTTCTAAGCTAGGTAGGTGCATTTCTAACTCTCTGTGTACACTAACCGGGTGTACCAGCATTTTCTAAAGTGTACCCCGCACTGTGTGTGTGGTGCGTGTGTGTGTGGATGATAGGTGGGCCACCCTGCCTACATCAGCAGTGATGGCGGTATCGACGTTATGGCCTTGGGCCCACGTGTCAGCGAGGAAGGGAGAGAGAGAGGGAGACGGACGGAGACGGGGGGTAACGGCAATGCCGTTACCACCTGGCCCCACATGGTGGAGACAAAGAAGGGGAAGGAGGGGGAATGGTGGTGAACAGAGGTGACCGCCGTGCCATTAGAATAGGAAAGGGGAGGCTCAGCTCGTCGGAGCGGCTTACGCCGGCGGCGTCAGCCCTCGACGGTGGCGGATGAGTGGCGGACGGAGCTCACGGGGTCATGTCGCAGCCGCTGGTAAAATCTCTGACGGCAGTGGGTGCCCACGGCGGTGGTGGCAGCTCGCTGGAGGGGTCACGGCGGTGCTGTGTGATGGACTCAGCCTTAGAGGCCCTATTCTAACCAACTAACTACGTGTACGTGCGTGCAGGTGGGTGAGAAGTGTAGTGGTGGTGGTGGTGTGCCCTGGGGTGGCCTTGCCGATGATGGCTGATGGCCATGGTGGCTCGACAGAGCGGGGCGCACATGGGCAGCGCAACATAGACACCTAGATCATCAACTAGCTCCGGAAAGCAAAAAAGGAGAAGCTTGGGGACTCACGGGTCACTCCAATCGGCTAGGGATGTAGCAGAGAAGGAGAAGAGAGAGGGCAGCGCTGATGGCGTTGGTGAACTCCCGAATTGGGGAAAATGGAAGAAAGTGGAGAGGAGGGGGGAAGGGGAAGAGGAGGGCGAGATGAGGTGTTCCTGTTCTCGGCGGAGCGGATGGTGGAGAGGGCGAGGCGAGAGCGTCGCCAGTCGGGCCTATTTATAGGCCGGCTAGGCCGGTGTCCTAGCGGCGAGATATTTCTCATGGCCTTGCTTATCCACCATGCGGGCGCACTGTTGAACTCATCAGGTCACATCTCTATGGCTGGAGCTTGCCCATGCACACAGTGAGGTGCCTTGGCGGCTACTCTAGTAGCTCGGCGCGGAAGCGACCATGGAGCTAGCGTTGACGAGCTCACAGTGAGGGGGGAGAGAGGAGAGGAGGAGAAAGGAGGGGCACCGTGGGTCCTGTCATGTCGCCGTGTCACCATTGACGTTTGTTGGCACCGAGGTGGCGCTGGCGGGCGTTGATGCGTGGGCTGCGCCGCGTATGGCTGCCGGCAGCGAGGTTGACGACGGAGCTGTGGGGAGAAGGGATGGGCGCAGACGAGCTAGGCCACGGCCGCTACGGCATTGCAGGGCTGGCTCGCATGGGAGAAGGGAAGGAAGAGGGGAAGGGGTTGGGCTGCTGCGGTGCGCCGAGAGGGAGAGAGGGGAGAGATTGAGCCCAGGTGGCTTTATCCATTTCCATTTCCTTTTTGTTTTTCCTAGCTCAAATATGCATATGTTTAAATGATTTTAAATTCAAATTTGAATGCATGGGGGTGCAAAAATATACCACCATTAGTTCAACAAATCAAGCAATCATTCACACACAAAGTTTCACACATGAATTCTGATGTTCCTATGTTAATTTATTTGTAAATATTATCTAGGTTGGTTATATATGCTATCTCTTAGGCAATATTTAAAAAGTTCAAATTTTTAGTGATTTTTAAACTAGGTCAATTTTTAGGGTGTTACACCCGACCACCCACGAAAACACTTTTCTTTTCTGTTTTTATTGTGGGTTCTGTCCTTGTTTTTTTTCTTTCTCCTATTTTTTCTATATAAACATCATAAATAAATAATAAATGTAATATTATAGCCCTTTGATCTCTAAACTTTGTATAAATAAAAATAAAACAATAAATATAATATTATTGCTCTTTGAACTCTAGATTATTCTTTCGTATAAATAAATACTCCCATCACTAAATTATTGATGTAGCTTTGATTAGGAATAAAATTAATTTATGGATAAGGCTAGCGCCTAGACATCTGGCCCTAGGCCCGTGTCCGAACGCATCTCCCACGTCCCACGTGCTTTTGTCCCGTTCCAAACCAGTGCCAGAGTCCGAAACCACGGCCCGCACCCATATCGTGCCCTGCATGGCAGAACCGAGCCCCCACACCCATCCTATGTTCGCATGGCAGAACCATGCCCCGCGCCCACCTGTCCTGCTTGTGGATGCACGCTATGGACACGTCTACAGGCCTCAGGCGTCGGCACGTGAACCATGACAACGCACCAGCAGCAGCAGGTGGCCATACAGCGGCCTGCAACACAAGATCTTCTTTTGAAACATTCAGATAAAATATTTGTAACATACGTCTAAAAATAGATGAAGCACTTGAAACATGCGAGTATAGCCATTGCAACATGTGCAACATCAGATCAACATTTGAAACATCCAGATGAAACATTTGAAACAAACGTTTGAAACACCAGAACACTTGAAACATATGCTTGCAACATGTGTATGTTACCATTGCAACATATGCAAATCCCAGATCAACTTTTGCAATATTCAGATGAAACATTTGAAACATAGGTTAGAAACGCCTGAAACACTTCAAACACGGCATTGCCAGCAGCCATGGCCTACCTGGTTGGGGACTGCAGTAACCAGCAAGCTCAAGTCTAGAGAGAACGTCGAGGACAAACACTACTACATTCAGGCCTATCACAGCCCCGACCTAACCCCCCAACGCAGCCATATTTTGGCCTCTGCAGTATGCACTCGATGGTGATAGTCGAAGCCATCACAGACGGCTAGGAACTGACTATGTCGGATCTCAACATCGATGCATTGGCAAATGATCCACCTGTGTGGAGGCTATCATCACCGTCGTGTGGGCACATCAACCGCCTATGTAGTGGTCACCAGCACCATCACTTTGTACTTTCACCCAACTGTCTATGGTGCGGGTTCGCTGTCGCTTCAACGACCAAGATGTCTGTGTAGAGGTAAACATCACCGTCGCTTCAGCGTATGATTCATCAGTCCATATTGAAAGCTAGGACATTGCGACCACCAATAGTACTTACACACAAGTGACCCTGAGCTTGATGGATGGAGGGTTGAGCACCACTAGGCCCACGAATTCTCCTTCATGTGTTTCCCTCCATATCCATAGCAAGTATATGAGAGTACCCCTCTAAGTATCCCATAATGTGTAGAAAACCATTAAGAAACACACTTGCTAATCTAAAACATGTCACATCAGTACCCTGGCCCCATTTAGATTCCTTATAGATCCATACTGCAGTTTCATATGAGATCTCCACACCTATGCACTCACCCTCCTCCTCCACATATTGAATCACATGGAAGTGCGAGGAGGCTATCGGATCGAACCCTAAGCGAGCCTCACAAACATTATGGATGCTAGGTGGCAGTACCTTAAACTTCTGGGTTACTGGATTGCAGATGACATAGCGGTATCTAGCAGTAGCCCCAAGGTACCAGCATAGGATGAGGCCATTACAGCAATCGAAGACTGCTACATTGTCAATGAGGAAGGGCAAAAAGGACAAGCCGGGGCGTTCACCAGTGACGCTGGTGAAGTTTCGCTTGCCGTTCTCAGTGTCATAGAAGAAGTTGTCCAAAGTCTAGGGCAGCACCTTATTGTTGTCGAAGATGAGGCGCTTCCAGGAGTGACAGACACATTTGCAGCAGCATAAGGAGTGGGCTAGGAGGCGACAGAGAATGTCGAGAAGGAGATCATTTGTGAGGCTAGCCATTGCATTCCTCTTTTTGGAGGCCTCCTCCATTTCAAAGAGCCTGCAATCGTCAGTGTGTTGTAGGATGAGAGCTTCCTTACTAACAAGATCTAAAGAGGAAAAAATCCGATAACGATCCATCAGTGAAATATGAAAGCATACCGTTGCCTTTGGATTTGGCAGTGGCACGGCCCGAGGCGTGCAATGGTTCACAAAAATTGCGAGAGAGGAACAATGTGCCGGCCGTGCGGTAGGTGCCAGTGGCGCGACGTAAGGTGTGCAATGGTTCACACAAATTGGGGGAGAGGAACAATGCGCCAACCTTGAATATGAAGAAGTGGAAGTATATAATGGTGATCCAACTGTGTTATGGTTAATTGGGAAAAAAACTCATGCTGAATTTACCGCCGCTAGACCAAACGGTCCTATAGGGCCGGCAGCCATAACACTTGTCCCAGTTGGCTCGGCTTTTCATGCGATGGAGAAAATGTAACTTCAATACCACTGCCGCATCTATCGTTAGCCCGTCGGTGGTAGAAGTTTCAACTATCGGATTTATTCCTCAGGAGGCCTCGCTATCGGCCCAACCGACGGTGGAAGTATCACACAGTCGCTTCTATCTCTATGGCAGTGAAACTAGTGACAGAGATAACTCAATCTGTAGTAGTGAAACAGCCCAGCGTGCATAGGCCTCCCCTTCCTGCTGTGGCAGATGAAGTCTAGACCGCCAGCAACCTCCTCCTGTTGGCGCCGGGGTGGTGGTAGCGTGGTGCCCGCCATGGCCACGACAGGTGAGCTAGATAGGGTCGAGGCACGGAATGGTGGTGCGACACGGACGGCGATGGGGTGTGGCATGGCAAGGGGAAGGGTGTTGTGTGCGCGGGGGACGAGCACGCGATGGGGGATTGGGGGGTGCGGCGGCGGATGCACGATGATGCTCCGACAGCCAGATGCGAGTGCGATGGGGAAGAGCACACCCGTTGGGTTGTCCGCTACACAGGCCCATGAGGAGAGCATTAGGATGGGGGCGGATGCCCGTGTATTAGCAAAATTTTATTCTTATTATTAGAACCTGGTCCGCGGATGGTCCAACTAACAATAAAACTATGAATTGAAATGTTGCGCGGTTTATTATCAATCTAATCTAAATAAATGTATCTACAAAGTTATACGCATATACCAATGCAATCCGACTAGGGTTACCATATGAAAATCGAGAGAGGTATCCATTATAATCATGAATGGACAGACCAATCCTTGACAGATGCCAACTAAGTCCTCACCGACTATAGTCATATATTAAAATTATATATTTTTATAGATCCTCAGATAAAGTCAAGGAACTCAATATTTAACAACATCAGTACGTGGGTATTATGAAAATTAAAGTTATGATATATTTATGAGTAAATATTTTTGTATCTTACAATATAGGAAAAAACTGTCAAAATTATATTTAATTCAATACAACCTTAATAGGATATTGTCAAATTAGTACCGTCGATATTAATTTATATTGTGGATGTCATGGTCACTATAAAATAAATTATAGATTTTAAATTTTATAGAAGGATATAATATAAAAGATAAATAGATATGTAACGTTTTCGTCCTTGCTTCCTATTAACATTGACAATGTTTTGTCTCCCGTTGCAACGCATGGGTAATTTTGCTAGTATATAAAACAGGAGGCTGTAGACAAATAAATATAGAATTTTCGCATTCACAGAGTTAGTTAGGGGAGGTGGACCGAAAAAATTGACTAAAATTTTGCCTCTTTATTATTATATATATAGGTATAGATATAGATGTAAGCTTTTATTATACTCATAGGTAGCATTTGGTTCAGAGATAGCGAAGTAGAATGATCTCGTCTCTGTTCTAAAAGATGGGACAGTTCCATTTCTTGTTTGAT
The DNA here is from genome assembly GCF_019320115.1 of Miscanthus floridulus. Taxonomy (NCBI): domain Eukaryota; kingdom Viridiplantae; phylum Streptophyta; class Magnoliopsida; order Poales; family Poaceae; genus Miscanthus; species Miscanthus floridulus. The sequence goes on along the minus strand of NC_089580.1, from coordinate 131,642,280 downwards.
TGAGGAAAACATGACCATCCAAGTTCTGTGTTTGGTTTCATAACACTGAAAAATGGGATGAAACATTTGAGGCCCATATGTCAGCATGTTTTTTGTTTTCTCATCTTCTTCTCCGTCTCGCCCTGGTCATCGAACTCCGAGCACCTAGCGCTGCCCTTTGGCCCCGCGTCGATGAGCTTGGGCCATCGTGTAGCCCTCGGACCCGCACTGGTGAGCTCGAGCCACCACGACGTCCTCCGCAAGTGCGCCCCTCTTCTATCTCGTCCGCGTGTTCCAGCGACGCTCGTCCCACTTGGGATGACTCTGTCCGTTAATTTTTTGGGTAGAGTCATCCCACATCTATGGGAATATTCCCTAGTGGGATTTTCTTGACTCTGGCTCGTCTCTGAACCAAACACCATTAGAACAAGGTCTATCCCGTTCCGTTCCACCTAGTCCCTCCAACCAAACACTATCTAAGATGTTATCTGAATTCATCATGAGAGACCAAGAGGGCAAGGTGGAGCTAGGATTTGAACATAGGGGAGTGTTTTGACATTACCGATGATAGTCACACATAATGAAATACGTGCGCACATATTCATTGAGTTGGAAAGAGTCTAGTTATAACCAAATTAACCTTTGTTTTATGATATAAAAGAAAGCTAAAAGTCTAAAATCATAATGAAAATTTTAGAGAAAGGGAGAAAAAAATGAACCCTAAGTCTAATCTTCACCCAACTAATCTAATTCATAGGCAAAAACATCATTAGAATAATAACATGAACAGGAGAAGATAAAAGAAAGATAATCCTAATAAATATAAATGTCATTGAAGATTAATAAGGAGTGAGAAATAACAAGACATGCGCAAATTAATTAACATTATTAACTAGGTACTTGGGGCGTGTATTGCGTAGATGAACTAAGATAATGCGTAGGAAGAAAACCATAACAATAATAGGAACAAAGTAAAGGGAGAACATATCATGGATATATTAGTCATAAATCATATATATGCCATTAAAATTTAATATGAAAAAATAAACACTAGTTAATAACTATCACTATTTATACCTAATTAAATGGGTTTATACGGTGGAGCATCTAGGAAGTTGGGGGTGGTAGGCCCCGTGGCGGGTTTTTTATCTTCAATACTCCTTTTTTGTTTCTATATCTCTAATCGAAGAAATTGACTTCGTATGGGCATTTTACTTGCAGTTATAGAGATAGCTGCTCTAGCTACACTTTCGGATACTCCGCTCATCATAAAGTATTCGACCTAATTTAACAACGGCCCTCCGTCCTTGACGAGGAAAGGTTCTATTTGCATCTACTAAGTTCATTGTGAGACACCAAGAGGGTAATGTCCTACTCATTGACAACGTGTTTCAAAACACCTTATCAGCATGACAAGCTTTACATCAACATCGTTGTTGAAGCTGCTTTTGACATTTACACTGACACTCGTGCCAATGTCTCCCTACCGTGACTACTTCGATGATTTCGATATCATCGATGTTGTTAGCGGAACGGATCTACTACTAGTCTGCACAATAATATTGATGTGTACTTTCGTCGTAAGAAGGAAAATCTATGACAACACCCTACGCCCACATGGCAAGTAGATTAGATCAACTATCACCACCCCTACAGGTTGATCCCGTTCACGGTTCATTGCAACGCTACACCCTCGTTCTTTGATCCAGGGAGTTTGTCAAGTTGGAGCTACAATAGCATAAGTTGTATACATATACATATCCACAATCTACTAGCGAGTGTACGCATCTGCACTATATTTTTTTTAAAAAAAAGGTGCTTATGACGACGTAGAGTACTCCCTTCGTCACATAAAAATATCATACTTGCTTTTTGAGAAGTCAAACATATTAAAATTTAACCAAATATATATAAAATACTATTGATATTTATGATTTATAATTAGCATCATTAAATGAATCACTGAATATATTTTTATAATAAAATTATTTAGAAATATAAATATTGTTAATATCTACGAATCCTATAACTTGCTCACACCTCGATTCACAGCCGTTGATCTCGCAAGGCCTGAAGTCGACTCAGATTCTTCACATCACATACACAAATCGACCATGGCCGCCTCCTTCTTGTCGAACTCGCCGTGCAGCCTTGGAGCAAATCTTGTCGGTGTCACCACTCACCCCGGCCCGTATTTGCCGCCAGTGCCGTCGCCGGCACAGGATCATAGCACCCGAGGTTTAGCACCAAGCCACCGTTGCAAACAGTCACCACACCGCTCCCTGCTGCCGGATCGACTTGCAAGTTACACCGCACTACCGCAGCTGAGCACACCACCGAGGCACGCGTGCTGCTGCGCTGCATTAGGACAGCTCTGACGATCGACTTTTAAGCTGGCTCTAACAATTTTTCTCACATTTTAATAGAATAGAGAGAAAAATTAACTCTTAATCAAGAGATAAGCTTTTGCACGTATTTTAATGTTATATGAGAGTGTTATGTTGGGACATCCATGTTAAAAACTATATACTAAAAGTTAGTATTATTGAAGAAGTTCACTTAGAGTTAACAGCTGGACTGCTGGCTCTGACCATTGCAGGTGCCCTTACACGAGTATTAGCGTTAGGGCCGCTGCCTCTCCAGTCCTCCACCCACACATAGATCCCAGCATCCGGTTGTCTGCACTGTGTGAGTGTGACCCGGATGCCGCCGTCGGCGCACCGTGCACCACCTCCCCTCAAGCCTGTATGCCCCTGCGGCCCTGCCTTGCCGGGCACCTCACCCAATGTAAATGGGCCACAACAGGCCTGTCACAGAAGGCATGTGAAAACGGCCGAAAGAACATAACGGGCCAGGGGACAAAACAGATTGGAAATAAAAATGGACCGCAAGAGAAGAAAAATTCTGAGAGAAAAGAACCAAATAAATAAATAAATAGAAAGGACTCATATTAATTTGAAATTTATACTAAGCCTTGCTTCTTTAAGAAATTACACATAGGTACTGTATTCTTGTAGAATACACCTATACTTACTGGAAATTATGATTTTAGGGTAATTTTGCATATAACATCTCAAAAAATATTTTTACAACCGATTTTAGCTTTTTGACCCAAGATCCTCAGTTTTATGCATATATTTAAAAATATGTTCTTATATCCCACATGTATAAGAGCTTGTATATAGATGATAAACTTGCACTTTAATTGATGTTGTTTTGCATAACTTTTCCTAATTATATGGTAAATTAATTCTAATATTTTATACAATAGATTTGGTTCTAAAAAATGCTAGTGCAATCTCCTTATGAATTATATACCATGTAATTGCAAGAATTTTTTTTGCATGATTACACCAGAAACATGGTATAATATTTATGACCTCTCTTAATCATGTATACCTTAGACTTATCAACCTTGAGAGTCTCATAATTGTTGTTGCTAGCATGATGAACTTTTGGGATGAATAAATGCTTATTCTTAATTTTGAAAATTTGTGTATATCATAATTAAATCCTAAAAATGCTAGGATGGTTCTTACCGGCAAGCACCTTTTTACACCTTGCTACTTGTTTACACATAGTAAATCCATATGCACATGATTTCAATTACACTAATATGCGTACCTTCAAAGAAGAAGAAATATCCAAGACTTGTTCTAAATGGCAAAATTATATGTTATGATCATTATTAAATCCATGTAGGATATTATACTATCACTGATGCGTAGTATGCTCTAGCACTGTAGTTCCTGATATTACACACAAGAATGAGGATGTGGCCAAGCTAAATCCTAAAGGTCTTATGGGACTCACTGTATGAAGATGTCGTTACGATGGGCTTCTAGATACCCTCACCGCAAGGAAAAAAGCCAAACTAAGATAGAGTAGACAGATTAGGCTATGTAGGAGGTCAAAACCAAATGGGGCATCTAGACTACTTGGCGGGACAAGGCATGTACTAGATATTCTTATAAGCCAATCAATCTATAAGAGATCCACTCGAATCCTGATCCCCTATTCCTTGTAACAAACTAGGAAATGACCGGATATGATCAGGGCTATTGACATAAACACTATCCTTGAGACTATATAAGGAGGGTTAGGGTCCCTATATTCTCATCTTAGCTCTTAGCAATCAACCCTCTCATCATCAGCACTCCTACAACCGAGCGCAACGTGCATAGAGAAGATACTCTCCACTGGATGTATGGTATCTCGTAGTTGAACCAATATAAATTCGTGTCCCGTTTTCTGCCCCTCTGATTCTCTATACGCAAAACGGTGATCTATTGTCGGACGCTACTATATTGATCAATTTTAGTTTTTATTTTATTATTATTCTAGCTCTGATGTCACACATAGCTGACATTAGCTTTTAAGCAAACGATTTAGAATCATAGTTTTCATAATTTAAATCATTATCCAAATAATGACTACACGATGCAACATTCTCACTAATAGGTCTAGCAACATCATCATGATAATTCATGGTACTTGCAAAATAACCATTAGAAACATTTACTGTACTTGGATAATGTACCTTGGTTATGGTGTAGTAACATCGTGGCGTAGTACCCCAATACGTCTCCATGCTCATCAATAGGTCTTGAACCAGCCGATTGCTTCCTTTTATATGGGCTAATCTTCACAATGGCAATTAGCAATAGTAGAACGTAACATAACAACAAGCAAGATTATGGTTGATCAGTCACAGATTCAATTGGCCTCTTCTAGCCGGATACAAAAGATAATAGACCAATTAAGCAATTGGTTAGGGCAAAAAAAATCCGGCTACAAGATATAGCCAAAGCAATTATCCCCATTGCAGTCATAAAAAATGTGTTTGCGTAATTACATTCTCACACCACAAGTGCTAGAGCATGCATATTTCTACAAAAACTGGCTAGTCGGAATATGAAACTAGCTTGGACAATTTTCCTAAGTTTTGTCCAAGAACCATAACTAACTTGCTTAGATGGTAAAAATGGCTAGGTTTATGAGCAAACCAGTAAAGAGTATCTATCTCTTTTTATGTGATGACAAAGGACTACTGTTTGACCAAACTAGCAAAGTAATCATCAAAGCTCTCGTCCGAGAGGGGCCCTTCAGGGCATGGACATCATCGGGTTGTCGTTGGTTGGCCAGCAAACCTAGGGCACTGTCAATGGTCTCATTAGAGGACGAACAACAGGTAGAGACTGAAAGACGTAGGGCAAAATAGAAAAACTTGTTAAAAAGTAAATGTGTAAATTGATTTGCTTGATCGGATCAACTCAGTCGGTTGTGTCCTGTTAAATACAGGGTAGGAAGGTCTTGCACCAATAGGATTCGAAACACACAATTCTCGTGTCAAAAAAAATAACTCCTAACCTGGACTAAGCAGCCAAAACCAACCTGACTGGTTTCCATGAGCTTGAATCTTCCCAAAGCTGTAATTTCCTAACTCGGACTCCAAATCGGACGTCGTATATATACATTTCGATCGTCTCGACAAGAGAAACGCAACGGTGAACTCCACATTGTAGTTTAACAAACTTGCCCAAACCGGCCTAGCCAGTTTTCCTAGATTTCCTGGAACTAGACATTTTTTTGTCAACACTTCCTTCTATCTATATGTAGGTCCTATATTTGTATTTGATTAGATGTCCATTTGGATCTAGTGAAGTTTTCAGTTTTGAGAATTTTGTTTATTTATTTGGGGGTCTTCCACTCACCACAATGTATTTGGTAATCTGTGGTCCATATAAAATATTTTGGTTTGTGTAATTTATGCTTGACTTAAAACATCTTCTGAAGTAATTGAAGTCATGTATTTAGTATCTTTATTATTCAGCCATGTGTTTAGTATCTGTTTTTTTTCAGTTGTTTTGTTATCGGTTTATTTACTTTATTCTGATCGTACCAGATGTTGGATTGATATATTTGAATCTTATCCGTCATATTCTAATAAGATGGTGTTATGTATCTCCAGTAGTTTATTGTTGTTTGAATATATATGTAATCTTAGGCCATATGATTTTAATCTGATGGTGTCAAAATCAGGTGATATGTCCTCTTCAAACACTCGATTCTTCTTCTCTCCAGCCTAATCAGGTGTTGCAATGCTCCAAAGCACTTGGGTGCTCATAGGCTTCAATTCAAAGCACCCGAGTATCAAAGCAGTGTTCGGCTGGTGATATTCGGCTGGCTGGTTTTTTTTTTTTTTTTCCAGCCAGAACAATATTTTTCTCTCACAATATTTTAACATGAACAATATTTTCCAATATAAACAGTGCCAGAATAATACCAGCCGAACACTCTCCAAGTCGACAAACACGATTGGTATACAGGGAAGAAGCGCAATAATGAACCTTGACAGACCTGTGCACGCCGGTGGTTGCCTCCCATGATTCAGGGCCCCGAGGCCGGATTGCCGGCGGATTCCCACTCCTCCAGCTTCACAGGAGAGCAGGGATTCAGCCATGGGGCCCGTGGCGCCACACTCCCCACCTCCCTGCATGATTATTTATGGGAATCCAACAACAGGCCCATGTGGCATGTGGGTGGAGGACGCATCGCGCACCGTCCGGCAGTTCAGCTGATGGGGCTCTCATCAATCGGGTACATATTCCGCTCCATGGTCTGCAGTGCAGCTGCAGCAGATCTTTGGGCTTGGGCGTCCGCTCCTTGTCCTGATAAGTTGTCGGTGTCGAAGGGAAACGGTAAGCTACAGCTACGGGGGGCGGAAAGCACCAAGCCTGTCGTGTTCGTGTAGCTTTGGCATCACGTTCGATGACTCGATTCTTGGAAGAGCTCGCGACTTGTGTGACCACGCACACGCCAGATGCCCTGTGCTCCGCGGCTACCACGCTAAACATGTGAAAATTCGCACATCGGATACCAGAATATCCCCCCGGTTCGACGAGAGCTCGCTCTGACACTTGTAATCCGAGAGGCGAAATTGGTTAGGGTTGGAATTACTACCGTCCTTTTCTTCATTTCTTGTGGCTGTAGTGGGATCTTGATCTGGGATGGGGTCCGTATATGGTGCAGAGGATCAGGACACGCACTTATCACCGAGAGGTACGTTTGGTCAGATTTTTCTTTCCCTTGTCAGTAACATAGCATGTGCCGTGGATGGTAATGCCTGGACGCTACCACGGCGCACTACCTACTCCTACCAGCGGCCAGCCTGCCCCACAAAGCAGCACGGGAGACGGGACCACCGGCCTTGCTTGCGACTCTGCGAGCACGACTGCTCCGTAGGGCTCGTTCGTTTGGCATTCATTCCTGCTCATAAAATCTTATATAACTGTAAACTAAAGATCCGGTCGAAACTATTCTGGAGGTCATTTCCCAGGAAACCGAACAGGGCCTAATTCTGAATTCTGAAATCGAATCACGAGGTAACACGTCTCCGAAACCACGGGGTGCTCCAATCATCTCGCACAAAACAGACAAAGTACAGTAGTTTACAGATTCCCGAGTGATGCACAAGATTCCGCCCGGGGGATCCGGGATCCAGAGAGCACCCCCCCACCCCCACCACTTGGACTCAGAAATTCGTCAGATTCCGCAACCGAGCCAGGAGACTGATAATTAGTCCACATCAGCTGCTAATGGTGTATTTGATTTATGGAATCACCCCGTGCTTCACGAGGTGATACATCAGGAATGAGGTGGTGATGCATCCACTCATTCCATTCAACAAACCAAATACAAAAAGTGAGGAATGATAATATGATGGACCACCTCGTTCTTCAAACCAAACACCCTGTAAAAGATTTAGAAACGGTTTACTAGTCGATAAGCAGAGAGACTCGTTAAGCTCGTGGCGAACTTAACATATTGTTGCCAAACAATTACGGGTGACGTGAGTTCCGGTGGTCGGAACCATAAATAAAAATAAAATACTCCACTTTTTTTTTAAACACATCAGTGGATGCAATGACGGAGCCAGGATTTTTTTTAGCTGGGGCGAACTTTATACACTTACTGCGCGGGGCTGCAGGGGGCGGTGAGCCGGCGACGCCGACGAGCAGGGGCAGCGGGCAAGTGGCGGCTCTGGCCCCAATGACGGGTAGACCCTCACCCTCCTCGTGGACCTCCTCCACTCCTCCCTCCATCGCCGGCTCCTGCTCCTCGGCAAGCGCACCTCAGGCGTCTGGGCGGCTGGGTTGGGCTAGGCACCTGGCGGCGGCCGGCGGCCGCTAGCACCTGGCGGCGGCCTGTGGGATAGCGCAGCAGGCAGTGGCTAGCGCAGCCGCCCAGTGGCGACGTGTGGTGGCTGCCGGCGGGCAGGCGAGCGGGGGCGACCTGGAGCGCTCGATGGGGATTGGGGAATTGCGGTGCGGATGCTCGATGCGGACTGCGGACAGGGAGAGAGGCGTGCGGCCCTCGATTGGGGAATTGGAGAGCCAAATTGGGCCCTTACTGGGCTAATCAAACTGACCAAACAAAGGCCCAGTGTCTTAGCAGCTCAGCAGGAGTCTTCTTCGTCCTATCGTTGCCTCGTTCGTTGGCTCGTCGCCATGGCGCAGCGCCGCAGCTTGCTCGGCAGCTCGCGTCCTCGGCAGTCGGCAGCCGAAGATAGGGAAGAAGAGGGGGTCCGGGGGTCCGAAGCTACGCCACCGGTAGCTGGGGCGGCCGCCCCACCCCGCCCCTAGGGCAGCTCCGCCAGTGAGTGGATGTGCATATCAACGCAGAAAGTTCAGTGCTGAAAAGTGAAAACATTACATACATGATTTCGATTCTCAACATCCTAGCCCTGCAATAGCAGAATGAAAGTTTGTAACATAACAATACCTATAGCACGAGAAATTTACAAGAGAGAATCCAGTCATGACCAACAACAATACGTACATCTTAGTAGAAACATCCTTCAGCTGGCATCATCACCAAGCTTCAACCTAATCCAGGAGCAATAGGAAGATTCTTATTGCATCTGTACAAAAATTACGCATAAGCAAGCAACTAATCTAACTAAGTGAAGCTGGTTTCTGAATACTACTAGCTAGATCTGACAGCTTCGTCCAATTAACAGCGAAATCACGGCAGACTGGCTAGCTAAATTCCGACTGCTCTGGTTCACCATTACGATGCTGAACCTTAAAGTCACTGCAGGTCGTAGACGGTGGAGTCGGCGGCGTAGCAGCCAAGCACGCGCACGAAGACAGCGAACGTCTCGATCTCCTGGATGGCCTCGCGGACGCGCGGGTCGTGCGCGGCGCCCTCGCAGTCCACGTACAGGACGTGCGGGAACGCGCGCAGCGTCGGCGCGCCCCGGGCGCTCGTGTCCAGGATCATCACTGACGGGCGGGCGCCAGCGCCAGATCCGGCAGCCGCGGCGCCGTCGTTGTTGATGACCTCCAGCTTGGTGAGGTTGATGTTGCGGGAGGAGAAGGCGGAGAGCACCTTGAGCACCACCATCATGGAGCCGCCCCGGTGCGCGACCACCATGCTGGTCTTGGCGCCCGCGGCGGCGGCGTCCACGGGCGGCGCGGCGACGGGCGGCCTGGAGAGGAGCAGGAAGCGCGTGACGTTCCAGGACTCGTCCTGGAGTCCGTGCGCGAGGACGTCGAGGCCATACAGGTCGGCGGCGCGCGGGCTGGCGATGGCGGCGGTGTCGAGCATCCGTTCGGAGCGCAGCATCTCGACGGCGCCCGCCGTGTCCTCCACGGGCTCCGGGTCCACCCCGAGCCGCGCCAGCGCGCGGCCGCAGTGCGCCAGCGCCATCGGGTGGCTGATGACGCGGCGCACCTCGGCGGCGCGCACCCCGGGCATGGCCAGCAGGCAGTAGTGCACGAAGAGGTTGATCTCCTGCACCACCACCAGGCCGTGCCGCAGCAGCAGGTCGTAGTTCCGCAGCGCGGTGCCTTCCATGGTGGACTCCACAGGGAGGACGGCGCGGTCTGCGGCGCCGCGCTCCACGGCCGCCAGCGCGTCCGCGAACGCGCGGCACGGGACCGTCTCGCACCCGGGCAGCGCCGTCTTGGCCGCGAACTCGCTGTAGGCGCCCGGCGCGCCCTGGAACGCCACGCGGAGCCCGGAGCCGTCCTGGAGACCCCCGCCCCCGCCGCCCGTGCTCACCGAGAGGTGGATCCGGTCCGTATGCCCGTTGACGTGCCCGTTGACGCCCTTCTTGCCGCCCTGCCCGTTGACGCCCTTCTTACCGTGGCCGTTGATGTGTTGTGGTGCCTTGCCGTTGGGCGCCGGCTTCTCGGGCGCGTGATGGCCGTTCACGCCGCCGTTGATCTTGTTGGCTGCCGCGGGGACGGGGACGAAGGAGGAGGGCCTGCTGTGCCTTGTCCGGCGGGAGCTGGGGAGGAGGAGGTGCTTGGGGAGGTGGAAGGAGGAGGTATAGGCCATAGAACGCCGCGCCGGGGTGAGGAGGTGGAGGAGGAGGAGGAGGCGCCGGGAGGTGGAGGTTGGGGGCGGGGTGGGGTTCCCTTTAGCTTAGCTTAGCTTAGCAAGTTAGCAGACAGGGGTGGTGGGCGGAGGCTGTTGACTTTTATAACCACGGCACGGCAGCGGCCGGCCGGCGTCCAAATGCCGAGCAGGCAGCCAAGTGAGCAAGGACGGCGGTGGTCCGGTTGCTTTGCTGCCCACGACTACAATAATTGTCCGCTACCGAGCACTGCTTTGGCGGCCGACCGGTTATACGTTTTGCTTTGCTTCTAGATGCTTTGCATCATTTTATATCATTATAAGATTACTTTCTTCCAAAAAAAAAGAAAAGATTAAGAGTATTGACCAGTGAGTCAGTGACCACTCCGCGAAACGGTTTGATTGGAGCGTATCCCCGATGAGGCGACAAGTCATCCGCATTTGTCCCTGGCGTTGTTAAATCTCTTCTTTTGTCATTTTTTGGCTATATAAATCTGAATCCATTGGTTACACCACCGTCCTCCTCCTCCTCGACACGTCACCGTGAGCTCCACCCCAAAAATCACAAAGCATACCCAGCATCGCAAATCCAGATCGCAAAGGTCATAACCCTTGCCTTGTGTATTTAGGGCAGACTGCAACCATCTGATTAATATTATGAAATATTGTGAGAGAAAAACACTGTTCGTTCGCTGAAAAGTGCTGCTGAAGTAGTGCACCCGAAAAATGACCTATATCTATCGAAAGCCTTTCAAGATCACCGGGTCATGTTAAACGTGTGAGATTATACTGTGACTTGGATACCTAACACCAACATTGCAAGTCTGCAACAAAAAGAGCTGTGGATGGAACACGGACAGCATGGTCGTTTCTCAGCGAACGCTCCAGACTTGATCAATTGTCCGTCCCAAGACTCCCAACCAGTCGCGCTCGCTCTTCAAATGTCCAAGCAGCCGCCGTCGTCCCCGTTCAGACGCTCGCAAATCCGTAGGCCCGGCCGCGGATGCGCGACGGTTTCGTCTGATTTGGACGCGTCGGTGAACGTGAGCTCCCGCGTTGGCACCGCCCTAGAATTTGCATCCGATCCGGAGAATATTTGCTCTTGGCCGGGAGCCGGGCGACGCTGTCTCCCCTCTTTTCGCCTTCCCAGGTAATCTGATGCGGTGGCAGCGGATTTTCTGTCGCGATTTGACAAGATCGCAAGTGTTTTTCGATCTGCAATGGCTGCTAGTGGTAAGCGATAGCAGGGCCGTGGGCCGAGGTGGTGATAAGCTCTGGGAAGTAAACCACGCGTCTGTGCGTCCATGAGCGGGTTAACATCCCCACCCGCTGGCCGCCTGGCCCACCGCAGTGACCCTCGGTGCCACGGGGAGGAAGAGGAACCAAGTGAAGTGACACTCTGACAGTGAGGTGCTCTCAAACCCTCACTTTCTATAGGATATTCCACGTGGTGATAAGCGTAGTATATAGGATATTCCTGCGCTCGGATTCTTTTTTTTCCCCGGTGCCTTTCCACTTTTTTTTTTCTCGCAGTGACTTCCCCAGTTGGCTTTATAAGCTCAGGGAAACAAATAGAAAAGGGAAAAGACGACTTTGCTTTTTTTTTCTATGTGATGTGACCGAATGAATTCGTGCTAGGGTGAAAGAGAAAACAAAGTTATAAGGATGGTGTCTTCGCAGACGCGTTAGAAAGCAAAAATAAATCTCATAAAATTCAAAAAGATCTAATCATATTTACTCTTTTTAAACATGAGGAATCATTTACAACTAATAATTCTCCATTTGAATTAGGAGGATTGATCCATGAAGTTTTTTTTATACAGTTAGAGATACTTTGCAAAATATGCAAGAAAGCCATACGCCCTCCAAGAGTTGGGCAAAGAATATAAATGGAGCATATAAAAAGGAAATGAAATGCTTTTAGATAAACCAGATGAGATGGATAAAAAGGAAAAATCGACCCATTGAATCCAAATGAACTAAATCTTCATCAGAGCAGAGCTTTTAAGAGAAAAGGAATTGAAGTGGTATCAAAAACAAAATTAAAATTTTATGAGAAGGAGATGCTAATATAAAATATTTTCAGTTAGTGGTAAATGGAAAACATAGAAAGTCTCACATTTTCTAGTTGGAACAAGAGCAAGGTAATATGCGTTGAAATTAAACTTAAAAATATATTACGTATATTCTAAGAAGTTGTTTGGTCCACTACATAACAGTGAAGTGTCTATGGATGAGTCACGATGTGACAATATTCCTCAGGTTCCAACACAAGAAAGCATGCTTTTAGTATCATCTTTTTCAAAAAGAGGAGGTAACAAAGGTCTTTTTCAAATGTACCATAACTCTTCTCCTGGTCTGAGTGGATTCCCAATAGAGTTCTATCAAGGATTTTGACACGTGCTAAAAAGCAACATGATGACGATGTTTGTGGAACTCCATGCAGGGCACTTTGCCTCTTTTTAGCTCAAATTTAGTACAATAATTATACTATCAAAGAATAATCATACAAAATAATTCCAGCAATACAGACCTATCTGTTTGTTGAATATGAGCTTTGAGATTTTAAAAAAGGTAGCCACAAATAGTCACAAAAATTGCTCAAAGAATTACTAAACCCTCTGAGACAATGTTTCTACCAAGGAGAAATATTATGGAGGGTGTGGTAATCTTGCATGTAACGGTGCATGAATTTCGTATAAAAATAAAATGTTGTGATTTTTAAGATTGACTTTGAAGAAGCATATGACAAAATTAAGTGAGAATTCCTACAAGAACTCTAAAAATGAAGTGTTTTGATCCTATTTGGTGAAGAGTCGGTAAAATCATTTGTATTATGAGGTTATTGTAACATCCCCGCCTAAATGGACCGAGCTAGGCCCAATTGAATAGTGCTGGGCGGGGGGGCACTTTAGCTGAGTGGTACAGTAGTTGTGAGCACTGTAACGCGGAGTTGGTCCGGCCCACAATCTGGGGGTACTGTAGCTCGGACCGTACGCAGGGGCTACCGTAGCTTCGTGGGCACTGTTCATCCGAGGTTTAGTACCGGAAACTGATGGACGGCCAGGCTAGCTTAAATAGCCAGACCAAGGACATGTAATAACCTTCGGTTAACCGTTTTGGCGAAATGAGGACAAAAGCGTAAGCAGGTTGCTACGTAGGTGGGGCCTAACCCTCGGTAGAGTGGGCCTATGTCGTGTGCCGAGCCTAGGGTGTTACAGTTATATAGGGATAAAGTTAAAAGATCAATTGGGATCAAATTTTTAGACCAAGAAGGACCTACTACAAGGTGGTCTACTATCCCCTGTATATACACTATTCAATATAGTAGTGAATATGCTGGCAATAACTTTGGCTAGAGCTAAGGAAGTCTATCAATAAAAGGGATAGTGCCTCATTTAAATGAAGATGGCTTGTCCATACAATGAGGAGGCATGTGGTAAAATTTGCTCTGAAACAAATATCTTAGAACTTAAGCCAAGTTAGTAAGAAAGCGGGAGGCTCACACTTTTGTCAAGCTTCATGTGAAAGACTAGTTCCTAAACCTCAGGAGTTTCAATCGGCAGAGTGGACACCAGATTAGGTTTTCAGAAGACAAGTGGTTACGTACCTAAGCTTTGAAAGTCTGATACACTTCATTGTTAAATATTGTTCGTTGAGAACATGTAACATAGTAAGTGCTTAGTTCGAGTCCTCTTAACGTCTTCTTCAGAAGATTTTTAGTGGGCAACAAGCTAACTGATTGATACAATACAGATGCTCGTACAACTTTTATTACTCTAGATGAGGGTTTGGATCCTTTCATGTGGAGTCTTTACGAAGATGGCACATAGTGAAGTCTATATATAGTTATTTAGTCAATAACGTAATAAGGTTACACTTAACACATAAAATTTGGCATATGAAAATACCTCTCAAATAACTTTCTATGTGGATAAAAGAGGTGTCGTCCTTACCAAAGATAATTTAGTGAGTATAAATTGGAATGGTAGTAAAGTATGCTACTTTTGTAGTAAGTTAGAAACTATCCAAGCCCTTTTCTTTGAGCATCATTATGCTAAATCCCTATGTCGTGTTGTTCACTTTGTATTAGGCATTCAACCTCCATATAGTACAAAGGATTTGTTTAATTCTTGGTCTAAGCAAGCGGTTAAATCTTAGATCTTTGTTACTGACAAGAGATGCAGCAGTTTGCTTGGCAATTTGGCTTAGTAGGAATGGATTTATGTCCATAATGGTCAAACATTTTTTTTTTGCATGTACTTTTCAAAGGGACAAACTAGCTTTGATTCTAGGCTCTTTTTACAACACACTGATAACCATAAGGGTCAGTTAATTTTATCTTGCCAACTTCTAGAAATCTAAGCAATGTAGTTCTTTACTTCCCGTGGATGGCCTTTTAGATTTCGATTGATTAATAATGTTAAACAATATTTTATTTTTGATTGTAATTTTGTGGACTGATGCCTCTTTTTGAAGAGGTTTGAAACCAAGAATTTTGATTAAGGGGAACCATTCTTGTACCAAAAGTGGCGGAACCAAGAATTTTGATTAAGGGAGCCGGGCAAACATGATGACATCTCATAAGTGTGATAAATATATACATCAAGTGTATGTCTCAATAGTTTTCAATGCTTATGCATATGTAGTTAGTATTCATAACGAAAAATCACAATATTATGACAAAAAATGGGTGAACTGATGACTTGTTGGGTTGTGCATTGAAATATTGATAGGGGTATTAAAAAAAATTTCACTGTGTTGGTGGGGGGGGGGGGGGAGCCACGGCCCCTGCCACTGTGCACCAATGAAGCTAACGGTTCATGTTTGATTCCTTGAAAAAAGTTGCCACCATTGACCACACTTGTCTAACATTTGGTGCTTAAAATCTTTGCCACACCTTAGTGACATAAACAGAGTCTTTGCCATGCTTGTTTGAAGCATAGATGTACATTCTTTAATAATGAAAAGAAGTATGTAGCTTCATCCCCATTAGAATGGAATAAGTCTAACTTATTACAACTCAACACTTCTAGGCATGCAAAGTAGTTTAAAACAAACACTACTCAATACTCCATTCTAAATATCGAAGACCATCCAAAGGACACAAGGGCTTTATTGTCATAGCCCCAAAAGTTCAGCAAGTCCCCCACCACGAGCGCTTGTCGATCCTCACACTGTTGCAATTGGTCCCAACCCCAAAGGGAGTGGGTTATCCTGAATAGAACCGGCAAAAGAGATTTGGGTCAATATTTATTTTTTCAAAAACTTCATTCCTTGTTATCCAGATTGATTATAAAATGGCTAATGCACCTGTCAATAAAAGAGAAAAAAAGTTTTATCTTTTTCTAGAATACTAAACATTAAATAAGTTTTGGGATTCTGAAGTGAATTAGTTTCTAGCACCATATGGCCCGCTCTCTACAAAAAAAAAAAACTAGTGTGTGAGCACTCAAAGAAAAGATGTTGGATGATAGAGAAACCTCTATAAAAAACCATGGCAAAAAGGATCTAATAGTAATAGAACTATATTGAGCATGCGACACGGGATAAGCCAAAATGCTTAGACGCTGGATAAGCCAAACCTAGCTAGTGCAGTCAACTGAAGTCAATGCTACTTAATTCATTGTTGGCTTTGGTCACAAATGGTGGGCAGGGCAGGCGTCATTGCTCATTACAAACCATTTAGGTTCCGTTCGAACGTGGCCTTAAAGAAAAAACAAGTGGCAAAAATTCGCACCGCACGGCCCTACCAGCGCGCTCTCGCTTGCGTCACGTCCCTCCCCTGTCATGTGTCAAGAAGAGAATTAAGCGCCATGACAGTATGGGGCGTATGGCACGCTGGTCTGGTAGGGCCAGATCAGGCGATCACTAGTGCATCATTACAAGCACCCGGCACCACCGGCGCGTCGCCGTCGGGTCCCCATGGCATATTTGGCATTAGGCATTGGCACGTCCCGTCGTCATCAGTCATCACCAGCCCGCCGGAAGCGCTAGGCTCCGTAGCTCCCGTGATCCTCGAGGAATAATATATGATCACCTTCTTGACATGGCCAAACTTGACGATTCCAAGCTCCAGCACCCATGTTTACTCGAGTTAATAAAGCTCAGCGAGGCGTAGTAACAACTTTGTCACTTGGGATGAAAACGGTCGGGAACGGTCAGGAAAATATCTTAACCACTCTCGCTCCTGTATTTTTTTGGTCGGGAACGGGAACGGGAACAGGAAGGCCGGACGGGAAAACGAATCCGGTATTACGGTATATCGGGAACGGAATATTTCGAACAGAAACATGTCGATTACGATAGGGAAGCGGTAACACAAAACGGGAACATCGATATATGTAACCACTTGAAATAGTGAGCTCGATGCAACAATAGCAACCATGCATAATCCTTATGCAAACAATAGCAACTAGTGAGCTCATCAGAATATTTATGCAAATAAAACTACAGAACTACCAAAAAAAAGAAAATGGAAAAGAAAAATGAATAAAGGGCCAAACCTTGCTGCTCCTGGAGATCTACAAAGGAAACCAATAGATGGGGAATAAAAGAAAAAAAAGTTAAAACCAGCGCATCAGCTCGTTTGTCCCTGCCTCTTTTCTGGCACGCATGCACAAGACACTAAGGCAGGCATGCCGCAAGCAGCAGCAGTGCACAGATTAGTCCCACCTCGCCCTTTGAATCAGCACTGGCACGGAGGTAAGTTATAAATGAAGCCAGGCTAGTTGACAGGAAGCGACTCATCCTTGGGCCGGAGTTGCGGACTAGCGGGCTGTTGGGCTGGGCGCCTGCAAACACGGGAATACCGTCGGGATTTTTCCCGTTAAAATCCGGTAACCGTGGATTCCGTCCGTTTTCCTGAATAATTTTCCCTTTTCTGAATTTTCCTATGATTACGGTATACGGTCGGTATTTGCGGTATACGGTGTCAGTCGGTACGGGATCTTCCCGTTCCTGGTTTCATCCTTATTTGTCACATAGGAGATGTACGACCAGCTCTCAGATCTCTTATTACTGCTCAGTAACTATGGTGAGTCTTGTAGTAAGTATTACTTATGCTTAGACCGTCTCCAACAGTCCGAACCCATACACGACACGCATTCGGTGGATTAGGTAGCGTACAGCAAATGGATGCATGACCCAAAACTTCCATTTTCCAATAGCCCACGCATACTCCACTCGAGCCCCGACTTCATCGCCCCCATCCCCAGTCCGCCGCCCTCGCGGGTGGCACGCCAGTGGCCCCCTCCCCCTCCGACTCCTTCCTCCCTCTCTCTCTGTTGTGATTTGGTGTAGGAATAGAGACCCAAATCCTCTCGTGTCCTCTGGAATTCGTCACTATGTGATTTTCATGTGATTTTGTTCTTCACTGTGTTCTTCGTTCCCGTTTCTTTCCCCTTCTTGATTCGTGCTCGATTTGAGTTTTGCTGTGAGATTTATTTAGTCAGATTGATGCTTTGACGAGTGTTGAACAATCCTACCAAGTGGTTTGAATCAATTCCACTCGTGCATCAAGATCCAAGCCGATCTTCATTTTGGAGGAAAAACTCGTTCTTGCTCGAATTTCTTCGATTTACAGAGTTACAGTTTAAATTGAGCAATGATCTCCTAGGAGTAGCTTTTTATCTTCATTGCGAATTGATGTGCAAAGGTTGGGAGCTATCCATGAAGATTTGAGTCAGATTTCATCGGTTTTCTTGGCCGCTCCTTTTCTGTTCTTCGCGTGCGCTCGTTGATTTGGCTCCTGGCCGAGCACACCAGCAGCGCCCGGCGCTGATTGGCTCCAGGCCGAGTAGCAGTTGCCCGCACTGCTCCTGCCATGGAAGACTTTGCGTCCTGGAGAAAGACGACGCAAATAAGCATCCGGTTGGCCTCGTACCCAAAATGCATCCTGCGATTGTGTCTTCTGTTGGAGCCGGTTTTCTTCAGCTAAAACACTGTGCACGATCGATTTTGGGTTTGCGTCGCCCTTTGCTTGGGCTGTTGGAGACAGTCTTACAACAGGAAAAAAAAAGTACATATAATCATATAAATTTGATGATGACAATAAAGGTGAAAAACATTCTTAAAAAATAATCACATGCAAATATAGATAAAACTAAATGATGCACCTAAGCAACAGAATAAATTATGTGCCAATTGGGTTATATTTCTAAAATTGAGAATATACGCAGCAAAATAAACTGACGGAACAAATCAAGATGTGGTGTCTGAGCTATGGAAGGAGGGGATTCGGCAGAAATCTTCGGGTTCGAACGGCCGGACCCGAATCTCATGCCGAACGGTGCCTTCCCGCGCTCTCGTTCGCACGTCGCACACAATATTTTACGAGGCATAAATTATTAGCATAACTTAGTAAATATTTTTTTAACAATATTATGTAGACAACTTATCATGATAACTTTCTATGTAAGTTTTGAAGCCCAATTTTTATTCATAAGTACTTTGAGGCAAACTTGTTCATAAAAATTTCTGAACATAACTTTTATAAACACAACTTTATATAATAAATTATAGGAATAACATAACTTATTCATGTACGTTATTATTGTCTAACATCTTTTGAAAAATGTACATACAATTTATCCAACACATTTTTTATGTAATTTATTTTGATCAAATCTCTCAACATATATGATATAAAAAAGGAGAAAGAAAAAACAAAAGGAAAAAGGAAGTGAGAAAATAAAATCTGATAGAGAAAAGAAATGAAAAATAAAAGGAAAATGAAAAGATTAACTGGACGTCAGCCTATGAACATGAGAATGGATAAATTGCCGAGCTCAAGGTGAGAAAAATGGAGAAAGAAAAAAAAGAAAATACCGAAGAACGGTAGATATAGAAAGATAAAATTACCATCTACTACCGGCCTTGTACATGTGAAAGTGAAAGGAAAATAAAAAACAAATGTATATAAATACCACAACAAAAAAACTCGATCGATCAGCAGTAGGCCCCGTTCGGCTTACCCAGAAGCCGACTTGTTCGGCTTCTTTTTTTTCAGCTGGAATAGTATTTTTCTCTCACAACGATTTAACCAGAACAGTGTCTTTCAGCCAGTTTCAGTCAAATTTCAGCAAGCCGAACGTTGCCTAAATATACAAACTAGAGAATAGGAACCACACGTTGGACAGCCGGAATTAATTACCACAAGATGCAACTAGCTTGAAGCATGGGTCCACCACATGCATCCTTAGATAGCAGAAACATTCGCTCCGTGTGAACTCTCGCCAAACTGGATTTTATGAATTACATAACTTATACACATATGTTTTGTTGTCTAACAATTTTTCATATGACTTGTTTCAGACAAACTTCTAAATCTAAATTTGTTCACAATATCTCGAAAAATTGATAAGTTAATATGAAAATAGAAATTAAAATAAAAAATTAGAAGAAGAAGAACGAAGTGAAAACCGTATGGACATGGATGACTCGCTCCAAAGTCTAAACTGGACACTGCACTGCAGAAGAAAAAAAAGGGAAAAGAGAAAGTGGGCCCTACTATAGGAACCGTTGGGGTTATCCCTTTAAAGCAAATATATCCACCTAAAAAAAAAAGCGCATGTGGTCTTTGTCACTGAAGATATAGACCGCTGGATTTGAGACAAGCGAATGCTCGTGGAACTGGAATTGGGACTAAAAGCGGGTGAAGTCAGTTTTTTTTTTTCTCTGTTCGCTTGGCTGATAAGTCATGGCTGAAAGTACTGTTGACTGATTTGTTGTGAGAGAAAAATATTATTCATTGGCTGAAAAAGTACGACTTATAAGCCAAACAAATAGAGCGAAATTTGTTTCTTCACCGGATTCGATTTTTCATGACTGTAGCAATAAGCTAAAGACATTTCAAACCCTGAGCCTATCTCTATTAGGTGGCATACCCTCTCTCCATCTCTGGATCAGGACATGGAAGGATGTTAGTTTGGCCAAAGTTAACTTGATGTTAAACTTTATTACTGCTCCTGATTTACTCAAAAGTGCAAAGGAAAAGTGCATTGAAAAGAGAGATAGTAGGAGGGGACCTGACCTGACGTCCTGACCACTTGATATTTGCATGCAAATGATGCATACGATCCTATTCCTATCTGATTCGGATAAGAATCCGGTCCACCAAGTGACGCGACCCCTGCATCCACACTCCACAAAGACATACCACATGATAAGCTAAAGAAATTGCCCTGCAACGAAAAAGTAGCGTGACATAATGTAGGTGGTTCCATGAGATTGATGTGTAGCCTATTCGCAAAAAAAAAAAAGATTGATGTGTAGCCAATCCGGCAAGCCACGTATTATGTTAAAGAAACACTCCAGATCATTTTGCCCATGCTGGTGCTGGCATGCTACCATGCAGAAGAATAAAACGAAAGATAATCATTCTAGAAGGCAGCTAAGGTCGTCTATACGTACGGAGAGTACTAGTCTAGTGGGAGTCTGGTTCGATAAAGCAGAACAAATTGGCAGGGGCAGGCTAAACCAAAGAGGAAATTATTTTCTTGGTCTAAAAAAAATTGCTGGTCGTCTTTTTTTTTTCTTGAAATTGCTTATTTGGCCCTTAAACGAATTTTCTTTGGCTTCTTGACCCTTCCGTTAGTTTGATGGGCTAACGGTGTTAAGCTATACACTAAATGACTCTTTTACCCTTGGCTTGAAAAAATATTTATTGAAAAAATAAAAAATAATGATTTCATCCTTGAAAAAAATATTGTAACTTATTTTGGGAAATTATTGATAGAGGCAGCTGAAAGACATGTGAACTATAGCCTTTGGTGTGAGGGGGAAAGAGTTATTTTGCGTATAGCTTAACACCGTTAGCCCATCAAACTAACAGAAGGGCCAAAAAACCAAAGAAAATTCATTTTAGAGCTAAATAAGCAAGTTCAAGAAAAAAACAACAACAAACTAAGGAGCACTTTTCTAGGGCTAAGGAAGTAATTTCCTCGAAACAGAAAACCTTTCCCATCCTGGCAAGCAAAGCAAAAACATTATTATTACCTTGATCTAGGGGGCCACTGACATGTAATATTAGCCCACGAACGACCTAGGGAAGAAGGCCCGGTCCCATCCTGCAACTCGGCCACCAGCCCACCACATTGTTTGCTTCTTCAAATTTGACTAAATTTATAGCAAATTATATTAATATTTATGTCTCTAAATAAATTTATTATGAAAATATGTTCTATGACTAATCTAATGATGCTAATTTTGCATCAGAAATATTAGTTATTTTTATATATTTTTAATTAAACTTTAAACTGATTGACTACTGATCTTTTGAAAAATTGATTAACTTCTCGAGAAGCGAGAATTGCGTTTTTTTCGACACCCTCCGAGTCCCGGGGGCTGCTAGGGTCCGGCTGTTCGGACCCTATGCTCGCGCCGGCCGGGAATTATTTTTCGCGCCACTCGCGGAGCGCGCGCGGGCAGACTAGCGGGCCGTTTGTTTAGTGCGGCGCCGTTTCTTCAATTTATGGGATATATGATATATGTATTGAGCTCCCAACGATCCGCGCGCGTATCGCGTGCTCGATGGCTTTCTGAGCATTCCCGAGCAATGCATGACGAGGCTGTGTGGTGCTCGCGTATTCGTTCGTCAATTTTAGGCATGCACAAGATGCATGGGCTCTGTACGTGAACAAGATACATGAGCTAGCTTGCGTCTTTTCTTCATTTTCACAAGTACATACGTGTACACGTACATAGTTTCTCTTTCTTTTCTTTGCTAGCTAGCACAAATGATCGACAGCTAATAAACCAGCTAGCTTATGATCCTGGTATATTAGCAAGCTATATCATTGAGTGAAGACTTTGAACCATATACTCGACTCACATATACGTCGAGTATGCAATTTTAGAGAAAAATACATGGACGCCATATATACAAGCTGCCCGGCATGACGAACCAAGCTAAATGTTAGCTTGCTTCTCTCATATATTTATTAATTAGCACACGTGAAGATGCATGCATGCTTCTTTAGTAGCATATATATATATATAATACGAGCCCATGCACATATGAACACGTTACATATGGCTACATTTATTTTGAATATTTTGTATAAAATCTCATCAAACAATAATATTGTTTTAGAAAAAAAATATCATGTGACATCTCATAGAATATAGAAAAATATATGTAAGAGATAAAACAAATAAAAAAGATAGTAATCAAAAGTAATAGATAAATATAAAGAAAGAAAAAACTAAAACACCAAAGAACATCACATAGAAATAGAAACTACTTAAACAACTAAAATATACCATAGAACATTTCACGGATACTACGTGGATACTCAAAGATAATCGTGAAACATCTCATTTATATGATGTGAACATTCTAAAAACATCACAGAACATGACATGTATACCATGTGAACATCACAAAAAACATCATATAACACCACCTGTATAGCGCATAAACATCATCAAAATAAACCATAGAATATCACATGTATACTACATGAACATCACATGTATATTACATGAACATCACAAAACATCACATGTATATGTGAAAATTACAAAACGCATCATAGAACATCACATGTATGCTACATGAACATTATAAAATACATCACAGAACATCAAATGTATATTACGTGAACATCATAAAATATATCATAGAACATCATATGTATAGTACGTGAACATCACTGAATATATCATAGAACATTGTATATATACTACGTGAACATCATAAAATACTAACAAAACATCACATGTATAATACCTGAACATAAAAAAATATCATAAAACATCATATGTATACTACATGAACATACAAAAATGCATTATAGAACATCACATGTATGCTACGTGAAATATCACAAAATATATCATAGAATACATCATAGAACATCACATGTACAACACACATGAACATCACATTTATATTACACGAACATCATAGAACAACAAATGTATACAACATGAATATCACAAAAATACATCTTAGAACACAACATGTACAGTATATGAACATCACAAGATACATCATAGAACATCACATATACACTACGTGAACATCACAAAAAATATCATAAAACTTCATATTTATACTACGTGAATATCATGAAACACATCATAGAACATCACATATATACTACACGAACATCACACTTATCTCATATAATATAGAAAAAAATATTAAAGTAATTAATTAGAGTAAATAACTTAGTAAAAAATTCATATAGAAACATGAATAACAAATAAAAAATATATAGAAAAAATAAATCAATGAATAATTTAAATAAGAAAGGAAAAAAGAAAATTTAAAAATTATATGATATATGTATCTTATGTAACATATGAAATGAAAAATTTTAAAATAAAAAACAAAAATAGTTCGTATAGTAGTTAAAAAAGAAAAATTGAAAAAAATAGAAAAATAAATAGAATTAGAAAAACAAAAGATTCCGAAAATGAAAGAGAAGGAAAAAACATATGAGAAAGAAAAGGAAAAGAAATATAAGAAAGGAAAGAAAAAAAAAGATAAATGTACCAACCTATGGGTGAACATAGAAAACAAAAATGGAATTAAGAAAATTATTAGAGTAGAAGAAAAAAGTAATAGAAAATAAAATGAAAATAATAATAAAAATCACATAAAGCAAAAAAGTAGAGAAAATAAAAAAATGAAGGATGAAAAGGAAAAAAGAAAAAGAAAAGAAAGAAAAGAAAAGAAAAAAAAAGAAAATAAATGAGAAGAAACGAGAAGAATAAGGAAATATAAATAAATAAAAAAGAAAAACTAAAATAAGTCTATGTATATAGACACATACACGCTCTTGTGTGTTCACGGTACAGCCTAATCA
Organism: Miscanthus floridulus; assembly: GCF_019320115.1. Classification (NCBI taxonomy): domain Eukaryota; kingdom Viridiplantae; phylum Streptophyta; class Magnoliopsida; order Poales; family Poaceae; genus Miscanthus; species Miscanthus floridulus. The sequence continues at coordinate 131,618,119 of NC_089580.1, read as the reverse complement.
AGCAAACTTCCTCGCTCGCTGGCTTATACACGAGAGAGAACGAAAAATGACAACTCTTACGGCCCGTGCGGCCCATATTGTAGGATTGACCGCTGATTTTGAAACTAGCGGTCGTCCTTTGCTGATTAGTGGAGTCGGCTTTTAGTTCATTTGAGAAGGAGAGAAAAAAAACTCATGTAAACGGTGCTACAAATAATGCTAGTCAAGTTGAAGCCAGAGCTACTTTAAACCCGTGAAAGAGAACTGCACATTAGTGAGACAGAGACAACTTTTTTTTTCTCGAATACCCTGGTTGGTAGGAAGCACAACTGTCTCGAATAATAATCTCTCGGCTTTCATATATAGTTAGTTCTCATAGTTTATAGAGAGCCGTTTGGCATTGCTTCTTTGAACAGTTTCTTCATAAGAAATCATTCTTCCTCAACCAAACAACAAAACTCTCAGGATTTTTGTGTGGGTCAAACTTTTTAATTTACACTTAGAACTGGGAGCTATAAAAATAGACTCCTCACTCCTTTGTACTCTCACCACTAGAATCATTTTTACCTGCTCCTGTCTTGGTCCACTTGAACCGTCAGGTAAGAATTAAGAAATAAAACTCCATGATTTCTAGTTTTGTTAGGAAGTGGGCTCAAATTTCTAGACAAGTCTTTCATGGGCTATGATAAGTGGCTTGTAAAATGAGGAGCCCAAGACTATTCAGGACATGCCTGACTTGGGCCTGCTGGAGTATATCCTTCGGTAATCGAAACTTCAGTTTTGGCCCAGTCTTTTTAATTTAGGCCCAGAATGCTCTAGCTGGCTGTCTACAATAACTCCAGTCACATTACTAGATATCCGAAGAAGTTAAATTTACCCCCTCAGGTATCACAATCATTAGATTTTTCTCGCTGATCTAGAAAGCAGTTTTTTAACCTCCGCAACTTTAAAAATCGTTCACTTTTGCATCCTAGTGATTTTAGTGGTAGTTTTGATGATGTGATGCCTCGTTAGAGAAGGTAAATCGAAGTAAGTTGAAAGTTGAAGGAGGTAACTCAGATTAGAAATATTTTTATAAAAAATATGAAAAGATAAAAAAAACTCAAAATTTTATTTAAATATGTTTTACATGGAAATATAAGGCAATTAAAAATCCTAAAACCCGGTTTAATCTTGAAAATTCATAGAAACTTTATTTTAGCTCGGAAAATTATTGAACTTGTTTCAGATTTTTCTAAAACCATGCTCTATGTTATGGTGCCTACCTTGAAAGTGTTTGAACTTTTAGACTTATTTTGGTATTTATAATAGTCCATTTAACTTAGATGTTTGATTTGGCAACTAAAGCTTTTTCAATTTTTCAAAAGATTTCATCAAGCATTGATAGCAAAATTGGTTTTCTTGAGTTGCATATATTTGTACTGGGGATGGTTGGAGATGTGTTGTAGAAACAGTTCAACCACACATATTCATGCAGCATAGCGCAGAATTAAGAATTTACAGCCCATGAAGACAAATCCTACGGTGCAGGTGGTCATGGTTGGCGACTCACTCGCTTTCAACTAGTCGGTAGGTAAGAGTCCCCCTTAAAACCCCATAAACGGGTTATTTAGACACTTTAGAATTCTTTTGGAAGAAGGGTGAGGGTGGGAGAGGGCGTAAAGAATACATGGTTTTATAGATCAGGGGTTAGATAGTCAGCCACGAATAGGTGAGAGGGTGAAGGTTGAAACTACTTATTTGTACCATTTGCAAAAACATTCAGCCTCCCACAATACATAAAAATAAACAAACATTCGAAACCAAAGCTTCACTATCTATTTGTGAATGAGGTATATAGTTTAGATATTTTCGAGACACTTCTACAGCACATATAGCTGCGTTGTCGTCCCTGCACCATTGGTAGCGTTCTTTAGACTTGGTCAGCTTCAGGAAGCTTGCAGAACCACATATGGGGCTGCCGAAATTGAAAAGAAGGAAACAAAAGAAAGAAAGAAATCTTCTTTTTCGTGGTGACAATAGTATTTTCTGGATAAGATCAAGAGCAGGCAATATAATGCAATCAGAAATGTGCTTGAATTAAAGGCATGTTCGGCTGGTATTAAAGCCGGCTGACAAGCCGGCTGAAGCTGTTTTGTTGTGAGAGAAAAATACTGTAGATTCTAACTGATAAGCCGTCTGAAAAATTCAAGCGAACAGACTTTACTCCAAATGCTAAGATATGGACTGCAGCAGCATCACAATGTGGCACTACGTCAGATATGCTTTTTAGGGGCGGCTAATGGGCATTTGTAGGGGCGGTTCGGTCAGCCGCCCCTACCATACCGTCTCTATAAATCATGCATTTGTAGAGGCGGTTCCCAAATCGTCCCTACAAATTGATTTGTAGAGGCGGTTGTAGTACCAGCCGCCCCTATAATACCTGTTTGTATGGGCGGTTCAATCTAGAACCGCCTCTAAAGTATATTTTTCGTAAAAAAATTCAAATTTATAATTCAAATCCGACCGAACACACACACGTACATACATACATACATACATACATACATATATATATATATATATATATATATATATATATATATATATAATTTAAATCTAACCAGAACATATATAATTCAAATCTGACCACAAGCACAAGAGCACAAGGTGTTGGTACTGAGGATTTCTACCTAAGTGAACGTTACAAGTATGTATACAAAAATATAAGCTAATGAGGATTGTCGATATGTATACGTCTTGAGAATCGATATGAAGTAACTGGGCTCATGCACATTGAACAGCTCATGCACACCTGCAAAAATATAAGTACTGCTATCACATATATATACTGTAATAGCAGTCAAATGAACAATATGCACAATATATATTTCACAGTTGAACTACGGTATTCCTTATGCAAAACTTATTTAAAGATGCAAAACATTCTGGGCTAAAAAAGTCGTTCACAGATATATTAAGACAAACACCATGTATAAGTACTATAAAGTGAAAGCTGGTTCAGCAAGAAGCATTACTGCGTATTAGCAAGAGCATACCCTCCTCTGAAATTTTATCTTATGTGCCTTAAGGATGAATCAAGTTGCTTCTCAAGCTGCTCAAGCTCTTTGATACCAAGTGACCCTAGATCTTCACCAAGCAAATTCCTGTAATTGCCAATAAAGCCAAAATCAATTGTCTGCATCTTAGCCACTGTTCGCCTAAACGGTCGTTTAGCCCGTTTAAACACCGTGTAAACGCTACACAGTGGTGCGCCGTTTCCGTTTAATCACCCGTTTAGCCCGTTTAATTGGCCGTTTAGCCCGTTTAATGGGACGTTTTGCCCGAATAATGGCTAAACGGTAGGTGACTGACTGTTTACCGTTTAGCGTTTAGGAAAACACTGATCTTAGCTAAGCATTACGCATTCACATTAAGAAACTTATTTTAACTTCAATGCGATTACATTATGGTTTCTTCATTTAGCCTCCATAAATTGATATCTAATTTAAAGGGTTATGACTTATGAGAATTCTGAAAACTCCTTTCAAACTTGCCTCTGAGTCCTTTGTAAATTATCCACCCTTTTCAGTTTAAGGTACTCATTGCGACTGCTCTGGACTAACTGCAAAATAAGAGGTACTTCAGTACAAAAGATATCGAAAAAACAAGTAAGCATTAAGTGCTTTTGGAGCAAATAGTGGCTGGGCACTAGGGATGAAAATGGAAGATCAGTTCACACACACACTACTACTTGGGTAGTGCAGCTAGGAAAAAAGAGAAGCTGATCTTCATGCATCCTATTACTTACATCTACAAAAATTAGCATGATAAAGGCATTGGCATATATTACAAAAGCACAACACTAATCGCAACCCAATAGACCACACCATTTGTGTCTAAGCAATCAAAGTATTTGCTAATGCAAAGGACACTAAAATGAAGGAAAAATTCAGCCTGTTCGGTTGGCTGGTTCATATCGTTGCTGGTTCGTAAAGAAGTACTGCTGACTAGTTTGTGTGAGAGAAAAATATTGTTCTGACTAGAAATTTACGATCGTTTACGACAAGCTACAGCCAAACGAACAGACTGATTAACTCCAGACGCACCAGGTTATCATGTTTCAAATAAGAACTGTGCAATCGAAGTGGTTGGGTTCAACAAGAACTCAACATCTATTGTCCTAGCTGTCTTTCCTCCCATCATTTGTCCATCATTGAGATACTCATCTATCTCAGCAGCATATAAAGCAGGAAAAGATGTCCAAACTTGAGCAACTTTATGATCTAGACCTATTGACTGTACCATGGAGAGAAAAAGAAGAAAATTTAGAATGAATGTACATGGCAAATTTAAAATAACTTCCCACCGTTCAGATTTGCTCTCACTTTTGGTTTGAATAATTTCTGTTCATATAAGGTCCAGTTTAGTTCCAGAAAATTTTGCAAAATTTTTTAAGATTCCCCATCACATCGAATCTTTGGACACATGCATGAAGCATTAAATATAGATAAAAAATAAAACTAATTACACAGTTTAGCCGAAATTCACGAGACGAATCTTTTAAGCCTAATTAGTCCATGATTGAACACTAATTGCCAAATAACAACGAAAAGTGCTACAGTAGCATTTTGCAAAAAAATCGCCATCTAAACACAGCCTAATAATAACTTCCAATGAAAGAGTACATTAAACAGGACAAAACAATATTCTGGTAGCACAAATTAAGGGTAAGCATGTGGTTGTTTTTCTAACTTTGCCATGCATACGCACATAGAAGTGAACTAAGTAGCAATAAATGAAAGAACAGAATGGAGTTGTCATATTTATCTGAATAAGCAAGTACCGTAAATTCGGAAACTAATTTTACAGTTATTTACCGAGGCTGCAATAAAGACCAGAAAAATATGAAGGAGGGTGAAAGCACGAGCTACTGACCTAAACAACAACAGAAACATGAAATCCTGGCTGTTAACAGAATTATTATGAAACGTAGCACGCTGATTAGTGCTTTGACAGCAGGTAGACTTAACAAAGCTGCAGCAGACTCCAACATGTAAAAAAAAGATACCGCTGTAATAACCCCCCACAAAAGCTATTTTAAAATGAAATTGGCTACAGATTTTAGGGCTGCATGTAACGGTAAGTCATTAAGATTTAATAATTTTGACAGAAAAGGCGATGTTTAGGAACAATAACATATGAAACTTTAATGGTGGTAAATATAAAGCCCGGAATAACATAATAATAGGGAGGTTACCATAGCACTATGAAAACACACCTTTCCTTTGAGGATGGTTGCAGAATTGAATCTAGTGACCGTGGCCCCAAAGATAACAACTCTGATGGCAGTGCACATATGATTGGCTCGCAAACTAAATTTATTTCTGGGAATAGCAAATCATCTGATACATCTGCTTCCGTGGACAAGGCCAATGCTGTTACAGATGATGAGGATGACCTACCTTTTGATTTGAGCATTGATTCTGGTTCATTGACCTGTGTTGCTTGTGGAATTCTTGGCTATCCATTCATGACAATTCTGCAGCCTACCAGAGAAGCATTGGAAGGGATTTCCCTTGCTCATACGAGTAGATACAAGATGAGTTCTGAAAAAAAGAATTGTTCAAATACAATTCCATGCTGTCCTGCTGACAGTAATTTTGGTATGCCTTTCTTAGCTTCCGATGTTTTTTTTGGCTTATATATATCGGAGCTAAGGTAAAAATTTCATTGATGCATGTCATTTTATCATATATTGTGATGGAAATTTTGAAAGGCAAATAGCCCCTAAACAGATCACCAGGAACTCACACACAAACAAACACGGTGGGTTTCGTAGCTGGAATGACTTAGCCTTTTCTGGTTTTCCGCCTAGCTTTATACAGTTCTGAGAGATATATTTGTGGCTGTGATAGCCTCCTAATTAATGCAGAATATTACCCAAATAAATGGCCTATTACTCCTATTACTCGATGCTGAAATTTAGCTAAAGTAAAGGCTATGAACCTAGAAACAGGATTATTTCCAACAAATTTCATTGATGCATGCAATTTTTCTTGATTTTTTTTTACAAATAGCAAATTTGTGACTACTTTAAGCCCCAACCCTGGATTTGCTTTTTTAACCACAAATTACAAATTTGCCACTGAAATCGGCCCCTTGTCCCTTCTGTTTGCCACTTCCATTTGGAAAGCAAAATATAATTTAGGAATTTAAAGAAAAAATGAATGCTACATGGAAAGGCTATTTTGATTTTTGACCATAGTCTGTATGGCTGACTCTTCCTTTATTGAACTCGTCCCACTATTTGCAACCCAAGAACCCTAGATTGCTATATCCTCAAATCCCTTCATCCTCTCTCCATCGCAACAGAGAAGGGTTGCCGCAAGGAGGTGCAGTTGTGGCTTGGGTCCATCCGGTTTGCAGTGGCACCGCTCCATTGCCGCATCTTGAGTAGGGATGGGTGGAGCACTAGGGACAGACGAATGGGTAGGGATGGGTGACTCTGTCTATTTTGTTGGATGGGTGACCACAGCTTGAACTTTGCGCATCGCCGTGAAGCAGTAGCAATAGGTGGAGGGTGAAGACAGGTGATGTCATTGATTTTTGATGTCAGGAACCTTCAAATTATACTATTATCATGTTAGGAATATGTGTGTTGTTGTTCTGTGATAGTCTTGATGGTTTAGGAAGGAACAGTGTGATGCTGGACTGCAAGTTTACTAAAATTGGCCAGGGGTGCTCCTATTGTACTTTACGCAAAAACCTCCAGCCGATCGGTGTTGGTCCAATCTATGTTGGGCCCAATAGATTTTTAATAGCAAATTTGCAATTGTGCCTTTTATAACGTCAGTCACAATAGCCCTTCATATTAGGGCAAATTTGCAAATGCTCTTTTTGTCTAATTTAGAGAAAAGTTATGGTTGGGAGAGAACCTTTTGTTTTTGGAGAAGCTTGAATGTGTATAAAATATAGAATCCACTCAGGAGATACCTGAATATGTGTGATGAACCACTCATATAAACCTATAAAATTTTATAAGATGAAGCTGAAATTTAAATAGGAAGTTAGGACCACTCTGATAATCTGTAGCTGAAATAATTTACTCACCGAACACTTTGGCAGTCCCAAAATGACATATCTTTCTCTTGTGTCCATGAGTCACGGTCAAATATATATTGCTGAACCAAAAAATGGAGAGCATGTCAAAACCTGAAACCTATTCAGGAAATAGCAAGAGAACCAATTCTACAATTAGAACTATGTACCAAAGAAGCAAACAACGGAAAGGTGTACATGTAAAAAACCTGAAATCTATCGAGGCTATAATAGGAGCATCAATTTCTGTGCTCATCATGATGTACTTTATCTTTGAAATTTCAATCTCCTCTAAGAGCCTGCAAAATCTGTACACGGTTTTAGTACATGCATCCTCAATAGACTAAGTCACTAATCAAATGAAAACAATGATTGGAAAATAATTATTGCATTATTCTATTAGTATCCACTACCGGGTGATGTAGTCAAGCGCTTCGCAGCCATTGTCAGATTATTGCTCTACGTGTTCATCTGCCTTTTTCTCTGATGGGATCATTCTTAGGAAATAGTCTACAAGATTTGGAATAAAGAATGAAACATGACTCGTAACTCATTATTTGAAAACATAATAACAAATACTTATTCTATAAGAAGAGTTGTATAGAAATCAAGAAATACCTCGATTAAGTGGGACGCATCGCACTGATGGCCACCCTAATCGGCACCTCCATCACCGAGCTGATCTTCCACTCGCCGGAATCGACCTCTGGTCCACCACGCCTAGATCAAGAAGAGGATTGAGGAGCAGGAAGAGGTTAGGTAGAGACATGCCTGGAGTTGGAGCCGGTAGCAGTGGGACGGGGAGACGAGATCGATCTACAGATGAGCTCACCTCCTCGGCGTGTTCGCGGCACTCCACCTCCTCGAGCAGGCCACCCGTGCCGGTGCGCCGCTGAGCCCGGGCCAAGGCCGGTTCCGCGCCAAAACCCTAGGTCGGCATGGTGGCGGCGCCGGAGGCCGGCCGCCCAGGCCGAGGTGCCGCTCCGCGGGGAGGAGAGGCGGAGGCGGTGCTCGGCGGTGTCGATGTCAGCGCGCAGCGGAGGCGATGGCAGAGGGTGGCACGGCGGACGCCACGGGAGAGCGCGACACGAGGGAAAAGCCCGGAGGCGGCGTCTCGGGCTGAGGTCGAGAGGACGAGGGAGATATTTTTCTCCCCAACAGCTGTATATACAGCGGGCATTTGTAGGGGCGGCTGAATCACCAGCCGCCCCTACAAATGGACACAACAGGGGCGGCTGGTAATATGAGCCGCTCCTACAAATTGACGCATTTGTAGCGGCGGAGCCGCCCCTACTGTGCCATTTGTAGGGGCAGCTGCTGTGCTGGAGCCCGAGCACGTCACTGTAGAGGCGGCTCCATCACCAGCTGCCTCTACAAAAAAAAAATTATCTCGTTGCTACAAACGTTTTTTTTTAGTAGTGTGGGCCTGTGGGCACTCATCCTCGAAATTCTTTGGGTCCCAATAATCCACAACGGTGCACACACACCCACTCGGGAACCATGGCCTAGATGGAGCCGTGCGTGTTGTCTGGCTATTCGTGAACGATTATATCACAGATAAACGTGTGCACCGGCCGGTGCTGATGCGTGCGTACTCTTGCAGCATACCTGCTGAATTTGGGTATCTCTCCCACGATGAAAATAGCTATCTTCTAACCTTTTCTTTTTACAGGCATCCACACACGGAATGGAATTAATAAGGCAAATAAGCTTGTCACGTAGGAGTAGTTTGGTCAGGTCTCAGTGAGCTCTCCGTCGGACCTTATTCAGGCGGCTTCTTAGTCGTGACCATTGGGCTAACGCGCTCGGAAGAGCTAAGTGAAATCGACAGCACGTGCTTTCCAGCTCAAGCACCAAGCAGGGATGCAGTGATCCACGACCTCTGGGTATGGAGCTACAGGAAAAAGACAAACGAACCATGCCTCATATCATCATCATCTACTCATTCGCCTTTACGTTAACGAAGCCCTTATTATACTGTCCTTGAATTTGAAGGGGTCAAAACACCAGCCGGAGCGAGACACTTCACTTGCCCTGCACCTGTCCAGTCAGCCGCGAAGCTCAGGACGAAGCCACCTGGACGACCCCGGCCGGCCGGCGCGGGTCGTACACCAGCTAACCTCGCCGCGCACTAGCTAGCCAAAAGTGGCTTTGCAAGACCTCAGATTGCACCCCTGGACCCTGGTTGCCGCGATGTGGCGAGTCCCCGTTGGCCCGGCCGTCGAAAAGCCCCTTGGCCCCCACTCTTTTGTGGTGTGCTTCCCAGCTAATCTCTAGCCGAGCGTTGAGCGAGCAGGAAACGCGTCTCGTCACGTCGTGTTCGATCGTCTCGAGAATGTTTTCACCAACTCCAGCCGGTTCCTCGGTTTTTTAAACCCTCCAGCTGAGATCCTCCATTTCATCGTAACACTGAGTCACTGAGTAGGAGTAGTCTGGCCAGTAGGGTTTATCCTCCGGTTAATCATCTCTATCATTGCTGCCACAATCTGTTGTCACTTTGTGCAGCTTAGCTTGCGTGCCTTCCACCACATGCTACTAGCAGTGGTCATTGCAGTGTTGTTCTGACCGCGTCCCTCGCGCGAGTAGTTGATGCCATGTAGTGCGTCGATCGATCATATCGGGACGTACGTGCTGGTAACCAGCTGGTCGATGGAGGAGCGGAGGACCGTGTCGACGACGTGCGGCGGGCGGCGCGCGAGGGCGGAGACGCGGCACCCGGTGTACCGCGGGGTGCGGCTGCGGGCGGGCAAGTGGGTGTCGGAGATCCGGGTGCTGCGGAAGCCCAGCAGGATCTGGCTCGGCACGTACCCGACGCCCGAGATGGCCGCCGCCGCCTACGACGCCGCCGCATTGGCGCTGCGGGGTGCCGGCACGGCGCTCAACTTCCCCGACGCCGCCATGTCGCGGCCGGCGCCCGCGTCCGCGTCCGCGGAGGACGTCCGGGCCGCGGCTGCCGCGGCCGCGGCCGCGATGGCGGACTTGGACAGCCGCCACGGAAGAGAAGCGGTAGTCGGCACGACGAGCTGCATGGTCACAGTACGTGGTGGCGGCGGCGGCGCGGGCGTCGTGGACGAGGACGACCTGTTCGAGATGCCGCGGCTGATGCTGAGCATGGCGGAGGGGTTGATGATGAGCCCGCCGGTGCTGGGCCCTGCGGCGGCGGCGATGGAAGCCGACGAGGAAGGCGTCAGCCTGTGGGATCACTCGTGATGCGCTGGCGAGCCACACTGCTTGGTGCTTGCCGAAGTAGTGGTAGTGGTAGTGGGAGGCGGTGTAATGTGAGATGACGACGCGCGCCACGTACCTTGTGTTTGTAAATGGAAAGCGTACATGTGGTGTGGGATCACACCTGATGTGGGCAGAGGAATGTTCTTAGGAATGTGTGTGTTGGTGGTGGGGCAACATGGACGACGCTCTGCGGTGCTCTTGTACGTACGCACTAGCATGGATGACGATGCAGACACGACACGGATACGCACGTATAACGAGTTTGCTACGTACTCATCATCTCATTGTCACTGTATATTGTATATATATATTATACAAACGAAGTACAGTCAGCCTGGCTCTACAGTTTTGAGGATCCTCCGGCAAACATGACACCATGAGCCCTTTAGGCTAGTTTTTTTTTTCATTGGTAACATGATGAACAAAGCATTTAGTAGTAGTATAACAGTTAATGTGCACCATGTATTTAGTTCATAAAAGACAATGGTATTCGACAAAAGAAACTAAAAGAACGGTAGAATAATGTATATGGTTACCTCAAATAAGAGTACAAGACAATAATTCTGAAATGCCTTTGAGATCAATGTTGTCTAAGACATTCTTCTCAATGATGTATATAGCCAACCCATTCAATCTTTCTTCTTGTATAGTTGACCTCAAGTAAATTTTCAATAATTTTAATTTAGATACGAAACGAACAATTATCTCACTAATCAGTGATCTACAATGAACGAATAGGCTGGGATGAGCAGCAATTATGTCAATTGACCACACCAGACGTGGATCAGTAGATGGTTGGTGCCTTGACCTTAAACGATGACAGTTGCATAGAACAGAGGCGTGAGGCGAGTGAGGAGCCAAGAAGAGGAGGGATATAAGAGCATCTCGAAGAGATGTTCTAAATCTTTCAATGATGTCCGGTTTAGCTATTTACGCATGAAAAACGCCTCCAATATCCTCTCTAATTTTGCCCATTCTGTATTCCGCGACTTCCGCTCGGAAGAAAAGAAGAGTGGCACTCGCTCGCCATCCTGCCTCGCTGCTTCCCGCGCGCACTCCTCCGCTTCCCGCGGCGGCCAATTTCCACGCGCAATGCCTCCTTACGTACGTTGTGGCCTTTCCCTCGCATCCTCGTTTTTTTCCTCACGCCCAATCACGCCATCAACAGTCGCGTCCCGTCCGCCGCCCGTTTAGCGGGCTCCCGAACAACTGGCCTCCAAGAAGGCAAAAATCCTTCTATGTGGAGACTTTATGTATCTTTAGAGCTTTTTGGCAGGGCTCCTGTAGAGGTTTCAGCTCTGGCTCCTGCAGGGGCTTCAGCTCTGGCTCCTGCAGAAGCTGTGCCAAACGCCTGTTTTTTGAAAGGGCTCCGCATGGGGAGCCGGTCAAGAGCCGGAGCCATTTGTTGCCTGCGCAGGAGAAGCCTAAAAAACGAGCTTCGCACGGCTCCTTGCTATGGGTTCACGTCGTCTAGTGCAAAGGAGCCGTTTTGCCAAACGTTTTCCAGAACGGCTTCAACTCTTCCAGAGGAGCTGCTCCTTCAGAGGAGGCAGAGCCGGAGCCATTTTCAGATGAACCAGAGCCCTACCAAACATGCACTTAATCTGTATTTAGTTCAAACTTTAGCTTAAACTTAGTGGTTTTTACTGTAATCTATACCTTCTAAATTTTGATTTTTAAATTTTAATCTTATTGACTGCAACAATTTTATATCCTCACATTAAGTTGAAACTCTTGTGTTTATTACATCTTTTTTAACTATCCTTTTATACTTTTTAATAGGCTGTAGACTGCACTCTTAATTAGTATGATGCCATAAACATTCATTTAAAACTTGCACCACGTTGCTTAAGATCAGTGATAGAGTGTGAAGTGAGATCTAGGATGGAGTAACAATGCTAATCTTGAGAGGATATTAATATTTAAGACTTATAATGATGGTTTGATATAAAGGAATATCAACGGCCAGGAAGATATAGACACCTGTAATCTGCACTAAGCTCCTTCACCTCTCAAGAAGTTTCAATTTTCTTATCAGGAAGTATATGACCAGTAATGGTTATACTATCAAATCAATATAATCATATCAATCAATTTAATTAGAATTTTCAATATATCTAAAGTAAAAACACACACAAAAATATATGTCATGATTATTAATAAAAATTATTAGTGTATGAGTAGTTAAGATAATATTTTTTACGATTGCTAAAGCATAATATAAATATATACTTGAAACCTCCATTTAAGTTATAAAAACTCTTGTTGCATCACTATATGTGCATCATGAACCTATAGTTTAGTTTTCAAGTTTTAGTCTAGTTGTTGCAATTTTTATTCACATGTAAAGTGGAAACTCTAGTGTCTATTGTATCTTTTATTTAAAATTTTATTTTTAAAAAAAATTATAGGTCCTAAGCTTACTCTTTTAGTTCTTCAAATGGTATAAATAGTTGTTTCAGCTTGCATCACATCACTCACACATGTTGAATTCGTTAATCATGGAATTATAAGTGTAGTAGTATTGTTTCAAAAAAAGCTTAAAATTAAATTAGCAATATTAATATGACATAATGTATAAGTCAAAATGTATAAAACTATTTTAGTAAACAACTTGTGATATTTAGATATAACTTAATGTGATTGGTCATTATGATTCCTATGTGTTTTGTTCAGGGAACATTTTTCTCACGCTTGTAAAGGGAACATTTTCTACGCTAACACTCCTACTCGAACCACCGCTTTCCTCTACTCCTCCACCGCCATCGGGGCTCATTAAGACCAGGGCTTGCCGGCCCACTGCCACCAAGGCCAAGTCTGACACACCTCCCTCTCCTCACCATCGCAGGGGCTCGCCGCCATCACATCACCTAACACACCTCCATCTCCTTCTCCTCGTGTCGGTGCCAAGGAGACAGTGTGTGATGACGTTAAGGCGGGATGACCTCGTCCGCTTCTTCCTAGGGTACAAGTTGCTCGAAATCTCACGAGAATATTCTTACTGAAAATTATCATATTCCTATCCCTCAAATCAAACATTAGTGAAAAGAGGACCATTTCACCTCGTCCTCTCCCGTCACTAGAACCAAACGGGACCTAAGGACCCAACCCGAGCATACTTTGTTGTACACATCGTCATCATTACCATATTGACCTGCTAATAATGCGCCAACAGCCGGATACTGCGGTGGACAGAGAGGGTTTAAAAGAAAATCTAATCGTTTGCGACGTGCCAGTCATTTATTTGTCTTCTGCCCCCCTGATTTGCCAGTGGTTTCTTTCTTGCTGATTGCACTCTGACTACCATGCAATTTCAACTGGATCAGGGCAGCAGCCGTGTGTGATGTGTCTACCAATTCGCAGACCTGCCCTTTTTTGTGTTACATGAATTTTTGAAGCGGGCAGATGAAGGTATTTTGATGTTTTAGTACCAAAAAAACTGTTTCCAAATCCTAGAACAAAGTCCCCAAACCAAAACCCAACATGGTGCAGGGGAGAGGCATGCGTGTTAAACAGAAGCAGCCACATCAAAGTTACTGGCACGGTGCCAATGAAGTTCAGGTGCTCGCTGCTTCCAGGAACCGAAACGCGGCCCCAATACTCTATTACGTATTACCAGCGCATCTGTCCAACAAGACATGCCGTGTGCTGTGCTGTGCTGTGCTGTGTTGGCCGTACGTCTCCACAGGCAGACGCAGCTGCGGAACCAAAGGTCAAGCGGCGCGGATGGAGACGACGTGCCGCTGCGCGGCCGAGTGCAGGCTACAACAACTGCTTCCTGAACCCGTCACGAAGTACTTACTACACGGCGACCCCACAGTGCTGTCAAACAAACACCACAGTCTTGACGTGATCCTAGTCCAAGAGCGTGCATGCACTTGGCCTGATCATTGCCCGCCGTGCATGTGCATGGACCGCGCGCGAGAGAGGAGGCAGCCACCTTAAAGCGCCTCTGGTTCCATGCCGGTGCCGGTGCCGTTGCCCGTGCATGCACGCCACAGCTACCGCCGGTTCGATTTGAGCTCGGAGACGGTCCATCATCACCTGCACACGCGCATTCGAAATTGAAAATGGGTGGACGGTAGATCGAGCACGTTCGAAGTCGAAAGACCGGGTTAATAAACGGAGCATAATCACCGAGGACAAGCGGCAGCCGGGACTCGAATCTAGAGACTAAAATAACACGCAGATTCATATTCTCCGTACGCGAGGCAGTCAGCTGGAGCTTGACTCGTAGCGGCGGTAGCGAGGCCTAGGCGCAGGAGGTTATTACAGTACAGGAGTGAATTGAAATCTGGCTGCCGCGAATCGAATCGATTCGTGACAGCGCCAGCCAGAGGCCCAGAGCTCGCGCGCGGCCGTGGAAACCGCGCCGAAGGTTCCTGCGGTCAATGCGTGCTGTTCGATGGTGATTTAGAGTAAAAGAACTAACTAATCCTCGCCATCATCCATCGTAAAACAAAAACCAGCATTGGGCCATGTTTAGATTGCAAATAATTTCAACCCGATAAATAGTAGCACTTTCGTCTTATTTGGTAAATATTGTCCAATCGTGGACCAACTAAGCTCAAAAGATTCATCTCGTGATTTCGAACTAAACTGTGCAATTAGTTATTTTTTTTTACCTACATTTAATGCTCCATGCAAGCGGCTAAAAATTGATGTGATGGAGAGAGAGTGAAAAAACTTGGAATTTAGAGGTGATCTAAACAAGGCCTTGACACAGTGCAAGGCTGGCTAGAATAGGACACGGTTACAGTTACAGCCGTCGGTCTCGATCTTAACATTTCTTAGTTACCGCCATGCGCAGCTTCTCTACGTTTAAACGGGGTAAAAAAAAAATGAAATAGTAAATGGAGTCAATGTGGCGCGTCCTGTGCTAGCTGCCGCACATAGGCATAGAGTGACAGAGCAAAATAATTTGGTGTAAGAGAAAAATACTGTTTAAGGAGAAATCCGAAACGAAAAGGCTGCGAACTAGAACAGACCGGACACACGCGACCGGCTTTTTCATCGATCGGTTGCTGGAGTACACTGCTCGTACGTGCCCAGTGCACAGCACAGTTTGGTGCAATCATGGACTGGACTGGACCCCAGCACCTCATTCACATTTTCACTTGGGCCATGTTTAGATTGCAAAAAATTTCAACTCGATGAATAGTAGCACTTTCGTCTTATTTGGTAAATATTATCTAATCGTGGATCAACTAAGCTCAAAAGATTTATCTCGTGATTTCCAACTAAACTGTGTAACTAGTTATTTTTTTACCTACATTTAATGCTCTATTCAAGCGGCTAAAAATTGATGTGACGGAGAGAGTGAAAAAACTTGGAATTTGGAGGTGATCTAAACAAAGCCTTGCTTTTGCTGCAGATGTTTTCGTGAATCCTCATCAAACCGATGGTCATGCGCAAGCTATGCAGTTTATTTAGTATGCATTGGCTTAGGCCTTAGCTAGGGCCAAGCAAGTACCAACTACCGAGTGCGGCGAGCTGTTTGTTGTCGCACGCATCGGCGCGTTACTACTACCAGTCTACCACTGTCGACCCGGCAGAGTCCAGTTTCGTCGAGTACAAGGCAGCCACCAGCAGCCGCGATCGTGCAGCAGTGCCTGCCTGGTCCAAGGCTCATCAATTCATCCATGTACGCAGTTAGGCACAGAACCATTGCCATTTGCCACCCCGGGAGGGTGTGAATGAAACTGATTACCATGGCACCCGAGTAGCTAGCAGGGATTGCAGGAGCAACATTGCCCGTGTCGCGGCGGGGCAAACGAAGAAGCACGGAGAACACTAGGCGTCTCGTCGCGATCCCCCGTGCGTTTGGCATATTTAACCCGGGGCCGCACGCGAATGCTCCCACCCTCGCTCTCACGCCCACCCACGGCGCGCGGCGCCACGCCCCGCCCCCTGGCCGCTAGCTGATCGCCCTGACCCCCGCTCAGCGCTGACCCCTCGCCTCGCCTCGCCTCCGCCAGTCCGGAGCCCGGAGCGAGCGAGCACCTGCTCCCGCATCAAGACAAGCTTCAACTCGCGCATTTGTTTATGCCCGCCCGCACGGGCACGGCCAGCCACGCCGCGGAAGCTGCCCGGCACCCGCGCGCCCGCCCCGCCGGCCCTTAAAACCCACACGCGCTCGAGCGCGGATCATCGGTGCCTAGCACAAGTTGATTTGACACGCACGCACCCGTGGCTACCGACCTTTAGCGAGTGCACGCGTGCAGTGACCGGCGATCGAGACACACACAGAGACCACAGGCGCGGCGATGGCTGGTGCGGGTGGGACGCCGCCGCCGCCGCCGCTGAGGCTCAAGGACCTCCTGGAGCTGGACTGCGACTCGTGCAGCGCCGCGGGGTTCCGCTGCTACCCGCGCCGCCTGGGCGAGTCGTCGGCGCTAACGCCAATGCGGCACCTCCTCGAGTCGTCGCCCTCCCTGCGCCTGCGGCGCCGCCGCCCGAGCAAGCTGTCCCACTTCTCCAGGAGCCTCTCGCGGCGGCTCAGCAGGCGGGGCGGCTTCTGGAGTAGGCGCCGCGACGAGGAGGAGGAGGAGGACGAGGACGCCGTGGCGGCGAAGACGGCCGCGTCCGCCGGCTGCGGCGGCTCTAGTAGCTCCGAGGAGCTGGAGACGTCGTCGGAGTCCAGCGACAACTACTCGTCCGGGAGGACGAGTAGGGGGTCGCGGTCCGAGTCCGACTCCTCGGACTTCTCGTCGGCCACCGAGGACAGCGTGCACCGTCATCCTTCGCAGGCCGCCGCCGGAGACGAGCACGAGGTAACGTAATTCCTGATTGCGGTTCTTTCATCTATATTTGTGGCTCAATTACACACTACCATTGCCGCGCATTATGCTCCAATAATTGGGCGTTAATTCAGTTAGGGCGTCTCGTTCGTTCCGGTACCACTGTTTTGCTTTCGTTAGTCGTTCTTACGCACTTAAGGTAATGATAAAGTGGATTTAGCCATGTAAAATGATCACGGAATTGAAGCCAAGCCCCACACATTGATTCCACAACCAAATGCGGTACTAGTTGTCTGTGGCCCTGTCCGTAATAATAGGCGGTCGGTGCAGTGAAAAATGAAGGATCACTGTCCATCTACCGCTGCAAACAGCCTAGCGCTCAGTCGCTCACTGTAGGGCCACCCACCCAAACCGCCCTGTTCAGTGTTGAACTGCACGCCGATGCTGCCCGGGCGGCCCAGCGTCCTGCTCCTGCCTCCAGAAGCCAGCGCTGTCGCCCCGTGCTGCTGTCTGTGCTCCTTTGTCTTGTACGAAAAGTTCAGTCCACGGCACCACCCCGCACGGCGACGCCAGCCCCCAGCCGCGCGCGCCCTCCTCCGCTTTGCTGCTCGTTCCGTACGGACGGCGGCTTGGCCTTGAGTCGCTGTTGCGGTGCCCAATTTATTTACAAGGAGTTGTTGCTGCATGCTGCTATATGCTATGTTATCAGCGGTTGCTCATGTAGTCTGCCGTGCAATAATGCAGGTGGTGGCGATGGAGAGGGTGGTGTCCAAGGAGGGGTCCAGCTCGGGGTCGGAGGCGGACGACAAGGAGCAGCTCAGCCCCGTGGCCGTCATGGACTTCCCCTTCGACGACGATGACGAGTTGACGGACGCCGGCCTCGTGTGCTCCCTGCCTTCTTTCAGCCTCGCACGTCTCCAGAGTAAGTGATCATCATCTCTGAGCATGTATACTTGATAAATATAAAAACGTCGCAGGAAGAACACAAGCAAGATGTACGAATCAGGCTGAGGTCATGCGCAGTGACAGTTCGGAAAAATGTACCACGTAGAGCAGAGGCACACCGGCACTGAGCAGTTGACCGTGCCTTCAGAAATGTCGTCCGGTTTACACGCTCAAATGCGGTTACATGCATAGTAGGACAAACACGAATTATTGGGGTCATAATCTGTGTATACTAATCTTAAAGAAGAGGTATATTCGTCGGGCAGTGCCGGGCTCTAGCTACTCTGTTCCTGTCTTTTGCCCGGACAGGATACGGACATCACAAAAGCCGTGCCAAATGTTTAGTACAACTGTCGGACACGATAGCTAGGGAGATCCTGCTGGACCCACATCACCAGTGACGATCGGAAAAAGGCAAGAGGCCTGCGTGTTCATGTCGTGTAGTCTGACCATCATGTGATTAACCAATGCAAGCAATCATCCACGTACTTATGCTTAAAACCTTTGTCGTGCAACAGGGAGAAAGACGCACAAGATCCGACGGTTCGGGAGCCGCGACGAGCTGGCCCCCCTGGATCTCGAGGCGCGCCTCGCCACCACGTCAGACCCCGACGGCCCCGCCGCCGACGTCCCACCGCAGCAGCAGATGATCCATTGCCGTACAGGAGACGCGGCAACGCCGACGTGCGCAGGCAGCGTCGTCCACGACGTGCCAGACGAGGACGACGACCTTATTTCGCTGCTCATGGGCACGCCGGTATCGGCCGACTTGGACGACGTGTCCGAACGGCTTCTGCTCGACTTCTTCGTGGAGATGAAACGCCAGCGCTCGGAGGCGCACGACGCCGAGGCCGAGCTCCTCCTCACTGGGCCGGCGGCGGCCGGTGGCGTGCTGCGACGGAAGGCTGAGCGGGTCGTAGACGGCGAGGCTGCTGTGGCCGCAGCGGCCAGGGGCTGGTTGGAGGGCATGGGAACCGAGCGATGGGGCTTGGCGGACGTGCTCAGCAGCGGGGCGGCCGTCATGGCGGAGATGGAGCGGGGCCGGCGGTGGATGCAGGTCGGCGAGGAGGAGCGGGAGGTCGGCGCTGTGGTGGCGGGGATGCTGGTGGATCAACTGGTGGGCGAGGTGGTGAGGTGTCTGTTTGTGTAGGTTTCTTTAGATGTGAACTTAGCTTGTTGATGTAAGTAACGTGGAAGGAAATCGAACATGTCCCAAATGATTAGTAGAACTAGCTTTGGCTGAATTGCATGGGCGCGTCAGAAGACCTTCATGTCGGAGGAAGCGAGCAATGCCGGCAGGGGTACCAACCTCAGAATCTGTTTGGCACGGCAGAAGCAGCAGCTTGTACAGAGAAACCATACCAAACATTTTAAGAAGAGCCGTTTTCTAGTGGATATTGCAGGAGCCCGAGTCATTTTGGAAACTAAAGTCGTAAAGAACGACTCCTTCTCAAGTGATTCGGCTTCTCTAATCACAACTGTGTGATCTCTGTCACAACTGTTGTAAATCACAACTGTGTGATCTCTGTCAGTGTTTGGCTCGGTAATTATAAATTACCGTTCCAACTTTAATTTGTAAAACTCTCCTTCTGCTTAATGAATACCGTGCTTCTCTAAGATCACTTAAGGAGAAGCCGTGTCAATCAGACCCTTATCGATAATTGAGGTTAACATTCTAGCTAAGGGAGCGGCCATCATCAAGAACTCAAAGATAATATTACAGGCTGTTTGGTTTGCTGGATTAGGTGGTTCCGGTCAGCATGGTTCTGGACGAGGCAGCCCCTTGCTTTTCTGGCAGACGAGCCGAGTCCGAGAAATGAACTACAGAAAGGATCGGATGGCTCCGGAGCCAGCTCGTGATCCAATCCAAACACGCCATTACTAAATCGGCTACTGCTACCCTTGAGATGGAAATGTTTAAATTAAATAGGCAGCTACAGTCTTGCGGCAGTCCGTCTCTCATCTGCTCGTCGTCATCTACCCCCGGCCACGCCGCACCGATTTTTCCTGAGATTCGTCTATATCTACCACCACTGCATTCGGGGAAGACCAAGCTCCAGCAAATTATAAAAAGAACTGCAATATGAGAGATTAAGGCTGCTCCAACCGATTACTTAGAGCATCGCCCGTAGATATTCTATCCAATCTCTTATAGCTAAAAATAGTATTTTAAGAGACGGAGGTGTTACAACAATCTCATATAGTCATATGCCATCTGTATAGTATTTAAGAGATCTCCTAAAAGAAGCATCTTCCCTCTAAGTAAAAAAGAGAGCCCCTCTCCCATATTCCTAAATAAATATAGGAGACAAGTTTTAAGTAATTTGATGTAGTAGTAATCCTAAATTGATTTTAAAGTACTTTCTTATAAAACAACTTATATACGATGCAATATAAGAGATCTGGTCAAGATGCTCTTGTCCTATTCGCAATACCTAAAAGTTTAAGTACCTAGGAGCACACCTTTTCTCCCTGTATAGATCTATCCACTCTCTCCTATTCACTTGTAAAAGAGTAAAGACATTGGTAATGTTTTAGGAGGTCCTATTCACAATACCTAAAAGTTTTAGTACCTAAGAGCACACCTTTTCTCCCTATATAGATCTATCCACTCTCTCCTATTCACTTGTAAAAGAGTAAAGACATTGGTAGTGTTTTAGGAGACATAAAAAGTTACACTACAAATAATACGATATCACTTATATAGACTTTTAGAAGATACATGATAAGTAATCTATCTAGGCATGTCTATCTCCTCGTGTCTCATTTTTTGGATTGGGATTGGTAAAAACATACTCCGTTGATCTGATTCCTAACAATTAGTTCATTTTATCTGGATTCAGTTATAGAATAATGATAAACAGATAAATATCCTACGAAGTACTTCGTACAACAAAGATAAGAGAGAGAGAGATTAGAGAAGTGTCGGTGTTTTGGGTCTGGCGGGTCCTCAACCGACTAGTGAAAGTGTACTGCGTGCCCCTAATCCCGGATGATGATGCAAAGAGACACAAGGTTTATACTGGTTCAGGCAATATGTGCCCTACGTCTAGTCTGAGAGAGCGATCTTGTATTCCTTGCACCGAGGTGCTTGTAGTAGGGGCTTACAAGCTGGACGAGAGAGGGAGCTAGTCCCAGGTCTCTGCGTAGAGTGGCGTGGGTTACTTGAGATGTTGATCTCTTGCAGTGAGGGAGCGTGTGTGTTACAGAGCGTTGTGCGTTGCTTGCACGTGTGAGTCCCCTCCCCTTAGAAGTGGCTCCGGTCACTCCCTTTTATAGTCGAAGGGAGGCACAGGGGCGGTACATGTATTTGCTACATGGCGTTTTGTGAGCAGAGGCGGCATGTCTGAGCCCTGCAGCTCGTCACTGCGGCGGCATGGTCGGTGGAGCGGTCTTGTCCTTGGTTCACTGGAGCGACGCGCCAGTCACGCCTGATCATGTGCGACGTGGGAGCTCCTGTGGTGGCATGCGCGCCTTCTTCTGTTGGAGGCGTGCTGGTCACTGTATGTTTGACCGGCGCGGAGAGCCGAGGCTGGGTAGATGCGACGGCGCGGGTGCGCTGATTCCGAGGCTACAGGAGCTTGGCGCGTACGACGGACGACGGGCCGGTCCTAGAGTGTTGACAACGTAGAGAGCCGGGGCCCAGTCGATGCAGAGGCTGAACCATTGTAGGGGCTCGGCGGGCGCGAGTCCCGAGGCTACATGAGCCCAGAAGCGGATAGCTAAGGCTCGGAGGGTGCAGTTGGTCTTGCACGTCGATTCTGAGGCTACAGGGACCCGGACTTGACTCCCCACGCCGCGCTGTCCTTGGAGCAGGGGTTAGGCAGCATAGTGCCTCACGGGTGTCAGCTGTGGACACAGTGCCGAGCACAACGGCCTGTAACCCCTGCCCCGTCCTGTCCCGGACGGCATGGCATCGATGTGGCTCCCGTCTCGTTGGCCACTCCGCTGTATCATGCCGTCGTTCGGCTAACGTCGCGGGAGTGGTTGGACGCGTTAGTTGGATGTGACGTCCCATCAGAGAAGTCGGTCAAGGCGGCGGCGACGGAGTTGATGCCGAGCCAGCCTCGAGCGAGTCGGTAACTGGGCGCTCGTCCGAGGCCTTGTGGCGCGGGGCCTCGGGTGAGTCGGAGAATTGGTACCTCATTCGAGGCCTTGTGGCGCGGGGCCTCGGGCGAGTCAGAAAACCGGTACCTCGTCCGAGGCCTCGTGGTTTCGTTCTAGGCCGAGCCCGTTTCGGGTGAGCCCCGATATTGTTCGAGGTGGGCCGGGTGGTCCAGCCGGGCCTTGGATAAGGTGGGGGTTTGCCGGTGGTTGTCTCTTGGCTTCGATATTTACAAGGTCTAAGCGATTTTTTCGGTTCTTGCTTAGGGGACCCCTTTTTATGGTACCCGACAGTAGCCCCCGAGCCTCGGGGAGAGTGCGAGTGCTCTCCCTGAGGTTTTGACGAGACTTGGCTCGCGGCAGCTCCTGGCGGGATGGTGTTTCATACTCGAGGCTTCGGTCGGTGCGCGCGAGCGCACCCGCCGGGTGTAGCCCCCGAGGCCCTGGAGGAGTGGATTTATTCCTCCAGGGGCTTTTTTCATGTTGAGTGAGGGGTTTTATCGCGTTTGTCGAGCCCTCGAGTGGGAGTTCGGGTCGCTGGGCCTTGGCTTGGTTGCAGGAAGAGCCCCCCGAGCCTCTACTCGGAGCAAGAGGGCGATCAGGAGTTTCCCTGTCTTTTTTGTGCGGCCCTCACGCATCCTTTTCGTTCGGAAGGAGGGGTAGAGTATGTCAGGCTACCCTCGGTGGGCGAGCAGTGACACCTCCAGTGAGCTGTTACCGGGTAAGTCCGAGTGGAGGCCCGTGCCCCATTCGATAGGGGTCGGCTAGCGGTCCAGAGACGCACTCTAAAAGTACTAGAGGGCTTCTCTAGTGGGTCCCAGGGACGTTCGATTGGCCCCAGGGGCTCAGTGCCTCCCTGTGGTGGGATCCCATTCAGAGACCTCCCTGCCGGTCTCGGACACGACTTAGGGCATCCAAAGCAATTGCTTGCTTGGGCCTCGACCATGTACGAGCTCGCCCATTGTCATCCCTGACTCTGTTTGTCCTGGGGTGGCCGTCGAGACCCTTAGGGGCCCAGCCTTCGAACCCCTGGACCGTAATGGGCTCGATGCCCAGTTCCTTAGTCTGAAAGGAATCAGGAGGGGGATATTCCCTTCCCATCGGCTGATGACGGTGGGTGCGCCTTTTGAGGCGGTTCCTCAGAGAGACGGAACGGCACCTGCCGTCGCTGTGGTCGAATGCGACGCGACGTCTATGGATGGGACATTACTGTGTGCGCGCGGTTAATAAGGAAAATGTGGACGCGTGGGCGGTTTGGTCGGATCTGGATTAACTATGCTAGATCTGAGGGAAACTTTCCCGGTTTCGTTGCCCACCCGTTTTGCCTTCTTTCCTCCCTCATAAATACATGATGAGCCATGCTCCACCCCTCCTTACCTTTTTCGCCTGCGTTTGCCCTTTCTGCCCTCAAGCGGTTGCTAAGAACAGAGGAAGAGAATGCCGGGGAGAAGAAGGGAGAAGGGGGAGGAAAGGAGAGAGAGAGAGAGAGAGATAGTGAGAGCACGCCTTACCACCATAGCCACATTCTCCACTGCACCCATGGCCGGCGGCGCCGTTGTCCTCCAGGCGGATCCTTGGGGTTCGTCCGACGTGTCCACGGCGACGCTGCTGTCGCTCGTCGACGACGGTCTCCTCCGCTCGGTCACCAACCCCAACAGACCATAGTGGATTACTCCGGGAAACGAGTCGGAGCCAAGGCCACGCGATGGCTACATCATGAGCTTCGTGGCCTTCCACGAGCGCGGCCTCGGCTTGCTGGCGGACTGGTTCATGCGGGCGCTCCCGCATTACTATGGCGTGGAGCTCCACAACTTCAACCCCAACTCCATCGCGTAGGCGGCCATCTTCGTCGCCGTCTGCGAGGGGTACCTGGGCATTGCCTCCCACTGGGAGCTATGGCTCCACTTCTTTCGGGCAGGGCTCACCACCAAGCCGGCGGGCACGATAGGCACGCGGAAGGTGTTGAGGGCCAGCGGCTACACTCTCCAAGTGCGCCAAGACCGATAGCCCTTCTACATCCCGGCCCAGCTTGCGTTGTCCAACCGCCGCTGGTACAACAGCTGATTCTACCTCCACGATGATGACGGCGGGCCTCCCCCTATATTAGACGGGTCATGGAGAGCCAACCGGAGAGGTGGAGGTACGACGTCCCATTGGCTGATCAGTCCAAGCTACAGCCGCTCCTGAGGGCGCTGGAGAGGCTACGTAGCCATGGCCTTATGGTGGCCGTGGTCGTGGCGGCCTTCCACCGCTGGAGGGTGCTGCCGCTGATGGCTCGACGGCAACGCCTGTTCGAGATGACACCAAGTGAGCCGATCGACGGCATCCGGTTGTCCGTCGTCGCCCTTTCCGACGAGGAGATTCTGCGTCGGGTGAGAGAGACGGTGGAGGGGCGGCAGAGGAGCAGTGATCTGACCCCGTTCCCGATGCGCTCGTCGCGGGGGTACATCTCTCTGGTGAGTCACGTGTCGCTGCGGCCCCCGAGGCCTCCTTGCTCCTTACGTTTTCAATTTGTTCCCTTATTTGCGTTTGCCGTTCCTACAGGGGATGAGGGATGTGCGAGCCTCCTCGCTGCCCGTTCCCGAGGACATAGAGCGGCGAGCGGAGAACAGGGCGCACGCCGAGGCGTATAAGGAGCGGAAGGATGCTGAGGAGGCAAGGCGCAAGAGGAAGAGCCTCGAGCACGATGAGCTAGAGAAACGTCGCCGGCAACAGAGGCACGACGGTCTCCCGGAGGAGCCGTCTCCATCATCATCGTCGATGGATTCTTCGAGCGATGACGACGAGAGCGAGGCGGGGGCAGGGTCCCTAGACCATCTCCCTGATGTCAGGGAGACGACGCCCGGGGCGTCGGCGAGTGGCCTAGCGTCTAAAAGGAGGAGGAGAGGGCGCCTCGGGGCTGGCGATCGCCCGCCCCGGGGCCGAGGCCGACACGCCCGAGACACGGGCGTCGGGGAAGCGCGCCATCAGCCCAATGGGCTCAACGGCGGAGGTGGAGCGGGCGACGGCGGTGGCAACCCAACCGCCTCCGTAGAGGGCCAAGGGGGCGTTGGAGTCCGGCGAGGGCCGGCCGGTATCGGCGGACATGGGGGCCGTGCCACCGCCGCCGCCAATGCCGTTGCCAAGGACGAGGGACGCGGTGCGGAAGCTATTGCTTCCCCGTTCAAGGTAAGTGTTTTGTCAGTGGAGTTTGCAGCATCTCCCACTCGTTCTTTGGTCGTATGCTAACCTCGTGAGTGTTTTGTATTCAGCCGGAAGCGTCAGGCGGAGGCGCCTACCCTGGCGCCACTTAAGGCGCTCAAGGTGAGCACTAGCTCTATCGCCCGATGGGTGGCGGACACGCAGGCCGCCATGCAGCGTGGCGCGGCATCGGCTAGGGCCGACCCGAAGGAGCTGGTCGCCCAAGGAGAGGCTACCGAGGCGGCCATGAAGCAGGTGGGGGAGGTGGCACCTATGCCGCGTGAGGCCGGGGCCCTCGAGTCTGGTGAAGCTAAGGTGCCTTCAGTCGCTGAGGCCACCGAGGGCAAGGCTGAGGTGGCAGAGGCTGAGGCTTCCAGGGCTTCCAAAGTCAAGTTGGCGAACGCCGGGGCTCCCAGGACCACCGAGGCTGAGGTGGCGGAGGCTGGAGCTCCTAGGACCACTAAGGCCGAGGTGGCGGAGGCCGGCTTGGGTGCGGTGAAGCTGGCGGCCCAGGATGCGGAGACGGAGGCGGGGCAAGCTTCGGTACCGCCCTCGGTCCAAGACCCACTGCCGTTGTAGGAGAGCGTCCGGGAGGTGGAGGTTCATTCAATCTCCTCCGACGATACTTCCTGGGGGAAGGAGGTGGCGGACGCCAAGGCGGCTAGCACCGCGGAGCAGCCAGCTCTGACTTCTGGCGAGGGGAGCTCGGCCCTTGTCCGGGTACAACCCGAGCCTCGTGGGCGGGATAGACCGCGTGTCTTGTGGCGGAGCTAGTACGACCCTAAGGGGGAGCCTCTGTTCACCCTCAAGGACGCGGACAAGGGGGGCACTGGGGCTCCCTCGAGCAATTTCACCGGCTGGTGGCACGGTCGCTGCGGACAGTGCTGTCCGTCATGGCTAACAACCTGCCGGGTGTTGCCCAGGTACGCACTTTCTTTTCTCGTGCTGTGTCATCTTTTTCCCAAGTTTTCTCGTAGTGCTTGACGTTTGTTCTACCTATCCAGGAGCTCGAGGCCCGGTCCCTCGAGAAGTCGATGTTCCTCCGGTGGGAGAGGGACGTCTAGGACCAGCTCCGATAGTAGAAGGACCTGGTCGCCAATGCTAATGAGCTTCTATCGGCGCGGAGCATGGAGGTGGAGGACCTCCGCCTTCGCTATGCTGACATGAAGGGCGAGGCGGCCATGGCTCAGGAGCAGGCCACCCCTTTGGTGGTGCGGATCAAGGAGCTGGAGGGGGAGCTAACTCGGGTGGCCGGCCAGTGGGACACCTTCAGGTCCTAGGCCAAACAAGAGGTGGCATCTACCAAGGCCGTCGCCGAGCAGCTGGAGGCGGAGCAGGGCGCGCACCTGCTGATGAAAGGTGCCCTAGTGGAGGCCATCAAGGTGGCCGAGGCCTCCCGGGTCGAGGCCTTAGCCTAGAAGGAAAAGGCCGAGGGTGGGTCCTGTTGAGCCATGCCCCTTGTTTTATTTGTTTTTCTTGTGTTCGACCCCTAACTCCCCGATGTGATGCAAAGCTAGAGAGGGAGGCTTCCAGGGCGGCCGAGGCCTCTCAGGTCGAGGTCCAAAACTAGAGGGAGAAAGTCGAGGGTGAGTCTCATAGGCTTGCGCCCCTGTTCGGTTTGTTTTCTTTCATGCTTAACCCCAGCCTGCTTATCTCGGCGCAGGGTTGGAGAAGGAGGCCTCCCAGGCAGCTAAGGCCTCCGTCGTAGTGCAGGCGATGCTTGAGGTTGAGATCCAGGAGCACAATGCGCTGTGGAGCGCCACCCGTACCGCCTGCGAGGCCCTAGATGTCAGGGGGTTGATTCAGGCAGCTCCCTCGGGAGCCGCTTGATCGTGTTGAGCGGCTGAGCGGCTCCGGGGGGCGCTGCATACGGGCGTCAAGCGCGCCCTGGCGGTCGTCTCCTCACACTACGCCAGCATCGACCTCGAGGCTGTCAGCAACGGTTACATCATGGCTGAGGATGACAAGAAGGCTGAGGAGGAGGTCATGAAGCTGGTGGAGGCGGCTGAGGCCCCTGGCACAGCACTGGCCATGTTGTTCGAAGAGGAGGTGGTTCCTCCTACGCCGACCGCCGACGCTGGCGACCCTGAGTTTTGACCTGGGCCAAAGGGGCCATGCAAATAGATTAGGACTTACATCATTGTGCCATGACGCTTGTGACCGTCGAGGCCTTTTAAAGTACTTGTGTGTATACGCTTTTTAATCGTTTTTATTGTATTTCCGAGCCTCTGCCCTCTGTCTCGTCTTTGAACATATCTCTTGCAAAAAACTTCCTTGGAGCCTAAGCTGCCCTTTGGGCAAAAGGTGGTGAGTTGCCGTAGCCCAGAGGCGTAGGCTGTCTCGTGGCTGGGCTGGCCTTTTGGCCCTGAGACAGACTTTCGGTCCTTAGGTTTTTTACAATCAATTTGTCAGAGTACGCGAGAGAGTTTGGCATAGATTTTTTTTCAAAAATGACTAAAAACGATGTCTGGGACTTAGGGGGGGTCCCCTTCTAGCCCCCGAGGGAGGCTCGGTTTTGTAGGGGCAGAGCCGAGTCTCCCTTATAGCGTTATCGTAACGCCGATCCCCCATCGATGGGCTCGGGGGGTTTCTCAAAAAATTAGAACTAAAGAACGCTTCTTTATTGTATTTCGAGAAACAATGTATACAATGCTTGGGAATTTAAGGGTAAAAGCGACGTAGCTATTCTATGTTCCAAGCATTGGTGAGGATTTCACCCTTCTCGCTGGCTAGCTTGTAGGTCCCGGGCTTTAGCACTTGGGCGACGATGTACGGCCCTTCCCATGGCGGGGTCAGCTTGTGGCGGCCCTTATTGCTCTGCCTCAGTCTCAGCACCAGGTCGCCCACTTTCAGGTCTCAGCTTTGAATGCGCCAGGCTTGATAGCGTCGTAGGGCTTGCTGGTACTTGGCCGAGTGTAGCAGCGCAACATCTCGGGCTTCCTCCAGTTGGTCGAGGGCGTCCTCGCGGGCAGTGCGGTTGCTTTGCTCGTTGTAGGCCTGTAGCCTCGGGGAACCGTACTCTAAGTTAGTGGGGAGGATGGCCTTCTCTCCATAGACCAGGAAGAACGGTGTGAACCCCGTGGCTCAGCTCGGAGTGTTCCTCAGGCTCCAGATGACCGACGGGAGTTCGACAAGCCATTTCTTGCCAAATTTCTTCAACCGGTTGTATATTCTTGGCTTGAGACCCTATAGGATCATGTCGTTGGCACGTTCTACTTGGCCGTTTATCCTAGGGTGTCTTACGGCCGACCAGGCCACACGGATGTGGTGGTCGTCGTAGAACATCAGGAACTTGTGGCCGGTGAGTTGTGTCCCATTGTCAGTGATGATGGTGTTTGGAACCCCGAACCTGTGGATGATATCAGTGAAGAAGAGCACCGCTTGCTCGGATTTGGTTCGAGTGATCGGACGAGCCTCGATCCACTTGGAGAACTTGTTAATAGCTACCAGCAATTGGGTATAGCCCCTAGGGGCCTTCTGTAGAGGCCCAACCATGTCCAGCCCCCACATGATGAATGGCCATGTAATGGGGATGGTTTGGAGGGCTTGGGCCGAGAGGTGCATCTGCCATGCATAGTACTGGTATCCCTCGCAGGAGCGTACCAGCTTGGTGGCGTCAGCAACCGCCGTTGGCCAGTAGAACCCTTGGCGGAAGGCGTTTCCGATGAGTGTCCGAAGCGCTGCATGGTGCCCGCAGGCTCCCGCATGCAAGTCCCAAAGTAGGGCTTAGCCTGCCTCAATGGTGATGCACCGTTGGAGGACGTCAGATGGGCTTCGCCTGTACAACTCGCCGTTGCTGAGGACGTAAGTTTTGGCTCATTGCACAAGCCATCGGGCTTTGGTCCTGTCTGCAAGAAGCTCTCCTCGAACGAGGCAATCAAGGAACGGGACTCGCCAGTCCATGCCCTGGTCGGCCTTGGGAGGCTCCGCGTTGATTTCTATGGCCTCGGGCTCGACCGCAAGGGTCTCAGTGATAGAGGGGGCCTTGGGCCCTGCGGTGGGCTCGACCGGTGGGCTCTCTTCCACCGTTGAGGCGTAGTCAATGGAAGACTTGTGGAGGTCTCTGGTGAAGATGTTCGAGGGGACCGGGGCCCGTGCCGACGCCATCTTTGCTAGTTCATCCGTGGCCTCATTGAATTTTCACGCAATGTGGTTGAGTTCGAGGCCGTCGAACTTGTCTTCTAGGCGACGTACCAACTTATAGTACGCCTCAATTTTGGGGTTATGGCAGTTCAACTCCTTCATCACTTGATCGACGACGTGCTGCAAATCGCCCCGTATGTCGAGACACCGTACTCCAAGTTCGATGGCGATCTGCAAGCCATTGACGAGGGATTTGTACTCAGCTGCGTTGTTGGAGGCGGCGAAGTGGAGGGCATGGCATTGCCTCGGAGCCATGACTGGTCAAGCTCTAGGAGCTCCAGGGTGTTGGCATAGAGGATGTTGAGACTGCTGCCTCTGTCCATCAACACCTTGGTGAGCCAAGTGTTGCCGATGATCGGGTTGACGACGGGTGGGTACTGCCTAGGGTTTAGGACATAATCAGGGTGGTCATCCCGATCGAAGGTGATCGCCTCCCAAGACCAGTCGAGGTACCGGGGAGTGGCCACCTCAACCGAGAAGACCTCCCGGCGCTCCTTCTTTTGCTGACGCGCCGTGAGGCACGATGAAGGCCCGCCAAAGATCATGAAGGCGTTGTGCACCTCGGGGAACCCGTTGTCCTTGTCGTTGTCCCTATCGCTGGAGCCCTTCTTCTTGGCATCGTCGTTGGGGAGCCTAGGCTTGGCATAGTAACACCAGAGCATGGTGCACTCTTCGAGGGTGTCCTTCACTGGGCCCTGGTGGTAAGGGCAGGGCTTCTTAAGCATGTCGTTGAAGAGCCCGGGACCTCTGGTGGGGCCTCGGGGATTCTTGTGATCTGCGGCCATGACTAGATCAGCCTTGAGAACCTCCTGCTTCCCCTGGCGACCCTTTTTCTTTTTCTTGGGGAGGTGGGGGCCGAGACCTCGGGGCCTCGTCCCTCCGCTTTCCCTTGGCGTCGTTGTCGGGGAAGATGGCCCCGACAGCCTCTTCGCCTGAGGCGAAGTTGGTGGCGATGTCGAGGAGCGTGGCCGCCGTGGTTGGTACATTCCAGCCTCACTCTCGGACCAGGTCTCGATAGGAGGTGCCGGAGAGGAACGCCTGGATAATTTCCAAGTCGCCGACGCTGGGCAACTCAGTGCATTGCTTGGAGAAGCGTCGGATGAAGTCTCGGAGAGACTCGTTCGGCCTCTGGCGACAACTCTTGAGGTCCCAGGAGTTCTCGGGGCGCACGCATGTGCCCTGGAAATTCCCGACGAAGACCTTTACCAAGTCACGCCAGTTGTTGATCTACAAGGGAGGGAGGTGTTCGAGCCAGGCTCGCACCGAGTCTGATAGGAACAAGGGGAGGTTGCGGATGATGAGTAGGTCATCGTCCGTGCCACAGCTCGGGGTTGGTCTCGCCGCTGTACTTTGAGAGGTTGGCCAGTTGCTGAAACCGTACCGGGAAGTGGGCGCCACGGATGGCCTTGCTGAAGACTCGAGGGCCAGGTGGCCCAGGAGAAGGACTGCGGTCCTCCCCACTATCGTAGCGACCTCCTCGGTGCAGGTGGTAGCCTCCGGCGGGCCCATCGTTGTCATGGCGCCGTCGCCTGCTGACCACATCGCGGTCGCCTTGCGCCTCGCGTCGGTCATAGAGGCGGTCGTGCACCGAGGGGGCCTTGTTGGCTGTCAATGCCCGAGCAGGCTCGAGACGAACCGAGGCCTCTCTATCCTATCGAGGCGGTGCCATGGGTAGTTTCAAGGTGCCCCCGCGCCGTCGAGAGGCGGAACTTTTGGCCTGCTGTACCGCGGCAGTCTCAAGGAGGTCTCGGAGCTCATTGTGGACCCGTCGTCCCTCCGAGGTAGAGGGCTCAGGCATTGTCCAGAGTAGCATCGCTGCTACCACGATGTTCTGGCTAGCGCGATTGAAGATAAGGGGTTGCTCGCCCCCTTCGTCGTTGTTGATGCGGTGGTTGACGTCACGAGCCCTCCGCCGGGCTACTCCGCCATCACCGCGACCCTGCTGCTCTTGCTTGAGAGTGTCTCGGAGCTGCTGCAGAAGGAGTCGGTCTTGTTCAACCTTGGCCTGAAGCTCACGGAGCTGTTCTAGGTCTAGGCGTCGAAGTTCCTCGGGGATGGGGTTCTCGTTCCGCGCTACCGGGGGCTCGACGCGTGGAGGTGTGGCATCGCCTGCCCCCTCGTGGGGAGGTTAGCGATTGCCTGCCCCTTTGTCCTCATCGCTCGCGCTTAGCACCCCGAGCTCGACGTTGAATCACTCACGAGTGGGATCATAAGTGTCTTCATCGTTGGAGTCAGAGTAGCCAAAGCAGTAGTCGCTTGCGGCCATGAAGCGACGCATGGCTTTAGGGTAACGAAGCCTGGAGAAGTCCGCTTTGGCCCATGCCTCGTCCTACTCTGAGGAGTCAGCGTGGGTGTGGGTCAGGATTGTGGCGATGAGGTCGAGGGCAAAATGTTGGTAGGCGGTGGCGGCATTGCCCAACCCGAAGGGGTACGGGGATGGTGTTGTCACCGGGCTCTGCTCCGTTGGAGTTGACTCCTTGGGAGGTGGCGGGGCAGAGCTTGATGATGGGGCGTTGCTGCGTGCCACCGGCGTCTTTCTCTTGCCTAGGCTTAAGCTAGACAGGTCCCCAGCCAGGGACTCTGTACCAACAGCCCAGTATGGGATACTGGCAAAGCGTGGTGCATCGCCCTAAGCTCGCGTGGTGTCAGGGTGGTCCCACCCACGTCGTGCCTGGTGAGCGCAACGAGAGCGACGTCCCGGGCGCCGCCTACGCCTAGGCTGCTGGTGTGTGATGTCGTCGTCCATCAATGGGGCTCTGGTTGGGAGGAGTACCATATCGTACTCATATCCTCGAGACATGAACTCTAGGCTCCCGAACTAGATCACCGTGCCGAGACGCAGTGGTCGAGCGGGGTCTGCCATCTAGAACTTGTTGGGATGACTAAGCTGACACGCAATATGGTCCCCTACCTGGCGCATCAACTGTTGGTGTTTTGGGTCCGACGAGTCCTCAACCGACTAGTGAAAGTGTACTGCGTGCCCCTAATCCCGGATGGTGATGCAAAGAGACACAAGGTTTATACTGATTCGGGCAATAGGTGCCCTACGTCCAGTCTGAGAGAGCGATCTTGTATTCCTTGCACCGAGGTGCTTGTAGTAGGGGTTTACAAGCTGGGCGAGAGAGAGAGCTAGTCCTAGGTCTCTGCGTAGAGTGGCGTGGGTTGCTTGAGATGTTGATCTCTTGTAGTGAGGGAGCGTGTGTGTTATAGAGCGTTGTGCGTTGCTTGCACGTGTGAGTCCCCTCCCCCTAGAAGCGGCCCCGATCACTCCCTTTTATAGTCGAAGGGAGGCACAGGGGCGGTACATGTATTTGCTACGTGGCATTTTGTGAGCAGAGGCGGCATGTTTGAGCCCTGTAGCTCGTCACTATGGCGGCATGGTCGGTGGAGCGGTCTTGTCCTCGGTTCACTGGAGCGACGCGTCGGTCACGCCTGATCCTGTGCGACGTGGGAGCTCCTATGGTGGCATGCACGCCTTCTTCTGTTGGAGGCGTGCTGGTCACTGTATGTTTGACTGGCGCGGAGAGCCGAGGCTAGGTAGATGCGACGGCGCGGGTGCACTAATTCCGAGGCTATAGGAGCTTGGCCCTGTGCACGACGTGGGAGCTCCTGCAGCCTAACGCAGGGCATGGCGCGTACTGCGGACGACGTGCCGGTCCTAGAGTGCTGACAACGTAGAGAGCCAAGGCCCAGTCGGTGCAGAGGCTGAACCATTGTGGGGGGCTCGACGGGCACGAGTCCTGAGGCTACAGGAGCCCGGAAGCGGATAGCCGAGGCTCGGAGGGTGCAGTTGGTCTTGCACGTCGATTCCGAGGCTACAGGGACCCAGACTTGACTCCCCACGCTGCGCTGTCCTTGGAGCAGGGGTTAGGCAGCATAGTGCAGCACGGGTGTCAGCCATGGGCACAGTGCCGAGCACAGCGGCCTATAACCCCTGCCCCGTCCTGTCCTGGACGGCATGGCGACGATGTGGCTCCCGTCTCATTGGCCACTCCGCTGTATCATGCCGTCGTTCGGCTAACGTCGCGGGAGTGGTTGGACGCGTTAGTTGGATGTGACGTCCCGTCAGAGAAGTCGGTCAAGGCGGCGGCGACGGGGTTGATGCCGAGCCAGCCTCGAGCGAGTCGGTAACTGGGCGCTCGTGGCACTGCGAAAAGCTTGAGGAGACAGTGAGACACCACACATGCATGGGAGTTTTCCTGACCAGTGACCACGGATGGATTCACATTCACAGGTTCCCTAAAGCCGAGGATCCGGGCGGCGTGGATTTTTTTTTTAATTTTAACACTTTTTGAAAACTAATTTAAATCTAACACGATCGGAGTTTTTTAACTAACACTTTTGGCCGCGCCTATTGCCCTGGCGCGGCCAAATGTCTGTGCCGCGTCAAGCATGGTGACACGGCAGAGGGCTGACGTGACGGTGACCGGAATCGCTGACCGCTGACGTGGCAGGGCTCTGCCGCGCCACCGATCTTGGCGCGGCAGTGCCGCACCACAGATCATGGCGCGGCTGGGCTAAATAAATATCGCGAGCGAGCCCCCCCCCTCCCCCGCCCGCACGCACCCCTGCCCGCCCGCCTGCCGCCAGCGCCTGCACGCGGCCGCGCCCGCCCACGCCGCGCCCGCGCCGGCCGCGCCACGAACTCTAGCGCGTCAAGGCCGCCCGCTCCTAAGGTAACCTCTCAATTTCATGTTATTTTGATTACTATTGTTTTAGGATAATTAGTGATTTAGGATAATTAGTAATATAGGTTAGTTAGGGTTTTATGATTGTTATTGATTTATGATAGTTAGTGATTTAGGATAGTTAGTGATTTAGGATAGTTAGGTTAGTGAATTTGTTTATGATTTACGTAGGTAGTTTTTAGGTTTGAGGTTAGGATTTTGGGTTTAGTGATTAATTAGGTATTTATTATTTAGTTTATAGTTAGTTATTTAGTTAGGGATTTTGGGTATAGATACTAGTTTACAAATGTCGGTACTTACTAGTGCGTGATACGTCGATTTTGATGACTTCATGAAGTTTCGTCAAATGTTTATATTCCTAGTGAAGTTGTTTATGTTACTAGTGCGTGATATATCTGTTAATTTTACTTTGAACATATACATGTGCTTTCATATTGCATGACAAGTAGTTCAAATTTTGCAATGATACATAATGTTAATTTGAATACTCTAACGCTTTGTTTATCAATTTGTAACAGGATGACCCCTCCCACGCAGCACCCATTGTACCCCATTATTGAGGTGGAGTACGACGACCAGCACCGAGCACACATCTTGAGTGACAACGACGCAGAGGTGGCCTTGCCTACTTTGAGGCCCCGCACGCACACCAGGGCGCACCAGTGGGGACGAGCGTTATACGCCGTACATACGGCGTGCCGGCTTCCTCGAGCTTGTCTATGTTGTCAACCACGGTCTTCTGCCCCTTGACCCAGCACTACTTACTGTAGTTGTAGACAGGTGCGAGTGCATTCTTTGTACGTAAATTTTCTTGTAACAAATTTAAGACAACTAACAGTCGTTCTATTCTTATAACAGGTGGAGGCCTGAGACCCACACGTTCCACCTACCTTGTGGTGAGATGACCTTGACCATGCAGAACATGAAGGCTATTTTAGGCCTTCGGTTGGGGGAACTTCCAGTGACAGGGATAGTTGACAACGATCACTGGACAGAGCTGGTGGCTCAGTTTACTGGCTTTCTTCCACTAGACGACGAGGCTTCCAAGAAAAATAAGTGAGAAATTAAAGCCTATTTAATACTCGCATTGCTTTTCTACGGCCATCGGGTCTCATTTTCTTTGGTAAATTTCAAGAAAACTTATAGTGTTTCGTCGTCCTGGATCACAGAGCGCTTTGATTACTTAAACCCATAGGCTGAGGAGGCTCAGATCGATAGGTTCGCTCGAGTGTGGCTCTAGCACTTTCTTGGTGCTTTCCTCTTCCTAGACGCCCCGGGCAACACCATCAGCTGGATCTTCCTTGACATACTACGTCAGCCGTGGGAGAACGTAGCGGCGTACAACTAGGGCAGCGCAGTCCTGGCATAGATGTATCGACAGCTATGCGTTGTCTGCCGTCGCACCTCAGGGTATACGAACCTTGGAGGTTGCTCGTACCTACTCCAGGTTTGGTGTTGGGAACGATGGCCAGTTGAGAGGCCCCTTAGTACTGGTTTACCGGTAAGTACTTCGGTTCATTATATTCTTCGATATGGTTACATATGATGAGTTTATTAATGGCTAATTCATTATCGTGTTCAATGCAGCAATGGAACAGACATGATACACTCCCTGTAGCTCTATTTATCTAGACTGAATCAGAGTTAGTTAGAGGGAATGCGAGGCGCAAGTACAGGGAGTACACGGATGGTCTCGACGTCCTGACACAGCACCAGGTTACGCTCTCTTTTCTATCATACATGTGTCTTGTTCAATCTACACTATATCACAGCCTAACTCAATTACGAAATGTTCAGGTGCATTGGTGTCCTTGGGATGCTCCCGAGCTCCGGTACTATCTCAGTCCTATCACTAGGCATGAGTCAGAGGAGTATCGCTGCAACATCCCTCTTATTTTCTTCCACGTGGTCGAGATTTACTTGCCCGTCAGGGTCTGCAGACAGTTTGAAAGAATGACAGGCTGCCCACCACTGCTTTACTCCACCAACCAAGGATTGCACGGGTGCGTTATCGATTAATAACAAAGCTATAATTCAGAGGTGTGTGTGGTACAACTAACATCGTTTTGTTGCAGGTATGACCGTAGGAAGAGGTACAAGACCAAGCATTGGCGCGCGACACACAACGCGCACATCCACTTGTAGGAGACCAGGGAATGGTAGCCGATCCATGCGGGTCCTCCACACGACCAGCACACCTTCGATGAGTACCTGCGCTGGCTTCACAGGTCTACGAGGACACATATCAAGCCCCTGTACACTGAGGAGACAATTGACGATGACTCGGAGGAAGATGTGATCGAAGATGTGTACAACGTTGCCACTAGAGATGACACACAGCTACAGAGAGCCCCGCTACAAAGATACGTGGTAAGATACTTGAATGGTACAATTTGTTATCTATTTGGTATTAAGTATGTA
This sequence comes from Miscanthus floridulus, assembly GCF_019320115.1. Classification (NCBI taxonomy): domain Eukaryota; kingdom Viridiplantae; phylum Streptophyta; class Magnoliopsida; order Poales; family Poaceae; genus Miscanthus; species Miscanthus floridulus. The sequence continues at coordinate 131,581,611 of NC_089580.1, read as the reverse complement.
TACTAAAACTATTCAACCGCGTTTTTGTACTCAGGTGACACAATTGTCGAGGCTGTCCAACGAAGCAGCGTTCCGGCTTCACGAGTCTAGAGGGCAGGGGCCAGGCGTTCTCAAGGCTTTTGTGGAGGTAAACATAAACTAGTCCATTCCGAAATTATTTCTTTAGTATATATGCGTTTGGGAAATGCACTAACTTTAACGTTTATTTATGCAGAAGGTGAAGAAGAGCTGCAGGAAGCTAGCTCAAAAGCTGAGCTGCATGGACACTCTTTATGAGGAACCGCCACTCCCGACGCGGTTGGGTGGCACGTTTTTAGCCTATTTGAGGACACCAGCTGGCTCTTCTCAGCTGATGATAGGTGCCACTTCCGCGGTGCGTACACCACCATATCATAGCGCTGGAAAGGACCCTGCAACCAAGGACGACGATGACGACGACGACGACCCCCTGGGCTTCCGTAGACAGCACGACCAGTGAGACGATTGGCCGCAGGACGAGATCGGCATGTCTCAGCTAGGTGGTGCCCCGCTTGGTACCCAATGAGCCTCACGGGTACTAACAAAGGTAGTTTCTTTAAATACGTAGGCTATATAAACTAACGATCATAAAGAATTCTAAGTAATCGTGCATATCATATACTTGCAGGATACGAGCCGTACGCACCGGCGACGCGACCACACCGACGTTGGCTACACTCCCAATGTGTTGCCAACAAATCCGAAGAGACATAGGCGCCCGAGGGATCCTTACACTCCTGGGTCTTAGTTTGTTAGGTCGAACTATTATTGGCGTCCGAAACTTGCAGGCTTAGTTGGTTATGTTATGTCGAACTTATGTCAAACCAATAAAAATGTTATGTGGCAGCTTATCAACTTGCGCATGGACTTCATTTATTTGCTTCATATTCGTTTCAATGCGTCGCGGCATCACTGCATGTGAGATTAAGTAGCAACTAGTTCGAAAATCGGCAAGACATAAGTTCCCTTAAAAAAATATTCGTTTGAATCCGATCCAATTTTTCGTAATCGATTAGTTAACATGGTGGTTAACCGTATTATGAAAGATGGAAAAAAAATCATTGCCTTATCAAATTCTCTATTCGGCCGTGAAGCTAATTCAACAAAAGACAGAAACAAATCCATTATTGATTTTACGTCAAGCAATACTTAGAATAACTCCCACTATCGGTGCGACGCGTTCCGATTAAACCGTCCAGGTACCGCCGGGCGGGCGGCGGGCACGGCGGCCAGGCAGGCTTGCTGCTCGGGCAGGCAGAATTGGCCGTGGGGTTTTATTCGGCTCTGCCGTGTCACAGATTAAGGCGTGTCACTGCCGCACCAAGGTCGATGGCGCGGCAGACCCTGCCCCGTCAGCGGTTAGCGATTCCGGTCGCCGCCACGTCAGCCCTTTGCCGCGCCACCATGCATGGCGCGGCACAGGCATTTGGCCACGCCAGGACAATAGGCGTGGCCTAAAGTGTGAGTTTAAAAAAAACGACCTTATTAGATTTAAAATTAGTTTTCAACTAGTGTTAAAATTAAAAAAAAAATCACGGCGTGCAGTGGCCGTGAGTCAGTGAGCAACAGCGAAATGGTGGTAAGGTTTTGCTTCGATAGCCACCACAAAGGACAGCACCAGACCCAGATAAGCTGCTTTCTTGGACTTTTGGAGATCGTGGCAGTTCTGCCAGTCGAGATGAACCACTAGCAGCCTTTTCTGCAGGCGCAGCGACAAGAGTGTAGGTTCATCGAACGTCTGGATGACATGGAATCATGTTCCACGATTGGGTGTGCCGCCCGTGGGCTTTGCGGCACTTTGCGACGCACTCACACACAGCTAGTCTTCTTTTCTTTTCTTTTTTACTTTTGTATAAGATTAAATAACACTCGGAACAGCTTAAACATGTGTCCTTGGTTGTGAGTTGTGACGTGCCTCTGTACTGCTCTTTTCATCTTTCGCTGTCACACGTTCTAAGATCATCGAAAGAGAGCAAAGTTATATGTGCTGATGAATTATTGGTACTACTCTGTTCATCTTTTGCTCGATCGCACCTCGCTGACGTCTCCATGAAATCATCTCATGTCAGTGTCTTACCTTGCCCTGTCCAACGACAGTCCACTTCCACGAGTCTCCTCGTCCTCGTCTATATATAAATTCAGCCCCTACCCTACCCGTTAGCTACTCTGAAGTTCAGACACACACACACACTTCACACTTCAAGCTCTCATTGGTCCTGTCACCGCTCACCAGTGATGGCCGGCGGACAGCGGCGTCGGTCGGGGGCGGCGGACGTGGCGTCGTGGTGCTCCCTGCTGGCGCTCGTGATGGTCGTTGGGTCGCTCGCCGGGTCGGGGGACGAGGAGGAGCAGTACAACAGAGGCGGGTTGGTGGTGCGCGGGGCGCGGCCGTGCGACGAGCTGTACGTGGTGGCGAAGGGGGAGACGCTGCACAGCATCAGCGCCAGGTGCGGCGACCCCTACATCCTGGAGCACAACCCGCACGTCCACGACCCCGACGACGTCTTCCCCGGCCTTGTCATCAAGATCACGCCGCGCGCCGGCAACTCCAACTCCAACTCCGCCGGCGCCAACATGTGAAACGGTGGATCACGCGCATGTATGTATGTATGTATCGCCCGGAACGTCCTGCCGATGGAACGCGAGGCGCCGACGTGAGCGGTCGGGCACGGGCAGGAACTCTCTCGTTGTGTTTCCAGTCGTGTCTTGTAAATACTGCCTGTGAGAAGGGCTCGACTACGAGCAGAAATAAGAGGTCACATTATGCTTGCACTAGGCATCTTTTTTTGACAAAGGATAACTCTGCTTTTAATAAGAAAGCAAATATGTTTATACATCGTCTGCGAATTGCTGGGATACCAGCTTACAAAGTAAGCACGGGGAAACTGATAACAGCAGCAAACTACTGAAGTTTAAAACCACACCCTCCCAAAAGCAACCGTGACACGCAGGCCAAAAACAAGAAGAGAAACCATCCTCTCTCACACTACCATTACAGAAGCTCCTCCATATCTTGAGGCTTCTTGTTCTTCAGGAAGTGCTCCATCATATGTTTCACCTTTGATTTCTCCACCGGCTTCAGTAAGATCTTCCATTTGTGCAGAAAGTTGGACATTTGAATAACAATTCAGTTGGTGATTTTAGAAAAAAGAATTCTCAATTATTCTTTATCTATGACAAAGTTAAGGAAAACAGGATCAACAGATTCTAGGGGAATTACAGATAATGCAGTTAGCGCTCCCCTTCCATTTTCTTTGTTTCAGAACTACTCCTGTAGTCCTGTTTGGAATCATAGCAAATTAGCAAGCCATGAAAACTTTCAGCTATAGAGGCATCCAACTATACACTGATTTCGAAGAATACTCCACAATTTCTTCCTTCTATTGCATAGAACCCCTTTGAAGATTTTACACCTATGCATTGATTTCGTGGAATATACTCCTTGTTTCTCCATCTTCTATGAAATTATGTCTTCCTCATCATTTACTACAACTTTCTGTAATTTTCCAACAGCCATTCCCCACTCTGTAACTTCCTCTGTCCCAAATTTTCTCAAAAAATATAAAATCCATTCTTCTCCACCCCAGCATTCCCTGACAAGAGCCTTTTTTTTATTTCTGCAATATGCATAAATTCTTGGGAAGGCAAGTTTTAACGGAATCTACGGCCATACATCATCCCAAAATAAGGCGTTGTGCCCATATGTCCATGTCCTGTAAAGCAAGACAGGGAGGCCGAATCAAACATAGATTACAAATACTATATACCAGTTCATTGTATGAAAAGCATGCACATGATACCTGTAAATTAATCTCAAGATTGGCAAGTAAACTCTCCTGCTTGCTGCTCACAACAAATTCGTCTGACGCATATCGTCATCCAGCTCCGTTTAAAAAGCTCACCATCCCGCCTGCATGCTATACACCTCCTCCATTCCTCGCAGCCCATCTTTGCACCGTAGAACAACCGCGCAGTGTTTTATTTAAACATCTACTCTTGATCTACCCACGAGCTAACTCCGAATATATAAGCGAGCCGAACTTTTCTCCTATCTGATCACTGCTGTTGCTGAATTACCCGGCGAAAATGGCGCCTGGGCTTGCCAGCTCGGCCGCGCTGGGGGTTTTGGCCGTCGTTCTTGGTTCCTCATTCCTCGTCGCACTCTCGGAGGATGGTTCGTGCCGGACTGCATGCCGTGAATACGATCATGCGTTTTTTTTTGGAATCTCTGCGGTTTAGCAACGTGTGAATTGGCATGGTCATTTGTGTGTGCAGAACCACTGGAGAACCTGCGGTTCGTGCGCCACGCACAGGACGCGCCCCTGGTGTCGCAGTACAACTACATCGTCATCGGCGGCGGCACGGCGGGGTGCCCGCTGGCGGCGACGCTGTCGGAGCACTCGCGCGTGCTGCTCCTGGAGCGTGGGGGCCTGCCCTACCGCAACATGTCCAACCAGCAGCACTTCACGGACGCGCTGGCGGACACGTCCCCGGCGTCGCCCGCGCAGCGGTTCGTCTCCGAGGACGGCGTGGTGAACGCGCGGGCGCGGGTGCTGGGCGGTGGGAGCTGCCTCAACGCCGGGTTCTACACGCGGGCCAGCAACGACTACGTGCGCGCCGCCGGGTGGGACACCCGCCTCGTCAACTCGTCCTACCGCTGGGTGGAGCGCGCGCTCGTGTTCCGCCCCGACGTGCCCCCGTGGCAGGCCGCGCTCCGCGACGCGCTGCTCGAGGCCGGCGTCACGCCCGACAACGGGTTCACCTTCGACCACGTCCCGGGCACCAAGATCGGGGGCACCATCTTCGACAACAGCGGCCAGCGGCACACCGCCGCCGACTTCCTCCGCCACGCGCGACCCAGGGGGCTCACCGTGTTCCTCTACGCTACCGTCTCGAGGATCCTCTTCAGGCAGCAAGAGGGTGTGCCGTACCCGGTGGCGTACGGCGTGGTGTTCACGGACCCGCTCGGGGTGCAGCACCGGGTGTACCTCCGCGACGGCGACAAGAACGAGGTGATCCTGTCCGCGGGGACGCTGGGGAGCCCGCAGCTGCTGATGCTGAGCGGCGTCGGCCCGCAGGCGCACCTGGAGGCGCACGGCATCCAGGTGCTGGTCGACCAGCCCATGGTCGGGCAGGGCGTGGCCGACAACCCCATGAACTCGGTGTTCATCCCGTCGCCGGTGCCCGTCACGCTCTCGCTCGTGCAGGTCGTCGGGATCACCCGCTCCGGCAGCTTCATCGAGGGCGTCAGCGGCTCCGAGTTCGGCATCCCGGTCTCTGAGGGCGCCCGCCGCCTAGCTCGCAACTTCGGCCTCTTCTCTCCTCAGGTGCTTCCATATATACTGACAACAACGTAGACGGAAATGTACTGACGGACAGTCGTGCGGCAGACCGGGCAGCTGGGCACGCTGCCGCCGAAGCAGAGAACCCCAGAGGCTCTGGAGCGCGCGGCGGAGGCGATGCGGCGGCTGGACAGGCGGGCGTTCCGGGGCGGCTTCATCCTGGAGAAGATCCTGGGCCCCGTCTCCTCCGGCCACATCGAGCTGCGGTCCGCCGACCCGCGGGCGAACCCGGCGGTGACGTTCAACTACTTCCAGGAGTCGGAGGACCTGGAGCGGTGCGTGCACGGCATCCAGACGATCGAGCGGGTGATCCAGTCCCGGGCCTTCGCCAACTTCACCTACGCCAACGCCTCGGTGGAGTCCATCTTCACCGACTCCGCCAACTTCCCCGTCAACCTCCTGCCGCGGCACGTCAACGACTCCCGGACGCCCGAGCAGTACTGCAGGGACACCGTCATGACCATCTGGCACTACCACGGCGGATGCCAGGTCGGCGCCGTCGTCGACGACGATTACCGGGTTTTCGGCGTGCAGCGGCTTAGGGTGATCGACAGCTCCACGTTCAAGTACTCCCCCGGGACCAACCCGCAGGCCACCGTCATGATGCTCGGAAGGTATATGGGGGTCAAAATTCAGGCCGAGAGGTGGAGGAAATGATCGAGAGCGAGTGGTTTCAGCATGGTCTAGGCTGTGATAATGAATATCAACACATCTGTAACTGGGTAACTGCTTTAGAGTAGGCTTTATTTTTCTCTAGACATTCTTTTAATCTCCTCTAGGCATACTTCTAGCTTCCGCTTGTTGATTCCAATCCTTCACACCCCTTGAGATGCATTGCTCAGCATTTCGCGAGAACAATGAGAATTATGCTGCAAAGGCATGATCAAGAAATAAAGGAATTCGCGATTTCATCAAAAACCCCAAAAGGGGAAAACACTTCAAAATACTCTGCAGGATCAATTTACACTCTAAACACTAACTGTTCCAGGATTTACATGGAATATCTTGGCAGTAGATCCAAATGTGATATTCCTGAACCTCTTTAATTTTTCTATATACAGGTAAAGGTACACAATACAGGTACAAATCGATTGGCTACTTATATGTACTATAAACGAATAGAGAAAAATGGCAAGGCGAGAAAGCCCTATTAGCATTTCCCCTGCTTGCCCTGCAACCAGTACCTCTTGCAAAATTTTCACACTATCTATGCTCTCAAGAAATAGGGTAAGCTAGTGCTCTATCTTTGAGATCTCCAGGGTCCCTCAGAGGCCATCAGACATTATATAATTGCACAACTAAAGTTTATATTGTGAGGTTCTCCTGGATGGCCATAAATGAGCCACAGATGTTCCCACCCAAATCTGGGAATGTTGTGCATCCTGGTAGTGGTTTCACCTTGCCTTTACGGTCAACGCTTACTGGATACTTCATGAGGTGGCCTCTCATCTCTGTCACCTCATCGGCAACAAACTGCTTCCAGTTCTCTTCCCCAAGATGCCGTACACGCCTCATGCATTCCAGGCTCTCTGGATAGTTGAAGTCTTCCTCAATGCTTCCAATATGCTCGGCCCATAAGGACATTCTGTAGCCATAAATCTACAAAGTGAAAATCAATCAATAGATTAAACTTAGTATATGGCACAAGGTGCGTCGTCAAATCAATTGCACCCCTAACATGACAGCTGAAACTAATGTATAGCCTCAGCAAAGCAGTAGCAGTGAGGACATGAAAGTATAAATAATTCCAAGTCCGATCTCATAATAGCAGCTTAGGGGCACAGCCCAGTTTTGTATGTCTCAATAAATTGGGTACACCAGATATTTGTCAGCTTGAGACAAGGGGCAATACCTGTCCACGTGGGGCAGAAAGCTTATTAGCCCATGTATATTGTGGCTGATACGCTCCCATCGCAATCTCAGTGTCTCTTATTCCTTCCATGGATCTCTGGTTAATATTAGCTGATCCAATGATAACATACTCATCGTCCACAATCATGCCTTTTGAATGTACATAGACCATGAATCTCCTATTTTTCCTAGCTTGTTCCTGAACATTAAATGCAAAGTAAGCTTGCATACATGCCATATTCAGGAGAAGAACACAGAGTGAAGAAAGTCAATTTCAACACTGATTCCCATGAAGGCAAGTATGTTTAGGTAACGATTACAAGTTCAATATCCACAAGTAACAACTTTTTGTAGAGCTAGTTCAGCATTGACAAGACATTTTTTTGTCGAGCATCCACATGAGTAAGTCAAATCACTTCAGTCATTGACCAAGAAGTTCTTTTCAAACAAAAACCTACATAGATATCTTAGTTTTCCATATAGCCTCTGAGTGTCAAGTGGCCATTTGACCTTAATGTACGTTAAAAAAAATGTACCAATATCCTTTAAGAATCATCATGATATGGGAATTCCCAATAAAATTCAGTGGAGAGGACAAAATCCAAATCTTAATGTTTTCACACTTCAACATACGGTCTAAAGGAACCATATCAGTACTTTGCCAAGAAAAAGGGAAAACCGTTGAGCTAAGTCCACCTAAAGGTCACATAACTCGTACTTTTACCTACACTATTTAATATTCCCTCCATTCCAAATTATAAGACGTTTTGGCTTTTCTAGATACATTGCTTTTACTTTGCATCTAGACATAGTGTATATCTAAGCAGATAGCAAAAATCATGTATCTAGAAAAGCCAAAATGTCTTATAATTTGGAATGGAGGAAGTACTTAACTGAAATGTTTTTGCAGCAACAAATTAAAATTGCTCTCTAAGTCAGCATAATTTGTTGAACAAAAACAAGAAAGTAGTCACCTGAGGATTATTTGCTGTATTTGAAGCATTTGAGGTGCTAGTGCTGTCAGCAACTTCACGGTTGCCAAGACAGAAGAAGTTTAAATAATCCTGAGGCTCATACATATCATCCAGGCCTACTTCTTTCAAGGCCCTGTATATTGTCTCATACATCATTTGCATGGTTTTATTCTGCAGTGTAAATATAAAAAGACGTGATTAAGCCATATGAAAACATATCATCTACAGGAACACATGAAACAAGAAATGAGCAATGACAACTGTGAATCTAACCTGCCAGTAAAGAATTCGTTGTGTTGCAGCACCAGTTGGATTACCCTCAGGCCACATGGGAACCACTATGTATGCAGAAAACCTTTCATTTGCCTTAATCTTGTTTGCAATTTTGAGAGCAATTTCAATTGGAATTAAATTGTTAGCCCCTGACATGTAGTAAAAGTTTGCAAGTGAGATGTGTAGTAAAAAGAGGAAAGGGGTAAACGACTGTAGAATGTTTTTCTGGAAGAAACACTGTGCATTGTACCATATAGAAGAACACAAAGCAAAAGTTGACACTCATTATTTACCTAAATCCTTGTTTGAATCCCAATTAAATGAAGAACCAATGAAGTACTGATTCTCAATATAAATATAATGTTGGGCTGCCCGGATAGCATGAACATAAGCTGTATGTATGCTCATGTCAATAAGCACATTCTTTCCACAAACAAGATTCTGTTGGCCAAAGCAGAAGTGTTAGTCAACATCAAAATGGAGAAACCTACAAACATAGTATTGCTAGATGGTAGATAACAGTTACCTGCATGGTTGCTGCTCGTGGATCCTTTGGAAATCCCTTGGCAGAATTTGAATCAATAGACCGAAACACCTGAATTCCAAAGTAAAAGAAAATTCAGTGCTTGCAAGGCAAAATAGCACAAAGGATAAAAGTTGGTTTTCCTTTTCAACTATGTAGGAATGCTATGAACACCTGAACATGCCATGTCTCTGGATCATTGTCGCCAAAATATATTGCATCATTTATGTTTATAATCTCTGGTATTCTTTCAATGCTGAGCAGAGCATCGTCATACGATTTTGCCAACTTTTTAATTCCATGGCGTTTGGCTGCTTTTAACCAACGCTCCTGAAAGTTTTGTAGAACATCATAAGCAGCAGGACCATCCATCTTAGAATGCAAATCATGCCACGGTTCCCTTGGACCACGAGCATCAACTGTCTGCAAAATAATGAGAAGAATTGTTTTCAGGATCAGCACAGAATGGGCGTACCCAGTGCAGAGAGCTCCCGCACAAAATAGGGAAGTGCTAATATTTTTTCCTATGCTAGAAAATGGCAAAGAACTATTATCAGTATTGCCACAAAGAAAAGATAAAGAATAGGTCAATGTTAATATTTGTTTTCTTATGCTAAATATTTTCCTCTTGATAAATTAACAACAAAATATCATAAAAGGTTCCTACATTTTCAGTATTACGAAAATTCTAGGAATCATTACATAAGAAACTGCACAGAAATGAGACTTACATTAAAGTTTGGATTGTGATAATCCTCCTTGTGCTCATTCTGCAGAGTCCGAAATAGAGGATGCCAAGGTGTATCATATCGCCCGCCACATAAATCAAGGCCTCCAACAAAAGCAACTATCTTTCTCCTATAGTTGCCAGCATCAGCATCCACAATAACTGTTTTCTGATGATGAGTAAAAATGGTTCCTGTTTCCTGGTCCACGCAAACTTCTTACATAAATAGATGGCACTCAACAAACATAATGCAAGCAGGGGCAACGGCGGCACCACAGTCCACAGTAGGGGGGGGGGGGGGGGGGGGGGACTATGTTTGATGTACACAAGTACTGTACACGTAGTTTCACCATATTATTCAGTGGAGATTTTGGCTTAATCCCCCTAATTGCTTATTTTCTAGACCCCCCAACCCCGACCCCAAATGCATTTTCTGGCTTCGCATGTGAATGCAAGATCATTTGATTTTTAAAATAAGAAACAGGTGAGGGTGGGGTACACTATGCTAAATGGTAAAGATTGATGTAATACTTTGTGACCAGAAACAAATATAAACCATCATGAATGGTAAATTTGTACGACATCATTGTCACTATTGACATTTGAGAATAGAAATAACCTGCTGTTTCACCCAGCTGTGGCGCTTCCCAGCAGATCGTGGGCACAGCAACACTTGGACTGAAGAATGCTTGAAAAATCTGCGTGTCTCCTCATCTCGTGTGCCCATGAAACCATCCTATGAGTGGAACTTTGATAAACATGAAGCACTCGATTCTTAAACATCATGAAATATGCGAAAAACATGTTACCAAATGTCTAGTGAATAAGCTACCAAACTACCCATGGAGAATTTAGCGAATAAGCTACCAAACTACCCATGGAGAATCTAGTAAAACTAATTTGATGTTATAGATGTTGGCACATTTTTCTATAAACTTGGTTAAAGTTAGAGAAGTTTGACTTAGGACAAAGCTAAAGTGAACTATAATTTAGAACGGATGGAGTATGTCATAGGGAAGCTGGACACTACATTGATGAATATCCACTTAATACTATACAGTACAGATGACAGCTAGTATTTCGGCAAATCATTTACTTGAACACCACAGAAACAAATACAAAGGTTACATCATAGTTTGCTCAATGCCATAAAGTTTAATCATGAAATTGGTGTACCGGTTCCAATAACAGAGAAATATCATAAGCGCTACCATGCAACTAATTTGAAAAGGCAGGTAATAAGTATTTTAACATTGACAGCATTAGAGTTTCTAGACACAAAATTATGTCTTTTGTAGCGTGAAGACCTTAAAGCAGCATATTTTCAACTTGATAGATAATAATACATACCAACTTATATCCAAGAATGCTCCTTGATGTAGGATCATCCCAAACAAGCAGCAGCACACGCACCCCTTCCTGTGACTTCATCTTCAACAGGTCCCCAAGTGATGGAGCTTGAGTGCCATCTCTCACGAGGTGGATTGTGTGGAAAACAGACCACCCCACGATGTAAATCAACTTCCTTGCCTGGCATATGGCGTCATAGATGTCACGCCAGCACTGCCCGTGCTGGTAGCGCAGCCCATTGCCAAGCCATATGTCTGGGAGACAACCATCAGGCACATGCGCGTCTTGATACAGGGTCACTCTCATGCCACGCCTAAGCGGGAAGTAAGTATGAGGTACGCCAAGACTGTCTGGACCAGCAATGACGCCATGGTGGTACATTGTGAGCTGAGCGACGGGGATGTACTGTATCGACAAATGTAGTACAGCTCCTGGAGCACATGGCTTGCCATTGGGCTCAAGAACAGAGTAGACACCCTGAATCCTGTCCCCAGTCAGAAGCTTCTCAGCGGGAATTGACACAACACCGATGATCTGAGCGCCGAAGACATCACTGTCCTTGACAACAAACTGGACTTCGGCAGCCTCATGCCCGACGGGCACCAAGAAGTTCTGTGACCAGACTGGATTCTCACAGTTGGGGATGACATAGGTCCGCGCGACAGTGGCATAGGAGACCTGGACGGTGACATAGGGGTCGCTGGTCATGGACGCGCTGGACATCTTGCTGCCGACAGCGCTGGTGATGCGCGGGCCGAGGAGTTCGCCGACCCTCTTGGAGAACATGTCCTTGTTAGGCAAGTGCCGGGCGTCGTGCACCCAGATGTCGAGGCTGCCGTGGAGCAGCACCACCTTGAGTGATGCCCTGAAGCTGCCGCCGTGCTGCGACCCTCCGGCGGCCGCGCCGTAGGGCACCACCTGCATCCCGCCGCCGTGGCTGCTCCCGTCGCCCAAGAAGGGGGTCGATGGCGGGGGCACGGAGGGCGACGACGCATAGTCGTGACGGTCGGAGAGGCGCATGGTGGCGAGGACATCCTCGATGGGGTACGACGGCGCGGAGGGCGCCGGCGACGGGGGTTCGGGCGCGGAGGCGTGTTGGTGGTGGTGGAAGCTGGAGCTGGGAGAGAGCCCCGGGCTGGGGCTGGGGCTAGGGTTGGTGCTCGGATAGGAGGATGGGTACGGGGATGATGGGTAGGGGTCGTACCCGTGGCCGTAGGGCGATGGATGCGGCGGCGGCGGGTAGGCGTGGTACTGCAGCGGGGGCGGGTACGCCTGGAGCGGGCCGGAGTGGTACTGCTGCTGCTGCGGCGGGGGCCGGGCGGGGGCATATCTCGGGAAGGATGGAGACGGAGAGAGGTATGGCGCGGCAGACGACGACGGCGGCGGCGCAGGCGGGTACTGGTACCCGTAAGGATACAGCTGCGCCTGCGCCTGCGGGTACGGGTACTGGTACGGCGGGTAGTGCGGCGGGTGGCCGCCGTTGTTGCCGTTCTCCATCGCCGCCCGGGGCGCCTGGTTCCTTGGTTGCTCTCAACACGACTCCTCTTTCGATTGATCTCTCCCTGTGGTGTGGTCCGAGCCCGAGATTGAATTGGCCACAGAGGCCGGAGGTGGAAGAGTCGTAGGTGGCGACCAGGACCACGACAGCAGCTGCGGGTACGAATTGAAAAAAAAAATGGATGTTGAACTTTGGAATCGGAAGAAGCAGGACGGTGGTTGGCCGGAACCGGCCCGCCGATTTCGATCCGCCACCCCTGCGGCCGTGTGGATTTGGACGCTGACCACTTCGCCGGATCGCCGCCTCGCCTCGGTCGTAACGTTGAAGGCACCTGCGCGTCAGGTTGAAAGGACGTGTCAGAGAAGGGAGAGACTTGTTGCTGGCCAGGCAGACACGCTACGAACGGAGAAGATGACGTAATCGGGATACTCTATTTTTTTAATTATCCTTGTGATGAAAAGGCAGGATCTTTATCTATCCGTACCGCAAGCAAAAGGCGGTAAGGTATTTCATTTGTCTGAATCTCTGTTCTACCAGGTCCAGGAACCTGCTTGCGGACCAAGGATTCCTGCAAGGTGGAGAACCACACCCACACGGACACGGCGCGAATGGCTCGATCCGTTCACGCGTAGATTGCTGTGTACTATACGGCATACGCTATTGGCAATTTGGCGTGAACGTACGTGCTTGCTCAGTTCGGCAAAGGATGTAATTTTAGACTTCTATATATAAAAAAGAAATATCTACCGTACGGCTCCTTTTATCTTGTCAATGCTGCAGCTTCTCTTCTCTCTCGATTGCGGATAGATCTATCTTGTTCATGCCTCCTTATACGAGTCTTTTACTTGAGTGCTATTAAAAAATTTTATAATTACACATAAGTCATTAAAAAAGTTAACCGCACATAGCTGTCACTGCTCTAAACTTATTTGCCTTACAGGCCATTCCGTTCTTGTTCTGTTTATTTTTCACCATTTAGTAGCCCTTACTGGTGGGACCGGATAGTGATATTGTCCATGTTGCCCTTGAGCGGTGGAGACCGTTTGAGCACCTGCAGCCTCGCGTTGGCCTCCAACTTTTGGAAGAAGGCGATGGGCTTGATGGCGCGGCGCAGCACCAGGGCGACCGCGAAGGGGAACGCGAACGCCGCCACGCCCTGCACCGCCGCGGCGGAACCGACACCGAGCGGAGGGGCACCGTACGCGATCCAAGCGCGGGGCGCGAGGTGCACCCCTCCGAGGAGCGCGAGCGAGCCACTGAGGCGTTGCACGGTGCGGCGGAGCGCGTCGAGCTCCCGCCGCGTCTCGTCGGCCAGCGGCGACGTGTCGCGCTCCACCATGGGGCCCTCGATCTCCTGGTGCCGCATCTCATCCAGCGACACGGGCACGGATGGGGCGCCCTGGCTAGGCTCCGACGACGCGGAGGAGGAGGGGTTGGGGCTGGGGTTTGAGGACGCGGAGAAGAAGCAGCGACCGGGATTCAGGAGTATGAAGGGGTCGCGGCCATGGGCAAATGTCTTATGGGTGGGGAGATGCGCGGCGGCGGCGGCGGCCGTTGGACTCAGGAGGCGGCGGGAGAGGTGCGAGAACGCCCTCGGAGCCTGACGAGGAAAGGTCGCGCCGTCGCGGTGGGCGCTGCCGTCTGCTCGCCTGATTCGGATTTCTGAGAAGTACCTCGAGGACGAGTCCGTCGGCGCCGCGCCCTCCGTAATATGATCTGGTCGCTCGTACATGGCCATGAAACAGCAGAGAAGGGGTTCGGCCTGGGGTTTGGCTTGCCGGCCGGGCACGCGGGGTCCGCGCTGGCCTGCAGGGCGACGGCGCACTGCCCTACAGTGGTTCCTATGGTCAACATAGGACGACAGCCATGCTCCAGCGGAGCAGCGCGCATGGGGTGAAGGCTTCGGCCGCCGGGCTCGGGGCGGCGATGGCGCGGGACGGCGGCGTGCAGCCGCTCGGCACACGAGCACGGGGCAGCGTGGAAGTGCTGCAACGAACACCGGGCAAAATCGAAGTACAAGAACGCTGTCCATCGACGCCGAGTCCACCGGCGCCGCGCCCTCCACCGCCAAAGGCTAACATAGACAATTTCACTGGTCAGTCTCACCTGTAAGGGCTACTAAACGGCGAAAAACAAACGGAATAAGGACGGAATGGCCTGTAAGGCAAAGAAGTTTAGAGCAGTGGCACATATGTGCGGTCAACTTTTTTAATGGTTTATGTATAATTACAAACTTTTTTAATGGCACACAGATAAAAGGACCATCTTCACCTTCCCTATCTCCTTCCGCCACATCGGGCGTGGCTGGATTTGGGCAGCGCTGCCCTTTCCCTTACCTGTCCCATTTGGATCCGTCGGATCCACAGGTGAAATCCACGTCAAAATTGAACCAAACATATATTAAAGATATGAACACTGCAAAAGTGGAATGATTGGCCTTATGATTGTAGCCGAGCTAGGATTTTGCTATAACTGCTAGCTTGTGACCACTGAAACCGCAATTGCCAAAACAAGGTGTTTCTCATCTCCTTTGTCCTTTGGTTCCCCATTGTATAGATGTCCAAACAGGTCAGGCTCGCTAGGCTGGTCTAGGTACAACACTAAAAAGCATCACTGGAGCACTATCTGGACCAAGGCCCACAGTGCTCGTAGTGTCGGTCTAGGCATGGCACGGCCTATAAGACTAGCTCTGGGCAAATTTTATCGAGAACCGAATCGAACTAACCGAGAACCGAACCAAACTAATCAAGAACCGAAATTTCGGTTACACGGTTAACCAAAATAACCGAAGAACCAAAACCGATGGGAGGAACATGTAAATCGGTACCAAGAGATCAGTAATTGGGTTGTGAACTTGTGATTTGTGAATGTGCTGATGTGTTGGTTGTGGTTATTTGGTTGTGACTTATTGATTTGCATATGTTGCCATGTCATTTATGCCTTAAAACAGCCAAAATGCTGCTGAATTTTTCTAATGTAACATGTTCAATAACTGGTCGGTTAGTTCGGTTGGAACCGAGAACCGAACCGAACTAACCGAAACCGAACTTGATCGGTACCTAGTTTTTTGAAGAACCGATCGGTACCGAGTTTCCTGATAACCGAACTTCCTCAAAAACCGAAGAACCGATCGGTTCAGTTCGGTAAAACCGAACGCCCAGGCCTATATAAGACTGGCACGCCGGCGGCACCAATCTAGCCGTCAATCCCCTCCCATCGTTTCGCCCGCCCGTTGGATCTGCCCATTGAGGGGGAGGCATATAAGACATCGCGCTGTCGGTGTTTGAGGACCAACAACTCGTCACGGGGTTACTTAGGACGATGGTTGGTGGGCTTCGACATACGGTGAACTCGGCGGTAAACGCAAGAGACGACAATTTATACTGGTTTAGGTCGCGATGCGTGTAACACCATACGTCTAGTGCGCCGTGTAGCCTTTTGCGTTGGATTAGTTTGTATGATTGTGTGTACAAGGGGGTGCACCCTGCCTCTCTTTATATAGGGCAGAGGGCAGGGGCATGTATCTAGTCTTAGTAGGTTACAATAGAAGAGTCCTAATTCTATTACAGAAGCTAACTTTCTTGGTAAGCCGACTAGGTCGGTTCTTGATAACTTGGAGTCCACACGCCCCTTGTGGGGGGTATGACCCCGGATACCCACGGCAGACCACATGGGTTGCGCCCCTCAGGGGCGGCCTAGCCCACAAGACGAAGCCTTGCAGGGCGCGACGCTGCTCGGCGTCTCTCGCAAGACATCGGGAAGATATCATGAAGACACTATGAGATCTGTTAGGATACGTATGATCCCATGATTCATGTAATCTGTTATTACTTTTCGGTTATCTCTCAGATCTAACCAACTTGTAATCCTGCCTCCTGGACTATATAAGGCGGACAGGGACCCCCCTGCAAACACACGCAATATCATACGATAGCCAATACAATCCAACAGACCATAGGAGTAGGGTATTACGTCATGCTAACGGCCTAAACTTGTCTAACTCGTGTTGTTGCTTTCTTGTTTTTGATTACACGCCTCTCTGCCGATCAATCTACCTTCGTGGGATACCCCTCGGAGGACTGCCGATGATATTCTGTCGACAGTTGGCGCGCCAGGTAGGGGTGTACGTGCTATTTCTATATCGAACAAGATGGTACGTTAGGCAGGCTCTTCGTCCCTCCCGTAGCTTGGCCAGATCTTCACGGTTGGATCGATCTCGTGGATCATCAAAGCTGATGGAGTTGGAGAACTCATAGAGCCGGTGCAGATCAATACTGCGCCGATCACTCCAACACCTGTGACTGCAGATCCGATCTCGGAACCGCCTCTGAGGTCGTCTTCACCAACAACTCACCGCCTGCTGCCCCACCGACCATACGTTTTGTCTAAAGCTAAGTCATGCTTTAATATTCTTCTAAATATTCTCCAATCTTCGTATATCGCCATAATGTTTCTCCGAGCTGTTTTCTTCATGTTTGCTCTCCAAACGATTTTTTGAACCCCCAAACAGTCATGTTGACGCTCGGATGTCCCTAGAGACGACCCTGTCTCCGGCTCCTCTCTACACGTGCACGAGCATCTGCCCTTTGTGTTATGAGTGGTCGGCAGCGGCTCCTTAGCGACGCTTTGTTCTTCCTACACGCACATGGGCTCCGCGCTCCGCGTTATGGTTAACGGGCTAGCTAGGGCTGGAGACTCAGCTACACACTAACTAGTCAGGCGGATTATATTAAATATAAATACATCTTCACACCAACTGATCGCCGAGCTACATACGCTATTTCATCGTCATTGCTGATTTTTCTCCGGAGTTCATATATGTTTACATCATGTACTATCCGTTCTACATATTTGTATTATAGGATCATCGTCCAGGTGATCGGACCACTTGGTGCTCGGACTTCTCCACCGTTCAACTGGATGAACCGCTAGGTTCATGGACTTCGTTGCCGACCAGTTGATCGGACCGTTCGTCGGTTGTTTCTACTTAATGCTTACTTCGCCGCCGACCAGTTGACCGGACTGTTCGTCGCTCGTGCTTCATCGTTAGGTACGTCGGGGACTCCTCGGTGCTCGGACATCGCCAGCTACGCGCGGGGACTCCTCGGTGCTTGGACATCGCTAGCTACGCGCGGGGACTCCTCAATGCTCGGACATCGCCAGCTATGTCGGGGACTCCTCGGTGCTCGAACATCGCCAGCTATGTCGGAGACTCCTCGGTGCTTGGACATCGCTAGCTACGTCGAGGACTCCTCGGTGCTCGAACATCGCCAGCTAAGCTGAGGACTCCCTTGGTGGTCGGGTCTTGCTACGTCTCATCGGTGTGCTATCAAGCTACTCCATGTTGTTCGGATCAGGGTGCTGATTTTGGGCAGCACGTCTGGGGTCTTGATACGCGCATGTCAGATGACGTCGACAAGCTTTCTTCTATTGACTACTGTTTCTGGCCCTGGCACCACGTGGCTATGTCACCTACTGTTAGGCTCGAGGACTAAATGGGCACACTTCACCTTGCGGTGAATGTGCTTATCTCATCTCGAGGCTACGTCCGGGGACTGGCTGCCTGCTCGGCTGGTCTTTTACTTTTCTTCTACTTTGGACCCTGGCACCACATGATTACATCATCTACTGTCAGGCTCGGGGACTAAGTGGGCACACTTCACCTTTCGGTGAATATGTTTGCTTTATTCTAGAAGACTCCGCGCCTCTTGAAGCTGAAGAAGACTATCTCCCTTTCTCATGGTCAGACTCTAAGTGGGCACACTTGGTCCACTGTGAAGAAATTTTTGATTCTGAACTTGAGCTCCTTACACCCTTATGGCAAGTTGTACTTGGGTTGCACTGCTCGGCGACGGTTCACACTTCTCAGCGACGGCTCACGCTGCTCGACGACGATTCACACTACTCGGCGACGGTTCACGCTGCTCGGCAACTGCTCACAACTACTTGGTAACTCATCACAGTGGTTGGACCATGAGTTTGACTGCTCGGCTTCATTCGTACCTGCTCGAACAAGCTCAAGACGGTATTGCACAATGGGTACAAGGCGCTCGGGGACTAGCTGTGGGGGGTACGACCCCGGATACCCACGGTAGACCACATGGGCTACGCCCTCAGGGGTGGCCCAGCCCACAAGACGAAGCCTTACAGGGCACGACGCTGCTCGGTGTCTCACGCAAGACACCGGGAAGATATCCTGAAGACACTACGAGATCTGTTAGGATGCGTATGATCCCATGATTCCTGTAATCTGTTATTACTTTCCGGTTATCTCTCAGATCTAACCGACTTATAACCCTGTCCTCCGGACTATATAAGGAGGGCAAGGACCCTCTCCAAATACATGCAATATCATACGATGGCCAATACAATCCAACAGACCACAGGAGTAGGGTATTACGTCATACTGACGGCCTGAACCTGTCTAACTCGTGTGTCTCTATTGCCTTCTTGTTCTTGATTACACGCCTCTTTGCCGATCAATCTACCTTCGTGGGATACCCCTCAGAGGACTGTCGACGATATTCTGTCGACACCCTTGCTCTCTCCTCGGAGTAGAAAACCTAATTCATTTTTGTCGTCGGTCTCTCACTCCTCTCTCGCTTTGGTGGCTCTCTCTCCCCTCTGTGACCCTGCCTCTCTCCGCCTCTTGCCTCCTCTCTTCTCTCACCCTTCGGTGGTTGGTTAAGCCACAATGGCTGGCATGGGCTCACGACACGACCATCTATACCTCTCTTCCTGACCCATTCCTGTCAATGTAGCACCATCCTCTCTATCTTGTCCACCTCGTCATCTTCGTGTCGTTGACCTCGCCGGACGTTGGCAGCTCTAGAGCTCCATATTTGCCCGTAAGAGCTCATTTCCTGTCTCTTCTGTCGTCTCTTTCTCTTTCTCTTTGTCCCTTTGCCTCTAACTTTGCTTGAACTGTGTCCGTGTTGCATCTGCGCTAGCTGATTATGGTTTTGACTAAAAAGGTGGTTTATGTTACTTTAGAAATGCACTATCTATTACATTGAACATGGATAAACTTGAACCTATATTCTCTAGATTCCTTGATGTTGGCAAGTTGTTCTTGCATCAGCGTTATGCTTGTCACAATATCAAGCTTATCGTTAAGGAGGCCCTACATGCTATTAAGCTTTTGAGTGAAACATTTAGCACTACGGTCTCTTTCTTAAACTCTTCTAACTAGAGAATTGTTGCATATAAGAGTTACTACATTACTACTGGTGTTAGACCTATAAAATTTGGTTTGGACATGGGTGCTAGGTGGAACTCTATATACCTAATGCTTAAGCATTTGTTCCCTCGTAAGGCCACATTAAGTACTTTCATCCAAGATCAGTATCATAGGATTGAAGACGCTCCTTTCCTTTTAACTAATGATCACTAGGCTATGTCAAAAAAAGTATTATATTTCTTGAAGTGTTTTATGATTCAACGGGTAGCATTGTTTGGTATCTAGTATCCTACACCTCAACTTATGATTCATCATCTTATTAAGATTGCTATACACCTAAGGAGCACATCAGACCTATGATTCAACCTATTATAGACAAATACAATATGTACTATAGGGACATACCTTTGTTTTATTCTTTTGCATTCATCTTGGACCCTAGAGCTAAAATGAAAGGTTAGAGTGCTTAGGAGTTGTCTACTCTTACTAGTACATATTATTCTACTTACTTGGTTAATACTAGAGCCCATCTTACTGATGTATATGACAAGTGTGAGGAGAAATTTGGAGCTATTAGATCGAGGAGGATTGTCCCTCCTAACCTTTGGTAAGAAAAGAACAACTTGGGGATGAAATTTATGATGATGATGGTTTAGAACTTGGTGGTTGTGCTGGTGGTGTCCCCCTATTACTGCTAGTCTAAGTCTCTTTAGAAGAACCTTTGTAACTGCCCTGTTGTAGGCTACTAGGATGCAAGTTCTTCAGCTACTAGTGCTTTTAAAGTCATATCCTACTTGGACTGTGACAATGTTGACCAGCTAGATGATGACTTCAATATCTTGAACTGGTGGCATCAACACAAACATACATATCTAGTTCTATCTATTTTAGCTAAAGATGTTTTAGCTGTGCCTGTGCCTACCATATCTTTAGAGTCCACTTTTAGTATAACTGGTAGGATCATCGAGGAGCAGCAGGAACTTGAAATGGTGGAGTGACCAGCATCAAGGACTAGGAGGTTGCAAATGCAAGGCTTCAATACATGGTGAAGGACAAGGAACTCGAAAAAAAAGCTTTGAATCACTTGATCTTAATGATGAATGATTTATGTAATGGACTGTAGTTGCATGAATTTTGAATGATGTATGGACATTAAACTTTAATCGGAGCTGGGTTGTACTCTTTTCCTATCAAGGATTTTCTCACGAGGTGTGAGTTTTTACCTAGATAGGTTTTTAATGAGGCAACCATTGCACTAAAGCTTTGGTATTTTGTGATATGTGGCTGTGATGTGACATTGAGATGAGTTCTGTGTATGTGATGTGTGAGTGAGATGAGCTCTGTCTTGTGTGCATGTGATCTGTGAATTGGAGCTTTGATAATGTGTAACCTTGATCAATGTATTGGTCTGTCCATTTGAAGCTTTCATATGTGTCTTATGTAAATTTGAAGCTTAATATGTGTCTTCAGTTAATTTGAAGTGTGATATGAATTACTCATTTGATTCAGAGCTTATTAGCTTAATATGTTATTAGAACCCTTCAATTTGGAACACGTTCCCGAGCGACCAGACCGTCCACGTCACCCCGAGATCCTCTGACCGTTTGATTCTGAGATCAACGGTGGAGGCTGATCCCACCAGATTTTACTGCGCCTCCAAAAATATCTTCGCCTCGGTCTTCGGAAACATCTTGCCTGCCTAAAAAAAATGACGAAACCATTAAAAAAGGGTTAATTAGATCTATGCCATTATAATTTCTTCGTTTCTGAAGAACGCCATTACTATTCGTCTATTTGGAAGCATGCCATTATAATTCTTCGGTTCCCACAAAAATGCCATTGAATACGTATGGATACAGTCTGGGCCCAGCTGCAGGCATATACGAAGACGTATACTTTATCTCCCCTGTCACTGACACGTGGGCCCCACATGTCATCTTCTTCCTCATCTTCTCCAAATCTCTCTCTCCGGTTCTCTCTCTCCATCCCGAGCGCCAGGCCGCCGCGGGTCGCTGCCTCCATGGGCCGCCCATGGCGATGGCCGGCGCCGCCACTGCGGGTCGCTACCTCCTCCTCTCCCGCCCATCCCCTTTCCGGCTCCGCCTCCTCCGCACCACCCTCTCCACCACCGCCCCCACCCTCAGCCCCACCTCCACTCCCGCTCCCCCTCCGCGGCACGAGCTCCTTCTCGAGCGCCTCTGCCTCCGTCACCTCAAGGACACCTCGTCCCCTGGCGTCCCGAGGCCCGCCTCGAGGGCCGCGGAGCGAAGCTCGCAACAGGGGAAGGGGAAGAGGGTCGAGGCCGCTGAGAGCTTCGAGGAGAGCTCGGCCTCGGGGAGGAGGTGATGGCCGCGCTCGGGAAGATGGGCATCTCCAAGCCGCGAGTAGCAGCAGCAGCACAAGCCCTCCTTGCTCCAGCGCCTCCACCAAGCACCGCCGCCGCCATTGCCGGGGTCGACCCGAGCTCGTTGATCTCCTCGCACAAGCCATCTTGCGCCATTCCGCTGCTTCCATCGGCTTCGCAAGCGCTCCCTCTCCGGCTCTCTCTCTCTCTCACGGCATCCCGCCATTATACGCCATTATACGGCCACAGCGAGCAGCAGCAGCAGTAGCACGGCGAGCTACGCCATGGGCGAGCAAGCGGGCGAGTAGCAGCAGCGGCCTGGGCTGGGGGCGGGGAAGGGGCCGTGCCTGCTGGAGCTCGCGGGGACGGGGATGGGACCGCGCCTGCCGTATCCAGGGAGGAGGAGGTCCGCCGGACGCCGACCATGGAGGAGGAGGCGCCCGCCGCCGGGGAAGGCCAGCAGCAGCACGCCGAGCAGCGGCGCGCGGGGTCACGACAGCGGCTCGTTGGCTCGCTCACAAGCCCGCAGCCGCCGCCGCCGGCAGCGCCCGCCGTGGCCGCGTCGGGATGGAGAGAGAGCCGGAGAGAGATGAGGAAGAGGAAGATGACATGTGGGGCCCGCGTATCAGTGACAGAAAGATGAAGTATACGTCTTCGTATACGTCTGCAGCTGGGCCCAGGCTATGTCCATACGTATTCAGTGGCATTTTTATGGAAACGAAAAATTATAATGTTCCAAATAGACAAATAGCGATAGGTTCTTCGCAATCGAAGAAATTATAATGGCATAGCAATTATCCCTTAAAAAAAGGGTCGAGTCTCCTCCCTCTCCTCCGTCTCTACTTTCCCCTTCCCCTCCCTCTCTCCTGGAGCCGCAGCGCAACAGCCGACGAACGGCGCGGGCGGCGGCGGCGGTGCGGGCGTGACAGGGCCTCTCCTCGCCATGGCCACCCCCGTGCGGTGCCACAACGGCGCAGCCGCGGGCGCCCCCTCCTTCCCCACGCCCGGCCATGGCCGCGGCGCCCCCCGCTCCGTACGCCGGCCAGGCGGCGCGGCGCATCGAAGCGGGCGCGACTAGGCCCTGGCAACGGCCGCCCCATGGCGCGGGCGCGGGCGCTGGACTCCCCCTCCACCTCCCCAGCACGGGCGGCGCGACGGCGACCCTCGTCAGGTACCGCGCCGGCACCGCGGGTTCCAACGGTGGGTGCCCTCAGGCGACATACTGCATATGCGTGCACCAAGAACCATTGTCTGTGATTTTTTCCTGCATATGACATTGCTCCCTTGCATAGTTTTTCACAGGATGTGAGATTTTGAGGAGGCTAATCGTGGTGAAAGGAGGCAAAAGAACAAGGCAAGGTCAGTTTCACCCTAGATCTATTGTTGCCCCCTTTTCTCTTACCCATCTACATGGTCACTATAATTTTTTTGGGGTGTGGCCTGCTTGGTGTGGCTTGATCTTCACAACAGCCAATTATTGTGCCCATTCATCTAGCAGACATGTAATGTAGTCCACAATAGCTTCACAGTTACTTCTCACGTCATTTTTTTGGTCATAGATTACTCCATGAAGTACCTGTAGTGTTGTATTGCAAATCTAGATGGGTTAATTTGTGTTTGTCTATTTTTAGATAAAAATTGTTGCAGGCCCCTTCCATCTAGCAGACATGTAAGATGTAGTCCAGAATAGCTTCACAGTTATTGCTTATATGATTTTTTTGTGGTCATAGATTCGTCCATGAACTGCCTGTAATGTTGTATTACAAATCTAGATGAGTTAATTTGTGTTTGGCTATTTTTAGATAAAAATGATTCTAGGTTTATACCAAAAAACTGGATAGGTCATTTATATTTGCGCACCCAAAGTGATTTGATGTTTAGCGAAATGAAATTTGGGGGTGGTTGCTGGAGGTTCGGCTCGCACTTTTTTTTTTTTTTTTTTTGGCTATTGGCTATACCATCTGCTACATGCAGGCCTTCTTTTTCAAAAGTCCCATTTCCAACCTTATTTCTATATGGTCAGGTCTGTGCTCTTTTATAATCATTTGCTTATTTTTGGATGATAAACCATAATTTATGCATTCGAAATAAAGCATAACACGGTAATGGTTTCCCTATTCATTGGTGTCAATTTCAACATAATCTCAATGCCTTACCTGTTCTTTTTTCCCCGTGCAGACTGTGCTCAACAGCGAGATATGAAAGAAGCGTGACATTTTCTGGTTACATCTTGAGGCCATGGGTATTGAAGAATTGGCAACTATTAAATGTAAGTTCTCCACAAAAACAGTTAATAGGTGTCCTCTGCATACTTATTGTAAGCATATGTGGTAATGAGAGAAAGGATACAGTCCTCTCTACCCATATTGTTGCCATCTGAAGGTTTTTTATGAAAGATATTTGTGTTGACATTGTTCACATGTTTTTTAAATTTCACTGTGCCTATTGTTGTCTATTCAAAACTTACCATGCATGCTCCATCTATTTATATGAGACCCGTTTTTTTCTTTTCAGCCTTATGAGTTCTGATTTTGAACTGCTCAAAGCTGAAGTTTCCGGATTATGCTCTTTCCATTCTAAATTTCCTTCTCTCCATGGTACAGCCAATAGGTCTGGACCCATAAAATTTTTTTGGTTTCGACATCAATGATGGAGAAATAATGGGAGGAAAGCCAGCAACATGTGACAATTGATGGTGGAGTTCTTGTTTAACCCAACCACTTCGATTGTGCAATTCTTGCACACATGATAACCTGGTGCGTCTGGATTTAATTTTTCATTCATTTCGGAGTCCATCGGCCCATGTTCCTCTCTCTCGTGTCCGCTGCGACGTGTGCGCTGCTCGGGGGCTGCATCATAAGAATTTCATTCCTGCACAATATTTTTTACATGTGTTTTCCCATGCTTTTCATTTTTTAAAGTTTGCATTTGTTGCAGTTTAGGGACGACGCACAGAAACACTGCAGTATTCCCGAGGCCCGTTCACTAATACATGTGCTCCTCGAATTATGTACGCCTTGAATTTCTCTATCACGCCTAACAAAAAGATAATTACGTGAAATGTTATGGCGCCCTACAAAAGATAATGGAGGAAGTATCTTACATGTGCTTCTCATGTTTTTCAGGCTTCAGCCTCATTTCCCATTGCATTATTGGTATGCATATGTTTTTTTGTCAGCCCTGCTGAAACATTAGATTTTCTATTGTATGCACATAAATCCTGGTAAGCTCCTCAAAGCAGCCAAAATCTACTGAAACTTTTTTACCTATTTATTTTTGTTACACTGCCATGTATATATACTACGGATTATGTAGTTTTCCACTGAATGCTACTTCTAATATTCTCAGATACTTGATAAGACTAACCTAGAGACATTGGAGATTACAAAGGAAGAACATTTTGGGAGTCTCAAAGGTGTCTATCATGGTTCTGATTACACAGGTTTGTTTTTCATTTACACCTACCCATTTTACCTTTGATATGTCAAGATATCGAAGGGCGTACCCAGTGCAGAGAGCTCCCGCTCTGTGTGGGGTCTGGGGAAGGGTGTTAGTGGCAAGCCTTACCCTCGCCTGTGCAATGCGAGGAGACCGCGACTCGAACCCGGGACCTTCCGGTCACAGGCGGTAAGACTCTACCGCTTGCACCAGGCCCGCCCTTCAAAACTTTAGATTATTTTGCTTGTTTTGTTGTCATTCATATATGTGTATATTTCCTCCGGTGCTATCTTGCCTATTCAAAACTGCCTTCGCATCTGTTTATATGTGCTCCTAGCAACCTTATGAATCTGAATTGTTCCAAATTATAATTTAAATATAGTGCGTTCGTAATTATTTTGGTCTACCTATTGCTACTTGCGTGGCTAGACTTTGTTTTAAAGAAAAGTGTGAACTACATTACCCCATTTCCTAATTTCTGATATCCCGGTTCACTTTAGTGTCATTATCATGCTTTACAAAATCTACTACTGTCCACTTGCTGCCTCTATGATTTATGCATTTCATGTACTGCCTGGTAGTTTTGCAGCTGCTATAAAAATAGATGCACAGATTTATCTGGACCATTAGTGCCATTTTCGATTTCAGCAAACTAAGACATGAGATGGGCAGACATATTTGTCTGATCTCTGACTTGGGGTTGCTTCATGAAAATTTTGGCACTATAATTTCTGCTTGTCCCCTTCGTCGATCTAGCGGTTGCTTAGTGTGTTCGCTGTATTTTCCCCATTTACATGCGTGCTCTATTACAGCACAAAATAGGGTGTCAGTTCCACTGCTTACCTTGCATGATTTTCCCACCTTTGCCCTGTTCGTTTGGGCTTGTTTGGCTTATAAGCCAGGGCTGAAAGTACTGTTGGCTGGTTTGGTGTGAGAGAAATACTGTTCGTTGGCTGATAAGCCAAATACGACCAAGCGAACAGGCTACTTATTGGTGAAATGGTGAGTGCGGGGACTAAGCTAATCCATGTCAATGGTTTATACAGCATGCTATAAATTAGATTGCAGTTACTGCATTTTAGGTGGCAAAGTAGTTATTTGAGTGACCCACTGCATCCTATTTACGAAGACATCTGAACGAAATATTAAACGAAACCTATCTGAACAAAACGCCATTGATCATTAAATAACACTATTTTCGGTAATGTAGGCCATTTCTCAGCCTTCTCTTTTGGTATCTAGCCCTTCTATATACATTATATTTCCTCAGTTATTCGCACCTTTTTTTTCCCGTTCATCTCCTGCAGTGACGACGGCGTATTTTGTGCTCATTTGGTCGCCGACAGCAGTGGTTGCCTCATCTGCTGTTTGGGTGACATTGATCTCTCTTGCTTTTAGTTTCCATTCTTATTCATGCGGTGCCTAAATGTGATTGGACCCATGTCTGCAAATTAGTTACAGGTAAAATGAGAAAAAAAAATCCTGTTGTGGGAAACAAATCTTTTATTCAGCATAGATCTGTTTTTTGCTTTTTCAGTTTCTAAGTTCCTTTGAATACACATGATAATGATCGAAAATGGAAACAAATACATATGTATTAGAAGTTCCTTTGATTAGGCATGATAACGGTCCAAAATGGAGACAAATATGTATTAGTTTTCACTGTTCTGCTTACAGTCAGGATGCACACAAATAGTTCTCAACATGTTGCAGACAGCTATGTTAGGCCAGTGGCAACAATAGTTCACATTACTGCAAAGTAGGAAACATATCTGGTGTCTAAGTTACAATATGTGATTTAGGTGCCAGCGCTTCGTATCCTGATATGAAATTTTTAATGTTACAGCATTCAGCAGTCCCTAAAATATATGTACAATGTGCTTCATAGTTTCAGCAGGTTCAATAACATACCAGTGTGTACTGGTGTCCAGAGAGCATTGTCCAATTTATTGTTTCAGCGGTTTGTCGCGAACAAGCATGTTATAATGAACAGGTAACAAAACAACTATCAGATCTCATACGTCCACAAACCCAAAAACCAATTTCCGCACTACTTGCGTGAGCCTTACATGATTTAATTCTTAAACAGATTCGTCCGCCTGCGACAACGTCTTCTGCCACCAACTTCCGACGACCATCAAGCGCATCCAGCAGTGCAAGGTCCAGGACAAACATCTGTACAATATATCCCAAAGTATATACTGTATGCATGCTGTAAATATAAGCCATCTATCGTGTCTGCACAATGTATATGACCATCAGCTGCTGTAGTACACCATAAACCACCAACATCGCTACTGTATGCCTCAAACTCTATGTTTCCACCAGATTGTAAATATATATCGATCAAGGCATCTTACCTGTGCAAATAGCCACGTCCGTGCCATGTGTACCTTAATGAATGTCAACAGAGTTCTTACCCCTCGCGCGCGTTTGCCACTAGTATAGACCCATTCGATTCTGTAACTGTGTGTCCGAATGGTTTGTGACCTTGCTGCTGGACTGATGGTAACATTAATTATTACCTTCAACAGGTCCGTCTTTGATGTTTTTGTGTCATCGGGGAACCCTTGTGGTCCAAATGAAGATGCTCACAAACAGTCATTTGATTGTCTGTCCCACATCTTTCAGTGTCCATCCTGAAGATGCTGCATTATGTTGACCATTCAGATTTGTAGCCCTTTTGATCCGCAAGGGAGAGATGGCACGCTTGTCTATATGGGCTTACTCATACAACACTGTGTAACAATATATGGTCTCTACTCTACGAAGAGCATTCAGGAACATGGTATAGTGTAGTACATCAGTGGTTCCATTATGTACTGATCAGTTTGTGGCCATAAATTCAGATCAAGCTGCTGTTATTAATATCATGAATACAGTGTAGTTCGATCTCTTGACAGTGCGTGGCTGAATGCTAGTAGTGTCCTTGGGGACAATGAGGAATTGATGTCCCAATGAAGTGGCTGCCGCTGTGGTACGGCGATTCCTGCCGAACATGATGCGTTGTAGTACTCCGTACTGCAGCCCAGTAACTCCAAAACGGGAACTGTATGTACTGTACAAGAGCCTAGTAGATCTAACAGTGCCCGTAGTGCGTAGGCAACTTGCTAGAAGGCATGTCATGTGACAGACAGCCAAAAAGCTTAATGTGCATTTGTACTATACATCTACTACGTACGTGCTTTGTTGCTTACTGTTTGGCCAACATTCACACAAGCCAAGCCACAAAATAAACTTGGATTACAGGCCGGAAAACGGCGCCTAAGAAATTTGTTCGCTTCATCATATCAGCCAGGCTTATCATACAATGTTTTTCTCTCAAAACAAAACAGCATCAGTCGGCTTATAAGCCACGTCAAGCGAACAAGGTGCTAGTCACGTCTTGAAAAGTGGCAATAGGTAGCATGATCCTTGCCGAACGAGAGCACTTCATCTTCGGCAAGCAACGCACCAAATTACGTACCTTTGGGCACTGCGTCATCATCGCTTTTGGCACAGTACAGCAGCTGTGGAGTCTCTTCGTTGGTTGGTTTCTGGGCTGATAAGCCCGGCTAGTGCTGGTTTGTTGTGAGAGGAAAACATCGTTGGCTGACTGATAAGCCCTAGCTAAAACCAACAAGCGAACATGCCGGTGATCTTTGGAAAAGGCAATCAGCAACTCATGTTCGTTGGCACCGGACATGTCGTTAGGTCAGCTAGAAGCATAGATAGAACCTCTCTGAATTTTTTACATGATCCGTCATGTGGTCACTTTTGAGCAGGGATGACCGCGTTTTTCTGAATTCTGAAACGGAGCGGCCGAGCAAAGCGCAACAATTCAGAGGCTGGAATCGAGAAATCCAATCACTGAATCACATCTCAAAAGGTGGCAATAAGTAGCATGATCTTTGTACTTCACTGAACAACAGCACTTCTTCGTTAGTAAGCAACAGAAAAAGATCAACCGTGTTACAGTAGAACTGCATCATCGCCGCATCGCTTTCCGCGAAGTGTAGTAGCGGTGAAGTATATATCTGCTGTTGCTGAAGAACACGTGGTCGATCATGTCCTATTTTGGTGGCATGATCGAAGACCGACCATGTGATCATATCCTCACCAGATCTTGGCTACATACATTCTCGGGAGTTTCAGAAATGGAACGGCAGCATCTTGCAGAGCTGAGAAAACGCACTGTGATATCCCAAGAACACAGCTTTATTGATCTCCGCTATTTACAGAACAAAATCGCAGCTGAGATAGCACACGTCGAGCGAGAAAAAAACTCCAGTCCCCAGTTCCGTAGTCTATACATACAAACATGCCATCCAAGTGCCGTAGTCTAGAGACGCTATACATACATACTCTGTACCATGGTTGCAAAATTAGCGTTCTGAACTGAACACGAGCAACACAAAGAGCATTGCTGCTGCTCGCGCGCTACTCTCCCTTGGGTGGAATCACAAGGGGGCTCCTCACGATGTAATCGTCGGAGACCCACTTGAGGTTGCCCTCGGCGCCGGCGACGTTGGGCTGCCCCGCCCACCGCACCGCCACCGTAAAGCTCTGCTTCTCTTTCAGCTCCGTGAACCGGAGCATCGGCGGCTGCACGGTAACCGACACGTCCTTGGGCATGTCCACCACGGCGGTGTACACGGAGCTCGCCTTGCCCACGTTGGTCACCGTGCGGTTCACCGTGATGGGCTGGGACAGCAGGTTGGCGACGAGGGACGGGTAGTTGAGCTCCGCTTCGGTGATGGCCCTGAGACCGCCGCAGGTGACGGGGCGGTGGGCGATCTCCGTGACGCCGTCGTCGCCGAGCCCCAGCCCGCAGAGGTAGGGGATGTAGTCGTCGGCGTGGAGGTCGTAGACCAGGCCGGGGTCGAAGGCCAGCGCCGGGTTCACGTAGCCCGCGCCCATGGCGTAGAAGGTGGCGTGCCGGTACTGCTCGTCCTTGATGGGCAGGCCCGTGCGGTCCACCGCGTCGGACGTCGTCATGATCGCCGACTTGATCGCCGCCGGTGACCAGTCTGGGTGCAGGCTCTTGAAGAGCGCCGCGATGCCGCTCAGGTGCGGCGTCGACATGGACGTGCCGGACTCGACGAAGAAGGAGAGGTCGGCCCCGCCGTCGGAGAACTCCGTGCGCGAGTCGCTCGGCGCCCACGCCGCGAGAATGTTCATGCCGGGGCCCGTGATGTCCGGCTTCAGGATGCCCGGGCTCGCCTTGCTCGGCCCACGGGACGAGAAGAAGGTGACCGCCGGCGACGGGTACGAGCCGATGATCGTCCCCTTGAAGTCGATGCTCGCCGTCCCGTTCGCCGTGGAGTTGAGGTAGGCCATGATCTTGGCCCCGGCTTCGTAGCTGACGTGCGACGCCGGGAGGACGTGGGCGTCGGCGAAGGTGGTGTACCCCTCCGCCGCCTTGTTCATCACGATCATGCCCACGCCGCCGTACGCCGCCACGGTCTGCCCCGCCTCGATGCGGCCGCTCAGGCCCCTGCTCTCGCAGAGCACCACCTTGCCGGTCACCTCGGCGCCGCGCAGCACGCTGCAGTCGCGGCTCGCGTCGAAGCCGTCCGCGCCGGGGTACACCAGCGGGAGCGGGTCCGCGGCGGAGTTGTTCCTGGGCTGGAACAGGGACTCGCCGTGGAACTCCTCGCCGTTGCCGAGCCTGACATTGGTCTGTATCGCGCGGTCCATGGTGCCCGCGGCGACGGTGAGCATCCACGGCGCGCCGTTGCCGACCGTTCCAGGCTCCGGCCCCGCGTTGCCCGCGGCGCAGCTGACGAAGATGCCGCGCTCCATGGCCTTGAACGCGGCGATGGCGATGGGGTCGTAGTTGAACTGCGTGCCCGAGTAGGCGCCGATGGAGAAGGACAGCACGTCGACGCCGTCCTTGACGGCGGCGTCCAGCCCCGCGATGATGTCCATGATGGAGCAGCGGCTGCGCGTGCACACCTTGTAGATGGAGAGGTGCGCGTGCGGCGCCATCCCGGACGCCGTGCCGTCCGCGTTGCCCCTGATGTTGGCGTTCTCGACGAAGTTGCCCGCGGCCGTGCTGGCCGTGTGCGTGCCGTGGCCCGCGTCGTCGACGGGCGGCGCCGTCGAGTTCACCGCCGCGCTCCCGAACGCGCGCGCCCCGATGATCTTGTTGTTGCATCCTCCCCCCGCGATGTTCTTGAACTCGCAGGTCCCCTTCCACCCCTTGGGCGGCGGCTGGAGCCCGTCGTCGCCGAAGGACGGGTGGCTGGGCAGGATCCCCGTGTCGAGGATCCCAATCACCACCCCGCGCCCGAACCCGGAGCGGCTCCAGAAGCCCTCGTTCCCGAGGTGGAGGCCGAGGAAGCCCGGCGAGCGGGTGGTGGCGAGCGGCAGGAACACCTCCGGGTACAGCCGCGCGCACCCGTCCGTGGCCCTCAGCGCCTCCGCCTCCTCGTCCGTGAGCCGCGCGGCGAAGCCCGTGAAGACGTCGCTGTAGGAGTATATGATCCGCGGGCCGTCGTCGCCGCCGCCGTCGGCCGCGGAGTCCAGCCTGGCCGCCGCCGCCTGCGATAGGAACGAGCGGTGCCACTCCTCGACGGAGCCGTCGGCGGCTTCCCGCGGCCGGAGGTGCACGATGTAGTTCTTTCGCTCCTGCAGGTACGCCGCGGCGCGGAGAGCCAGGGACAGCAGCAGCAGCAGGGTGGCGCGACACCACCGGGACTTGTTCATCTCCATCAGCTTGCTGGGCAATGTGTACGCGGGCGGGAGAAGGGCGGAAGAGGAGTGAGGGGGGTGGCGTGGCCGTGGGTGGCGGCGACGAGGCGATCCGCGGGAGTTTTTATGGCTGGGGACAGGGGAGGAAGGGTGGCAGTGGCACAGCTGCGGGCTCACATCACAGTATTGAGGCTGCGGCGAGGTGTGGGGGAGTGGAGTGATGAGCGGACAGTGGCACTGGGAGTGAGCTGGAGGGCAGAGGGCCAGGGCCGTCAGCTCAGCTGGTTTTTAAACGATGGGAAAAAAAACCAAAAACGCATCGGCGTGGGGGCGGGCGTACCCGGTGTCCGACCGGCGTTCCCCATGGATTGCACTGCACACCGCGCGGATGCGCCTGCGGTTCGGGTCCCGGCTGTGCCAGGTCTCTCCGGTCTCGTGATGATGTGGGTGGGGTCCGGCGGCGGAATTGGGGATTCCGGTGCCCCCACGTTTTGGAGCTTGTCTTTCTTTCAGCACACCGTACTAGCAGAAGTCTGTCTAGTAGGGGAGATATTTTCCGTGGCCCCCCATCTGCCGGTGAAACCCGGCGGCGGTGAGGCAATTTTACCTTCCAGCAGGACGACGGACGACGGACGACGGTCGACGGTGACTCGGCGAGAGGTCAGGGATGGTTGACCTGTGGGGTCCCCAACACTCGGAGATGGAGGTGTGAACGCTCCGCGCGTCGAGCCAGCCAAGGTTGTTTTTGACTAGGGCCAACGCCGGTTAGCCGGGCGGCATGGGCATGGGCCCGAAATGCAGTAACCTTGTGTCCTCGTCATGATTCGAGCAGGAAAACACACATGCAATGCAACATCGCCATGCGCATGATGCGCTCCGCATCTGGCACGACGTGGAACTCTGTCTGCCTGGCTGGAAGGACGCCGGACCGGAGCCACTCCACTGGGCAAGGATTCGGCATGGGCACGGCGGGAAGGAAATGCACCTATGCAACGATTCAACGAAGGGACGACGCCTGTTCCGCTCCGCATATTCGGTGGCCATTGCACACGGACGGTCGCAGTGGCGAAGCTGCATACAAGGCAGTGGGTGCACATGCACCCACGAAAAAATTAAACACCACTGAGTAAATCAATTTTTTCACCATGATTACAGCTCAAGTTTACGTATCTATAAGACAAATGCACCGTTATCTAATTTGCTCGAGCTTCGCCACTGCGGACGGACACGGGCGCATGACGGTGAGCCGGTGAGGGGATGGAGTTGGAGGAGGCGGCCCGCCCGCGGTAGCTTCCAAGAGCAAATGCGGTGCCTCGCGCTGCCGAGGATAATTCTTTTCTTTCCGCCAGTGGCCACCACCACTGTTGGTAGTGCCCGCTCGTTTCGTTCGTTTGGCACGCACACCGGCAAGGCAAGCAAAGCAACAGTCACGCAACAGTTAGGACGCGGACGGACACCGGCGCGCCCACGAGCAGCAGCAGGGTTTGTTTTTGTTTCCTGCTGCGTGCTCTCTCGAGCAGATTAAACTTTCGCTTTAACAGCCCGGTCCCCGAGGATCAAACTAGCTCCAAAAGCCTTGTTCGTGAGGAAAGTTTTGTATGCTAGCTTGGCAAAAACACCGATGGCCCAGGGCGGCCCGTGTTTATTTCGCAATTCCCGCGAACAAAGTGGTGGCTTGTTTAGCCCGGGGCGCAAGT
Organism: Miscanthus floridulus; assembly: GCF_019320115.1. Classification (NCBI taxonomy): domain Eukaryota; kingdom Viridiplantae; phylum Streptophyta; class Magnoliopsida; order Poales; family Poaceae; genus Miscanthus; species Miscanthus floridulus. The sequence goes on along the minus strand of NC_089580.1, from coordinate 131,547,721 downwards.
ATCCAAGGCGCGAACGTGATCCTGATCCCGCCTGCACCAGTGCCGCCGTCGTGTCCGGTTGGCAGGGCCGAGACGGGTAGATGCTCGCGATTTGGACGCATCGATCAGAGATTGGCAAGCGTGTGCCAGATATGGGCACGTCGACGTCGATGCATGATGGAATCGACGATGGTGCCCTGTGTTCCCGGTCCTCGTATTCCCGCCAGCCAAACAATGGATTGATGAGCCAGCTTTAACTAATGGCCTACCTAAGCGCGAGACCGGTGGCCCTGATCGGCTGGTATTAAAGTCGGCTGATAAATCGATTGAAGCTAATTTATTGTGAGAGAAAAATACTATATATTCTAACTGATAAACCGGCCGATAAATTCAAGTATTTTGCTGTCGCCCGATTGACCCATTATTGTTAGGACTTCTTTGGTGGCACACGTCGGTCTATACGCGTTCCGCGCGGTGGCGTCTCTAGCTATACTGGATTCTCCCTTCTTTATATAATAAATAAACTCCAATTATTGAGTCGTAGCCAACAGTATACTTATACCCTAATCTAATTCAACTTTTCAAGTGAGTTGGGGCACAATCAAGAGCAGCTAGACATTAGAAGAGTTTGCTGTTGAGACATGACAACTTCACATTAGCGGCCTATTCGCTGGTTGGTTTCTGGCCTGGTTTAGGCTGGCTGGTGCTGGTTTATTGTGAGAGAAAAATACTGTTGGCTGGCTGGTTTAGGCTGGCTGAAACCAACAAGCGAACAGGCTGTAGGTCAGAAGCAACTGATCGATCTTGTCCAGGGATTCCTTCAAAATAACCCTGTATTAGTGAGTGCAAATGTTCTCTCCTTACTTGTGCTACTTCAGAGATCAGGTAATTAATCTTCGGTTTATGTTCACTCGCCGATGCCCGTGCGTTGCCACGGGTGAAAAAACTATGTTCATTCAATTTGTTGCTTCAATAAGAAGGGTTTTCAAAATGACGTTGATGCCAATAATGAGAGCGACACATGATTTATTAATTTGTATCACTGGTATAAGTGGAAATTAAAATATTAGGACTAACATAATATTTATATATTAGTGATTTATACACAATATTTTTTTGTTTTCAGAACATATACATAGTGCGGATACAGAACAATTTATATTGCAACATTACAGGGTTTGTTGGCATGCAAGGAACCAGAATTCGGTGAACAACTTAACGTAGTAGGTCAGTTTCAAACAACCCTATCCGCTTATGCTGAAATTTAGTTTATGCTGATGCTTATGCTGAAATATTGTGAGAAAAAAGCACTGTTTTATGGCTGAAAAGTAGTTCTAAATTCAAGCGAACATGGATGCTGATCAGAGTTTCCTTGGAATGGAAGACTGCCCATCAGTAGAACATGCAGAAGTACCCCAGCAGCCACATTCAGTTGACGACTTGACGTTGGTAGCATTTGACTTCTATCTTAACAGCGGCATCACACAATAAAAATACTTCTAATCTCAAATGACAAATTTCACTGCATAAATTGTGTAGTAAGTGAAAAGTACAGTTCACAGAATAGAATGTATTAGTATATGTTCGGTGGTACTAATTATGCATATAATTATTTGGCTTTATCATCACAAGATGCCTCCATGTTCCCTGGCTCTATTCAGGACTACACAGAAACAGAAAATGCTCAGGGGCCCATGTTCTAAAAAACTGTAGGAGTAACTAAGAAAACTGCATGAACATAAAGGTATATGTCGGGTATTGATATTAGGGATACCCAAAGTAAGAAAGTTAGCGCACATGCTGACTTTCCCGGATGGAGCAAGACGTATTAAAATGTCTCGCCGATCCCAAGGCCGCAGGCTCCGGCTCACCCGACCTCAAGGCCGCGGGGGTCTCGCCCGACCCCTTGGGTGCGGGCTCCGTCTCGCCCGACCTCGAGGCTGCGGGCTCCATCTCGCCCGACCTCGAGGCCGTGGGGGTCTGGGCTCCGTCTCGTCCGACCCCTTGGGTGCGGCCTCCGTCTCTCCCGACACCTTGGGTTCCTGCTCCATCTCGCCCGACCCTTGGGTTCGTGCTCCATCTCGCCCGACCCTTTGGGTGCAGGCTCCGTCTTGCCCGACCCCTTGGGTTCGTGCTCCGTCTTGCCTGACCCCTCGGGTGCGGGCTCCGTCTCGCCCAACCCCAAGGACGCAGGTTCTGTCTCATCCGATGGGGACCCATACCACCGCCAAACACTCCAGATCCAAGCGTATGGGCCTAGGTCAAAACTCTGACATCGGGGAAGAGACTGACACGCCTCGATGTAACCCGTGGCCATGATGGGTCATACATGAGGATTCACATCAAGAACAGTGTCGGGCGTGCCGGTGCTGTTCTACCTAACCCTCGTACGAACGCTGACAGGCGCGTCAGTTTACCACGACGTCCGCCGGGACGGAATGGAACGCCATGACCGGTAGATGACGCCTACGCATGGCGCCAGTGACGAACAGGGCCACGACGTGGAGCCGTCCCTGTTGGCATCAACAGGATCGGCGGGACCTGCATGAAGGAGAAGAAGGACCCAGCGATCCTCGAGTGTCGATAGAATATCATCGGCAGTCCTCCGAGGGGTATCCCACGAAGGTAGATTGATCAGCAGAGAGGCGTGTAATCAAGAACAAGAAGGCAATAGAGACACATGAGTTAGATAGGTTTGGGCCATCAGTATGATATAATATCCTACTCCCGTGGTCTGTTGGATTGTATTGGCTATCGTATGATATTGCGTGTGTTTGAAGGGGGTCCCTGCCTGCCTTATATAGTCCGGGGGGTAGGGTTATAAGTCAGTTAGATATGAGAGATAATCGAAAAGTAATAACAGATTACAGGAATCATGATATCATACGTATCCTAACCGATCTCATAGTATCTTTAGGATATCTTCCTGGTGTCTTGCGGGAGGCACCGAGCAGAGTCGTGCTCCGTAAGGCTTCATCTTGTGGGCTGGGCCGCCCCTGGGGGCGCAGCCCATGTGGTCTGTCGTGGGTATCCGGGGTCGTACCCCCCACAGCTAGTCCCCGAGCGCCTTGTACCCGCTGTGCAACGCCGTCTTGAGCTTGTCCGAGCAGGTGTGAACAAAACCGAGCATTCAAACTCATGGTCCAACCACCTGAGTTGCCGAGCAGTTGTGAGCAATTGCCGAGCAACATGAACCATCACCGAGCAGTGTGAACTGTCGCCGAGCAGCATGAACCATCGCCGAGCAGGGTGAACCGTCGTCGAGCAGGGTGAATCATCGCCGAGCAGCGTGAACCGTCGCCGAGTAGTGTGAACCGTCGCCGAGCAGCGTATCCCAAGTACGACTTGCCATAAGGGTGTAAGGAGCTCAAGTTCAGAATCAAAAATTTCTTCGCGGTGGACCAAGTGTGCCCACTTAGAGTCCAACCACGAGAAAGGGAGATAGTCTTCTTTAGCTTCAGGAGGTGTGGAGTCTTCCAGATTAAAGCAAACACACTCATCGCAAGGTGAAGTGTGCCCACTTAGTTCCCGAACCTGACAGTAGATGACATAGTCATGTGGTGCCAGGGTCCAAAGTAGAAGAATAGTAAAAAACCAGCCGAGCAGGCAGCCAGTCCTCGGGCGTAGCCCGAGGCAAGAAAAAGCACATTCACCACAAGGGGAAGTGTACCCACTTAGTTCCCGAGCCTGACAGTAGGTGACGTGGTCACATGGTGCCAGGGTCAGAAACAACGGTCAATAGGAGAAAGTCCCTAATGCGGTGAGGAACCGAGAGGTAGTGCTGACGCAGTCCCCGAGCCACAAGAGGAAATGTTGGAGAAATTAAATCATGGGAGAAAATACCAGAGTAATGGTTGTATAGTAGTAATTACTGAGCCATAACGGTTGGCGGAGAAGTCGGCGAATATTCGGCAAGCCGTAACAAATTGCGGAGATAAATCGACGATACGGGCCATGGTTTCACGAAAGCCCAGGTAATGACCCACCTTGCTGTTGTGGAGAATTCAGAAAGGCGCAAATCATGGGAGCGGTTTCCCAAAAACCCTCAAATGCGAAAGGGTGGGGAAGTGCTTTATAATTGCGCCGCCGCACCCCGCGCTCCCACCTTTGCCACTTTGCCATTTCATCTTCCTCCTTAGCCCTTGCGTTTCTAGATCCACATCCACACGCGCTTCCACCGCCAGTCTCCATCTGGATTTCGAGATGGAGCCTAAAAGGGGAGCTATGAACCCAAAGAAGGCGAGCGTCAGAGCTAGCCGCGACGAAGAGTGGGTGCCATCGCGTACGGGGAGGCGGAGCTCAACAGATTGGTGGAGGCGGGCGTTCTTCCTGACCGCATCACCGCCGGATGGCGGCCAGCCAGTGGTGGGCCCTTCCCAATGCCTCACACTAATAAAGTAGTGGTGTTTGAGGATTATTTCTGGCAAGGGTTGGGATTTCCTGTTCATCCATTTTTGAGGGATCTGTTGGAGTTTTGGGCACTTAGTCTGTGCAATCTCCACCCAAATACCATCTTGCACGTCTCGATCTTTATCCACTTCTACAAAGCATATCTAGGGATTCTTCCGCACTTCAACCTCTTTAGACATCTGTTCTGGTTGAAGAAGAAAGGCGATGACGGTTCCAAGGTGGTCGGCGGCGTATATTTGCAACTCTAGGACAGGATGGCGAGCGAATACATCACTGTTCCGCTGAATACTTCACTGAAGGGGTGGAACGCCAGGTGGTTCTACATGAAGCAGAGCCACATTGCAATCCACTATGACATCGACCACATCCCAGAGAGCCAAAAGAGCTAGTCGGAGAAACCAAGCAGTGCTGACATGGAGCAAGTGAGGGAGCTCCTTGGCTTAATAAAGGGCGTGAAGACCAACGGTGGACTGGTGATGGTGAGCTTCATAGTGCGTTGTGTCTAGGCCTACAAGGAGAGGGCCCATGTAGCCTTTGATTTCAAAGGGAAGACCGATGGTTCCTAGGAGAGGACGGAGATGCTGTCGAGGGACGTTGTGCAGGAGCAGGCCGCAGAGCTATTTGCTCTACTTGCTTCGTTCAACTTACCAAGGCAGATGAGACCCTTTCACTGCAAGAATATGCCTCCTCAGGTAAATATCTCAATTGTGTGTTCCTGATGGTTTTATTTTTTTTATTGGTGCCGAGCAGTGGACTGATTCACTTATGCAAAGATCCATTCGCAAGAAAGAGCGGTGTACTTCTCGAGCGTGCCGAGGGGCGATTGGCCGCATGCACTAGATGCCTGGCCACCGACGTAGCCTGAGGAGGAAGCCATCAACATCTCATCGGAGAGTACATCCCCGGCGTCGGAGAAAGTCTAGGGGAAGAGGGCAGTGGCAGATGAGCCAGCCCAGAAGAAGAGAAAGATGGTGGGTGTCGCTCCCCTCAAGTTGGGCGGCATCTCGCTTGGCGGTGACCAGACCACTCGGATGCGGAGTACCGCGATGTCCGAGTGGTTGGATGACGATGAAGTTCTAGTGGCTCCTCCACCGTGCATGAAGGCGCCTCCGTGCACCACGCACGCGGAGGAATAATCGAAGGGAGGAGAAGAAGTCCCCCAACAGCACGCGACGGGAGTCCCCGAGCAGCAGGCGAGGGGAGTTCCGGAGCGGCGGGCAGAGGAGAGGCCGATGGCGGAAACAATGAGACCTCCACCCAAGATGCAAGAATTGACCCTAAGGCCATGGCTGGGGGCTCAGGTAGGCAGTGCCAGTTCAAAAAATCTACCGGAAAGCCACTACGTAAGTACCCTTGTCTTGGAGTTATTTGGTTATCATATCCTTATCCCCTTTTTTGGCGATTAACGAGCTGATGAGGCGTGTGGAGGATCTGACCCTGCCCATCTAGACTAACGAGCAACCAAAGGCTCGTCCCAGGGTAGAGGAGATGCTGGTAGACCCCATCCTGGAGTCCCTGGGTGCTTGGTAGCCTACGGAGGAGTCAACCACTGCTGCCGGTGGACTTGGCGGCGGCGAACAGTTGGCGCCGATGGCGGTTAGGCCAGCGATGATGCCCGGGGCAATAGCAGTAGCCGCTGGGTCTTTAGGAACGGAGGTTGGAGTCGCCGATGCCGCATCAAAGGCCAAAAGCGGAGAAGCCTATGGTGCTGGAGGAGTAGACAGCGCTCCGTGAGGCATCGGAAGGCGTGGTCGGACACGCTATCTGGCCACTGAGCCCCTAGGTGGTGCCTCCGGCTACGACAGAGGAGGATGAGATAGAAGAGATCGAGTGTGACAAACCTCGACTCCAAGCTATCTGAATCCTCCACAAGCACGGTGATGAGGTGGTGGTTGTCAAGGAGGAAGACACCACCAGGGAGCTTAGGAGACTAGAGTCTGCCCTTGCCAGAGTAATGAAGTAGATCAAGGTCAGTACTACGTCAGTAATGCTCATCTTTGACGTTGGAGATTGTTCTTCTTCATAGTCTTGGCATTTTTGTAGGGGATAACCCGTACTACCAAGCAGCCACTCCAATTGATAAAGAGGATGGAGCCCCTCACCGAGGAGAATGAAAAACTCAAAGAGGCGATGAAACTTATGGAGAAAAACATTCAGAGGGCCCAGCGTGAGCGAGACCTTGCTGAGTCCAACACGTGGGACCTAGAGTACCAGAAGGGCATCCTATCCGAGCAGCTAGCGACCGTGTCCGAGCAGCTGCATGGTAGGTCTGAGCAGCCAGCCTCTATCTCCGACTAGCTATCGAGTGCTTCTAAGCAACTGGAGCAGAAGTCTAAGCAGCTCAGGAACATATCCAAGTAGAAAGCAGGTATGGCTTATCAGCAAATGTGCTTTGAATTGTTGAATAGCCATATTTTTGCTGACGACTGTTGTGCTTGTAGAGCAAGATGTGGAGCTCAGCCAACTATGCCAAGCCATCGAGCAACTCTGAGAGGAGAAGACGAAGGAGTAAGGGCGAGTAGACAAACTGGCTGAGGAGCTAAAAGGTGAGTACTTCTTGGTCAGAGATCTTGTTGGAGTAATATCCTTGCTTGATGGAACCTTGTAATGCTTGCAGACTACCGTCAGAGGGTCAAGGCATAGTTTGATGTGCTAGTGCAGGAGGCCAGGACCCAAAGGGACAAGTTCGATGCCATAGTCGTCAGGGTCAAACCGGTGCTCAACTGTGTCGACCTAGAGGCGGCTTCTCAGCCGATGGTAGGCCGCTGTGTTTGGACACCATCATCGAGAGGTGCAAGGTGGCATGGGAGAACTTCAAGAGCTTCAACTATGACGCCATTGTTACCGCTGTTACTCACGCCCTTGCAGTGGTCCGGTCCCACTACCTAGCCATTGACCTTTAGGCGATAGGGGCCGGATTCACTGAAGGGATGGGCGAGGCGGAGCACCAGCAGTTGGAGGATGAGGTGGAGGATGCGGCGAAGAAGCTAGCCGATGACATCGACCTATTCGACGAGATGAATGGTGATGGCGAAGCTCGGTGATCTGCTCGGAGAGTATGCTGTAATAACTAAATAGAGTAGTTAAAAACGTGCAAGGGCACAGACAGACATTTATGTGTATGTATAAATGTTGACATGTGCATGTTTATGCAGTTTGTGGTGTTGCGGTGAAGAAATCATTGTAGTATTAACCCTAACGCAATTATACGTAGTATAAGTGACGTCCAAGTAGTTAGTTCTTCACTGAGCTCTTGGCCTTGGCTAGCCCATAGTCCATAACGTTGAGTGTGGAGCTCGTGCACGTGTAGGAGGAATAGGTGTGACCAAGGAACCACAATCGACCACCCATAACGTAGAGCGTGGAGCCCATAGCACGTGTAGGGAGAGATCGGAGACTGGGTCTTCTCCATAGAGCGTAGAATAGAACATGTGCTGCTCGGTGGTCGGTGAAACATGTCGAAGATGTGGAGAAATGTGACAGAGTGTTTACGACGATCACATGTTGGAGATATGGAGAGTCGTGGTGGAGCGTTTACGGCGATCACATGTTGGAGATATGGAGAATCATGGCGGAGCGTTTACGGCGATCACATGTTGGAGATATGGAGAATCATAGTGGAGCAGTTATGGCAATCTCGTATTGGAGTTCGTTAAGAAGTAGCTTAGAGCTCGGCGACCATAAGTGGAGATTAAATCGTAATGGAGAAAAAATGGAGACAAATTGTGGCGACTAAAACTTTATTCATCATGGAGTGGAGAATACATATCTGGAGCGTTTCAAGGATAGAAACATATGAGGTGCTCGATGTGCCATGAATTGGGGATATCAATTCCATCCAAGTCACATAGCCGATAAGACCCTGGTCGGGTAACCTCTTTGACGACGTAAGGCCCTTCCCAGGGGGAGGAGAGCTTGTGCATCCCTTCGGTTTTTTGTTTTCTGCAGAGAATGAGGTCGTCGATAATAAATGAATGACCTTTGATATTGCGGTTGTAGTATCTCCGCAAACCTTCTAGATATTTGGCTATACGGACATAGGTGATCAGGCGTTCCTCCTTGGCCCTATCGACGTCCTCTGTCCGAACAGCTGCGGCTTGCTCTTCATCATAATTTTCCACCCTAGGTGCTCGGAAGGCAATGTCCACTGGTAGTATGGCTTCTGAGCCGTAGATCAAGAAATATGGAGACACACTAGTGCTGCGACTAGGTTGAGTGTGCAGTCCCTAGACCACAGCTGGTAGCTCTTTGAGCCATCTGCCCGGTTGCTTTTCTTCTTTCTGATATAACCTCTTTTCGAGGGCATCAAGGATCATGCCATTCGCCCATTCAACCTGGCCGTTGGCTCTAGGATGGGCAACAGAGACATACTTAACGGAGATGTATCGGTCTTTGCAGAAGTCCCAAAAATGATGACCAGTGAATGTGGTTCCAAGGTCGGTGATAATGCTGTTTGGGAGACCGAATCTGTGGATGATATCTTTGAAGAGCTCGACTGCTTTCTTTGCAGTAGCCGAGACAACGAGTTTATACTCGATCCACTTGGAGAACTTATCGATGGCGACATACACGTACCGAAAACCACCTAGCACTAGTTTGAAAGGCCCGATCATGTCCAGTCCCTAGCATGCGAAGCGCTAGGAAGCTGGGATGGTCTGCAGTTCTTGTGCCGGCACGTGTATTTGCTTGGTGAAAAATTGGCATCCTTCGCAATGTCGGATGAGGTCTTCTGCATTGGAGATGGCCGTGGGCCAGTAAAAACTAGCTCGGAAAGCTTTGCTGACCAGGTTTCTCGAGGCCATGTGGTTGCCGTAGGAACCAGAGTGAATTTTGAGAAGTAGCTTCACTCCCTCTTCTTGGGTGATGCATTTTTGCAGTATCCCTTCGTTGGCACTTTTCGTCATCAAGTTGCCATCCACCAGCACGTAATGCTTGCTTCAACGGATTAGGCATTCGGTTTTAGTCTTGTCAGTGGGTACTTCAGCGCTGGTGAGGTACTTGATGAACTATTCCCTCCAATCAGCGGCCGACGGAGGTACTGTAAGTACCAGCTGCTCGACGGGGGGAATTTCCTGAACTTCCTTCTCTTAATGGATGGCGCCAAAAGATCTTGAACGAAGACCCCTGGTGGAATCATGGCGCAAGAGGAGCCTAACTTGGATAGGTGATCGGTGAGCAGATTTTGATCTCATACCATGTGGTGGTACTTGATATCGTAGAATTTCCCTTCAAGCTTCCTGATTTCGGCGCAATATGCATCCATCTTGTCACTAGAGCAGGACCAGTCTTTGTTGAGCTAGTTGATGACCAGCGCGGAGTCCCCGTATACCATGAGGCATTTGACGCCGAGCTCAACGGCTATACGGAGTCCATGAGACATGCTTCGTAATCGGTGGCGTTGTTGGAGGTCAAAAAATGTATTCGGAGAACATATCGAAGCTTATCCTTGGTTGATGTGATGAACAAAATGCCCGCACCAGCACCATTGATGTTGAGAGCGCCATCGAAGTACATCACCCAGTGCTCGGGGCAAGTAGCGGCGATGGGCTCTTGGATCACGGTCCACTCAGCGACAAAATCAGCGAGCGTCTGAGACTTGATGATAGGCCTGCTTCTGAATTTGATGGAGTAAGTGCCGAGCTTGACAACCCACTTGATGATGTGGCTGTTGGCCTCTTTGTTGCGAAGAATGTCCCCCAGAGGGAACTCGGTGACCACGACAGTCTTGTAATACTCAAAGTAGTGGTGGAGCTTGCACGACGTAATCAGAATGGCGTATAGCAGCTTTTGGACATGAGGATAATGAGTCTTAGGCTCGTTATGGACCTCACTGATGAAGTATACTGAATGTTGCACCTTATAGGCGTGCCTGGCCTCCTCGCGTTCGATGAGAATGGCTATGCTGACGACACGAGAGGTAGCGGCGATGTAGATCGGGAGAGTTTCATCTGGCCGTGGTGCTGTCATGATCGGAGGCTTTGCTAGGAACAACTTGAGCTGCTCGAAAGCTATGTCTACCTCCTCCGACCAGGAAAAGCACTCGGAGGCCTTGAGGAGTTTAAAGAACGATAGTCCCTTTTTATCAAGGCATGATATGAAGCAGCTTAGAGCAGCCATGCAGCCTATAAGCTTTTGTATATCCTTAACGCTTGTTGGCCATTTCATGTTGGTGATGGCGGAGACCTTGTTGGGGATGGGTTTGATGCCATGGGCGCTGATGATGCACTAAAGATGCCATGGGTTCGATGCCACGGGCGCTGACGATGCCACGGCCAGCAGTATACCAGACAGAACTCCAAAGATGCACTTTGAAGGGTTCAGCTTCCATCGGTACCTTTTTAGGTTGGCAAACATTTCCTCGAGGTCGGCGATAAGATTGTCGGTGGTCTTAGACTTGGCGACCACATCATCAATGTAAGCTTCGACATTGCAGCTGATCTGTTGATTGAGGCACATCTAGATGGCCCTTTGATAGGTCGCCCTGGCATTCTTGAGTCCAAAGGACATAGTGGTCTAGTAGTATGCACCGAAGGGCATGATGAACGGCATCTTGATCAGGTCTTCTTTGTTGAGGGAGATCTTGTGATAGCCAGAGTAACAATCAAGGAAGGAGAGCAGTTCGTAGCTGGCGGTGGAGTCTACAACCTCATCTATCCGAAGCAGACCAAAGGGGTCTTTAGGGCAGTATTTGTTAAGATCAGTGTAATCAACACACATTCTCCATTCTTTATTCTTTTTTTGAACGAGAATAGGGTTTGCTAACCACTCAGGATGATACACTTCTTTTATGAATCTGGCAGCTAGGAGCCATTTTATTTCTACCCTAATAGCCTCCTTGTCTGGCGTGAATCGGTGGAGGTTTTGCTTGATTAGTTTGGCGGTCGGCAAGACATTCAAGGAGTGCTCGATCTTCTCCCATGGTACCCTCAGAATGTCTGTAGGTTTCCAAGCAAACACGTCGGCATTGGCATGTAGGAAGGAGATGAGCGTGCTTTCCTATTTGGGGTCGAGGTGAGCCCCAATCTTCATGGTTTTGGAGGGGTCGTCGAGGCCGAGGTTGACCTCCTTGGTTTCCTTAGACTTGGTGGAAGTGCGAGGAGGTTCCAGCAATGGGATCTCTAGGTCATCAGTGGGCACTGTCTTAGCGTCGGTGACCACACTGGCCATCTAGATGGAGAGGTTGGTGGCTTCGACGAGGGCGAGACTCTCTGTCTCGTAGGCGTAGGTGATGGAGAGGTTGGCTCGTAGGGTCAGGACTCCTACAGGCAAAGGCATCTTCATCACTAGATAAGCATAGTGTGGTACAGACATGAACTTGGCCAGAGTTAGCTAACCAAGTATGGCGTGGTAGGCGGTGTTGAAGTCAGCAACATAGAAGTTGATGTGCTCGACATGGTAGTTGCTTGCCATGCCAAACTATACTGGTAGGGTGATCTCTCCAAGCGGTTTGGATGCCCTGCTAGATACCACACCCTAGAAGGAGAAGTCTGAGGGTGTGAGATCTGTTATCTCGAGGCCCATCTCCTTTAGGGCTCTGGCGAAGAGGAGGTTTAGAGTGCTCCCACCGTCCACGAGCACTTTTCTAAAAAGCACTTTCTAGACGGTTGTGTCGAGGACGAGGGGGAAACGCCCTGTGTTGGGGATGTCTACCCACTGGTTGGCCCTACTGAAGGTGACAGGGACCTTGGATCAGGGGTGATAGCTAGGGTTGGTGGCAGCGTCTTTCATAGTGACGGCGAGCACTCGCTAGGCGGTGAGCTTCCGTTCTCTTCTACTCTCAGTGGAGGAGAGGCCCCCGAAGATGGTGGCGACCACCTTGTCATGATCCTAGAAGGCATTGTTATTGCCCCTAGGTGGTTGGCGGCCTCTGGCTCCGTTGTTGGTGTCGTTGTCTGGCTTTTTGTCCTAGAACTCCTTAGCCAAGCCGAGGTAGTCCTTCATCTTATGCTTGGTGTTCTTGTGGAGAGGGCATGGGCCATCAAGGATCTTCTTGTACTGCTCATCGTAGTTGCACTTGGCGCGAGGTTCATTAACGGCAACGACGATGTGGTCTAGCCACGGCGGTGATTTTGACTAGTCTTGGATCCTTCTGGCCGATCATGGCCGTTGTCATGATGGTAGCTGCGGTCGTCATAGCGGCGGTCATTGTGGCATCGGTCGTTGGGGCGGTCATCGTAGCGGCAGGTTGGGCGCTGAGTGCCCGTATCCTCGTTGAAGCGCACCTCGGCTTCCTCGACATTGGCGTACTGGTTGGCAGTCATGATCATCTCGCCAATCCCTGTTGGTGGCTTGTGGTTGAACTTGGAGTGAAGCTCACGGTGATGGAGTCCTCGGATGAAGGCGGTGATGACCTCAGCTTCCGTGATGTTGGGAATAGAATTCCTCATCTCGGAAAAGCGTCTAATGTAGCTTTGGAGAAGCTCGGATGACCTCTGGTAGATGCAGTTGAGATCATGCTTTCTGCTCAGCCGTGTACACATAGCCATATAATTGTTGGTGAAGACTTTTTTCAGCTCTTCCCAGGATCCGATGGAGTTCGAGGCAAGGCTTGTGAACCAGTTCATGGTGGTTGGCATGAGCATGACAGGAAGATAGTTCACCATGACACTAGTGTCTCCTCCGACGGCGCGGACAGCAGTGGCGTAAGCCTATAGCCATTATGTTGGGTTCATCCTTCCCTCATAGGGTTCGACCCTAGTGATTTTAAAACCACAGGGCCGCTGAAGTGTTTGGAGCGCCCTCGTGAATGCTGGGGGCCCTTCGAGGTTGTCGGTGTCATCTTCTGCAGCGTTGCTAACATTGAGCAGCTCAAGAGCTGAGTTTGGGTTACCATACTCTTGCTCGTACTCCTAGAGGCGGTGTACTTCTTCTTCATGGAGACCGAAGCGGCATTCGTCGATACATTGCCGCGCATCTTAGAGATTGTTGAGGTGCAGTCAGATGTCCTGGTCGACCTCCTGGTCGTGTTGGTGGTGATGTTATGTTCAATGCGGTTGCCCCTATCTCTGCCCTAGAGGGGTTGCCTATCATCGTGGTTCTAGTCTGTGAAGCGACTTGGGTGGCGATCGGATCTTGGCGTGGCTGATTGGTGAATTAAGGTTATGGAGTATGAAGGTCTCTGATCCTAGTAGATCTTGTTGACCTAATAGTGCACCGCTTTAAGCATGGCGGTGACCTTGGTGACCTCTGGTGTCTGCGGGAGCTAGGCGAGCTTGTTGGCAGCCACTGCTAGATTAGCGCTTGAGTCTTGTAGATGTCGTGGCCATCAACACAGACAAACTCATCATCGAGGTTGTGTTGGATTGGCCTTCCTTGTGAGTCAAGCTGCTGCTTGGCCATCATAAGGGTGGCCTCATTTGCTCGATGCTACACACGGTTGACGTTCCGGTTCTCATAAGTGGCGCGTTCCTCCTCGGTTTCGCCATTCCGAGGGGGGCTATCGACGCTGACATTGAAGATTGCGTCACCATAGAGAGGAGGGAGAGGAAGTAGTTCGGTGGTGGTTTTGGCGATGGTCTCCATAGAGCCCTGGGTCTCGGAGTCCGGATTCTCCTCCAAGATGGTTTGGAGGGATGCTCCATGGTGTCTACTGACGTGTAGCATGTTGATGGCCAGCAAAGGCTAGTCAGCGATCTGGTCGGCGAGAGGATGGAGATGTCCAACCTGGTCAGCGAATTTGCCCCTTAGGGCATCTTGGTAGGTGGCGGCGACATTGCTAAGCCTAAAGGGTAGGGTCGTAACCCCTAGAGTTTCTCGAGTAGCCTCCGATAGATCTAGATCGAAGGGTGGTCGGCGCTGAACCAGAGTGTCCAGAGCCGATTTGGCGATGGAGAGGCAATCGACTAGCTTCTGACCAACCTGATCGATGGATGCGATCAGATCATCATTGTTGATCTACCTTCTCTAGTAGCGAGGAAGCGGGTGGTGAGTTGTTGATGAAGATGACCTTGGAGGTGGTTCTGAGATCAGATCTATAGTCTTAGGTGTTGGGGTGATCGGCATAGAATCGATCTGCACCGGCTTGATGAGCTCTCTGACTCCATTAGCTTTGATGATCCACGAGATTGATCCAGTCATAAAGATCTAGCTGGGCTATGGGAGGGACAAGGAGCCTGTAGAACGTTCCATCTTGTTCGATATAGAAACAACATGCACACCCCTACCTAGCGCACCAACTATCGATAGAATATTGTCAGTAGTCCTCCAAGGGGTATCCCACGAAGGTAGATTGATCATTAGAGAGGCGTGTAATCATGAACAAGAAGGCAACAGAGACACACGTGTTAGATAGGTTTAGGCCGTCAGTATGACATAATACCCTACTCCTATGGTCTGTTTTATTGTATTGACTATCATATGATATTGCGTGTGTTTCGAGGGGGTCCCTGCCCGCCTTATATAGTCTGGGGGGCAGGGTTACAAGTCGGTTAGATCTGAGAGATAACCAAAAAGTAAATATAGATTACAGGAATCATGGGATCATACATATCCTAACAGATCTCATAGTATCTTTAGGATATCTTCCTAGTGTCTTGTGGGAGGCGCCGAGCAGAGTCGTGCTCTATAAGGCTTCATCTTGGGCTGGGCCGCCCCTAGGGTCGTAGCCCATGTGGCCTGCCATGGGTATCCGGGGTCATACCCCAACATCGAGGCTTTCTTCTCTCTCTCATTTTTCTCCTTTTCCTCCGTGGTAACCCACACTTTCCCTTTGCTTATAAAAGGGGAAGCAAGATGCCCCATGAAGGGGGGCCGAACCACGATATAAAAACACAAGAGCACGACACGAGCACACGGCTGAGCAGCAATCGAGCTCTTAGCACCCATTCACTCCTTCCACCAGAGACTTAGGATCCTCTCCCTCTCTCGCCTATTTGTAACCCTTACTGCAAACCGAGTGCTAGTAACACAAGCAGTAGCCAACTGGATGTAGGGATGTTCCGCTCGAACCAGTATAAACCCTTGTGTCCTCTGAGCACACCATCCAAGCCATACACGCAAATACAAATTTACTCGTTGGTGGTCCGAAAACACTGATAGTTGGCGTACTAGGTAGGGGCTTTTTGCACGTCTCGACGTCCACATTAGGCCTCAGATGGCTAGTCACGGCATCAGCTGGGTCCCAGGCGCATACGTGCGCTTTGGGAACCTGGACTTTATCATTACGACAGGGGGAGAGTTGGCGTAGGCTCCCGCCACCGTCCAACCTCTCCACTCCGCCGGCCTCGACACAATCACCAAGGCACTTGAGGAGCTATAGCTGCACGCACTAGAAGCCCTTGCCCCCGGGAGCGACCAACTCCTCGGCTTTGATTACGGGAGGTTAGAGTGCTAGTTTGACACCTTCCTAGGACCCGCCCATCCCGGGAGGACTTGGACCGCCTCACCTTCTCGTTCGCCAACGTCATGATGTAGCTTACCGGAGGAGAGCCACTCTCCCCAGAATACCTCATCCAGAGCACCCCGATAGCACTCCCGTTCGGTCTATGCAACGCCACAGAGACCATTGGCCACCTTGTGCGCAATGGATGCCCTCATCCCCTATGAACGATGAGTTCATGGGGATGACCGAATATGTCACAGAATCTTTCCATGACCTCCTCGGGGGAGAATCAGAGTCACCCTCTGACTCTGACTCTAGCAGGGGGAGACATCACCCTACTCGTGAATGTTTCATGGTAGGTACCCCCAAGGGATACATTGAAAGCATCCACAAGGGAGAGGCTACCCCAATAGATGACCTCGACGATGAGGTCGAGGGGCATGTAGGGGCCCCACCTCGCCTGTGGGTAGAGCAGCTAAGGTCCCGGCACCAAGAGCTCAAAGAAGCACGACTCTAGCTCAAGCAAGAACATGCAAAGCTCGAGCAAGAGATCAAACACCACAGAGACGGTGGGTGTGCGCACGTCGTGGCCCACGATGTGAACCGTAGCATCATCGAGGACGATGAAGCCCTCCCACACTTCACTCGGGCAAGCCAGAACATCGCTGCCATGGTGGCCTTGCTCCAGGGGCTTTCGGGGCCCACGACACCCGAGGATCATCTGGCCCACCACAAGATTCGCACGCTACTCGAGCGTGCGGCGGTGCAGCAGGCCGAGAGCTCACTGTCCCGATGACGCGAGCTCGACACCAGCCAGCGCATGCCCTCAGAGTGACCTGATAGGGACGTGTTAGTCCACCAGGCATAGCAAGGCGGCAGGCCACACGCTGCGGTCCTGGTGCATGAGCGTCTCAGCCTCCACCATGACGCGCATGACACCCTCGACGCCCACAGGCGTACCCATGGCAATGCGATGGAGGAGGCTAGCCGCGGCTACCACCCTCGTCATGGCAGATGCTATGATAGCAGTGAAGACCGAGGCCTGAGCCCTAACTTGCCAGGACCTTAGGCCTTTGATCGACATATCCTCATCGCCGTCTTCCCACCGCGGTACCGATCGTCGACCAACATCTCGAAATACTATAGGGAAACGAACCCTAAATTGTGGCTCGAGGATTATCGGCTTTCTTGCCAAACTGTGGGAGCGGATAATGACGATTTCATTATCCGCAACCTTTCATTGTTCCTGGCTGATTCGGCGTGAATGTGGTTGGAACACCTTCCGCCCAACCAAATTCAAAGTTGAGCAGACCTAAAAGAGATCTTTGTGGGAAACTTCTAGGGCACATATGTGCGTCCTAGGAACCATGGGATCTCAAAAAATGCCAATAGAAGTCTAGGGAAACTCTTCGTGGGTACATCCGGTGCTTCTTCCGGCAGTGCAATGAGCTGCCCAACGTCGCCGCCGCTGACGTCGTAGGAGCTTTCCTGTCCGAAACCACCTGCGAGTCCCTGGTTCACAAGTTGGGATGTAAGGGCCTACGAACCTCCAAGGAGCTATGGCAGAACCGCTTAAAATAACTCACTTCTGGAGGTGCTTGTCTTCCATTAGACACTAAACACCTCAAGAGTGAGCTAATTTAAACAGTTCTATCGAGCGCACCCCATGGGAGAACTCAAAAATCCACATTTTTCAATAGGATCATAAATGGGAGAATAAAGCTTACAACATTTTAGCCATTTCTTACATCACTTTCTATGCAACATCAGAGTATAATATTTATTGTTTATAACAACAGAATATAACCATGTTATTAGAGTTTTAGTAGAAACAAAATCATTTAATGACAAGTTAAACATTAACATGATGATCCGTTATATACATCATAACAAGTTATAAGTTTTCCCATTGTAAAACATTTTGGGTGGAAGTTTCAAATAAACTCTATGTCCGCAACGTTAAGGAAATCCTCGCTGAGCCCACCAGGAGGTTCCCGCACACAAGTGTCAGCTCTAGCATTCACCTGTCCCATGCAACAGGGTAGAATAAACCCTGAGTACTCAATTATACTCAGCAAGACTTACCCAACAGGAGGAAAAAAGACTCCAAGGATATGCAAGGCTATCTGGCTTGTGGGTTATTGCATCTGCGGAAGCATTACTAACATGTGCGTCCTTATATTCAATTTCATTAGCAGTCATCATTAGTTCATTAACTAACCATTCTATGTAAGCACTTGTGCTACTTTCAAGCAGGTGGTAAGCAATCAGAACCATTTTACCATCTTTCATATTTATGTTCTTACTACGGTGCTAGATCATAGCCAAGTCATACCGTATCACACAATGATTCATGAACCAAAGTATCTTAGCTGGGTACCCCGAAACACATGCCCTGCTTGTACCCTAGGCACAAGTAGGACTAACCCACCACTCTCCTGTCAAGGGGTCCTGGTCCCGATCCAAACTTGGACTCCAAGCCCCCACACCTGAGTCCTAGAGTCAGTGTGGTGCTTAGACCTCCACCATCCCCGCCTCCAATCAGTCAGTCTGAAAAGAGCCAGAACCAACGATAAGAGAGCAACGAGCCTTTCCATCCCCATAAGAAAGTATGTGCTCAGGATAATAAGTCTGTGACCTAACTAGAATCTAATGCAACGGACGGTCCTCAATCGACACAAGCGGACCAAGTGCAATCCGAGCCTCGCTCAAATGCCTAACCAAGTCCAAATCCAAACTACCATTCCACCCGGTCTCCAATTATCATTCATATATATTCCATGTGATAGTAATATAATAACAACAATAATATCTTTTCTATCTCTCGCGAGTGACATGCAATCACTCGACTTCTACTGGAGTCCTATAGCATAGCAATCTACATGATCCTATCATACTAGTAAGACTCATAGGATAAGGATATATATATGCAAGTGGTTTTCATTCAACTCCTTAAAACTTAATGCACAAGCATAAGATAAAGTGCAGAATAATAGGGGTTATGCACCGGGGCTTGCCTAGGTAAAATATAACCAAGTTAGCTGTTCCTCATGGTGGCATGATCATCACATCACCATCTGCTTCTACTACTCCAGATGTCTTTGTGATCCATCGTTGTTCCTATTATGATATACGTGGATGCAACGTAGAAACGTAAATGATCACGGTAATCGCAACTCTAAAATACGATTACGCTGCTAAACTAATGAGCTGGATCTAGCGACTAACATACAAGGCTATGTATCCATGTTTTTGGATGAGGCATTACTTCCCAATAAGTATTTTAGCTACAAAATCCCCAGATATATCCTTAAATCATTTTATTGATTTAATATATTTTCAAACCAGGGCTTAATAGGTATTCTAGCAAACTAATTCCCATAGAGATATAAAAATTATAGTGAGCACCTAATACTGTTAGGAATTTACTGTAAAATTTTTGGATCCAGTACTACTACCAATTCATCACAATAATTCCTACAAGTTCATATTTTATCCATTTTAAGTGTTTCAAATTAATTAGTCTACTCTTGAAAATTCTATGAAACTAAGTGAACAAAATACTTAAATACATTAGCAGATAGGTCATGATTTAAGGAACCTAACAAAATTGGTTTTATAATTTTTGGTTAACTACACAATTTTATATTGAATTTACAAATTTACCTTAGAAGCTAAATTAGAAAATGCTTTAGAAATCGAAAAGGGCCAGCGGCAACCGATTCGGTCCAACAGCCCAGGCGGCTCACGCGGAAATGGCCGTGCGCGTAGTAGGCCAGCCCAACAAGCGGCCCATGATGGGAAACTCACGCGCACACCCGCAGATTTGCAGAAGAACCCCCAGCTTCATAGAATATCACGCGACGTTACGGAACACTATTACACTAGAGAAGAGCTTTGCACTAAGGACCCTGGAAAATGTTGCCTTCACTGTGGGGAGACCCCTGCTCTACCACACGTTCACTAGCACGACGACCAGTGGCATGGGCGGTTGCGCTGAGCATGCAAAGCTCGCTACAACGGGGATAAAAGGAGCCGACCTCTACCTACTGCTATGCGTGCATTCCTAGGTGACGGTTGGGAGCCTAACAGCAACTTCCATCATGCTGCTCACGGCGGCGGACCAGCCACCATGGCGGCGCGAGCGTTCTAGCAAGCTAGAGCCACTAACGGACTAAAAGGGCGATGATTGAGCATCAGCAGCTTACAACGAACATGATCGAGGTGATGGTTAAGTCAAAGATGGCCCTCGCAACGCTGGCCATGTGCGCCCGCACCTCATAGCGGCGTGTCGAGTGTGGCACCAGTGCGTCACCGTGCCGATGGTGAGCCTCCTGGACAAAACAACATGAGAACCAAGTGGAGGGGGTCAATGCGAGTTCATGGTCTCAATCAATTGAACTTCTATTGCTCCAATCCTACCTCTCTTCCCTGTTCCCTGTCACGGCGGTGACCATGGCCTGCAACGGCAAAATGCTCAATTGGCCATCGATACCCGCTTGGCTGAGGATGGGAAAGACAGAGCGCTTAGTGGGCTTCTAGAGCCACCTACTAGCGCAAAGAATCATGTCGCGGAGGACCAAAGCTTAAGCGGATTGGAGGGCGGCTAGACGAGCTCTGGCCGTGCCATGTTGTGGAGAAGCACCCGCACGTAGGCGGACTGCTTAAGACGGCCAACTCAGATCTCCTGCTATGACACGAGCATGTGCCCGTGATTGGCGAACAGGAGGCAATGGAATGACACGCTTACTCGGAGTGATTAGACTAGAGTAGGGCTCTCCATGGTGGCTAGCAGGACAATGCAGTGCAGGAGAGCGTCCCATAGCTTCTGTGGTCGAGCCACCGATTCGACATGGCGGTAGGGCTCCAACACATGGACTGCATGATAGGTAGAACGAGGGGCCGAGTGAGCCCCACGTCAACCATGCACTGTAGCCACAACCATGGCACAGACCGACGGCTAGCAGCGCGCCTACACCACCCATAGCAGTGACCACGCTCAGGTGGCCAGCCAAATGGGACGGTGCACATGCAGCCATGGGACTACTTGCAACCAGCCAAGACCGGCCCATGACCGCCGCTCTGGCCATGGCACGAGCCTAACACCCACAACGCCTACGCATGTGGTGACCACGACCACGAAAACCAATTGCCAAAACGGTGACGAACACGCTTTTTAAAGCTTCACAAAGACCGCTAACCACTTTGGATGCAGTTCAACTAATTTCCCTAACCTAAAGCCAGTAGTATCAACTACCAGGCAAAGCAATCACCAAGGTCAAGGAGCAACTCAAGGAGGAGTTGGCTGCATGCCAGCATGGGCTCGTCACGCCGAACTCTAGTTCACGAACATGGCACTGGAACGTGATTCACTACACGTTCTAACGAGTTTTGGGAATTTTTTAAGGGTTCAAGTTGACATCCAACTCAACAACAACCTACACCTCACCCAAGTGCTAAGTTAGAAGCAGGCAATGCTATAAGAACCTAATTTTAGTGCTTAACCATTTTTGTCGGAATTCAAATGCCAAAATGGCATTGCCTATGGCCATTTCAGACAGAAAATTTAAAGGCTTGGTTAGAACTAGCAACCACTAGGACTCTTGTCATGATTTTTAAGAGGTCTAAACTTTATTAACCTTAACCAACACCTACTTCATGCAATAGTCTATACTTTATACCAACCAGTAGGAGCAAGATATTTAAGCACTATTTAACTATTTTGCTCAATATAATTCACCAAAATGGTACTTTAAACATAAATTCAAGTGTTTGCCGACTTAACAAAAAGAGCTTATCTTAATATCAAGTTTGATTTTAGAGCTCCCAAAACACTAGTTAACAACATCTATTTTCCAAAAGTTGAAGTTGCATTCATCTATCAAGTTTGTACTTCCAACTTTATTTAAGTGTCACATACATGTTCTATAGTATTTTTGCTTAATAAAAATTGGTTTTAAACCCTAAGTGATATAACATGACTATTGAATCAACTTTCGTTTAGCATTTTTGTTGATCATTTTGAGTTACAGAAATTGATCTACACACTTTATCAAATGCATTGACACATAAACATGATGTTCATGACATAGTTTAGCAAGTTGTTTAAGCGGTAACACCGAGGGTGTTATAGGAGCTCCTTGACATCGCCACCAACCATGCCTCGGGCAAGGAGGCGGTCGGGGTGATTTTTGACCACCCCAAGGCAAGGCAAAGCGGACGAGGACTCCGACGAAGGCACCTCCAACCGCCCCAACAACAAGAAGAACAAGCAGCGGTGTGAGGGCTCGCTTGTGGCCACTGCCGATCGTAAGAGGGGTCGGAAGCCTACCGAGTGTACCCCAGACCACTTCGAGAAGTTGCTCGAAGTGCCATGGCCGAACCACGCTTTCCTCATCAAGCACCTATACAAGGACTACACCCTCATGAAGTGGTTCTTGTCCGGAAGCTCCAACAAAGGGGAGCATAGGAAGGAGCCCAAGCTGGCCACAGATGATGCTGAGGGGAAGGACGGTGAATTTTTGGCACTGGATGGCTGCCTCATGATCTTCAGAGGGTCAGTGGCCTATGACTCCAAGCGCCGCCACATGCTTGCACTCCACGAGGTCTATATGGCCGAGCCAGCCACGCCTACCTTCCTCCGATGGTTGGAGTCCGCCATAACCTTTGATTGGACCGACCACCTAGAAAGCGTCCCGCAGCTGGGAAGATATCCGCTCGTGGTCAACCCTATCATCGGCATGAAGCGTCTCATTAAGGTGCTAATGGATGGAGGCAGTGGCCTCAACATCATGTATGTTGAAATGCTCAATGCCATGAGCTTTGACCAAGCACGCATCCGACTGACCGGGGCGCCTTTCCATGGCATTGTGCCTAGAAAGCAGGCTGTGCCACTTGGGCAGATCGATCTACCCATCACCTTTAGGAATCTAACCAATTATAGGACGGAGACCCTTACCTTTGAGGTGGTTGGATTCCACGGAACCTACCACGCCATCCTGGGACATCCATGCTACATGAAGTTCATGGCCGTCCCCAACTACGCCTATCTAAAGTTGATGATGATGGGTCCATGTAGGGTCATCACCATTGGCACCTCCTTCCAGTGCGCCTACGAGTGTGTGGTCGAGTGCTATGAACACACCGCGGTAATTATCGCCTCCAAAGAGCTTGCGACCATCAGGGAGGAGGTTTGTCAAAGAAGCGCCAGACCCCAAGCGGTTGGCTAGGTCTTTCGAGCCTGCTGAGGGCACCAAGGAGGTCCTCATAGACTCCAATGGCTTCGAGGGCAAAGTGGTGCGCATCGGCACCACGCTTTCCTCCAAATAGGAAAGCGCGCTCGCCGACTTCCTCTGCGCCAACAGAGACATCTTTGCGTGGAGACCCTCAGACATGCCAGGCATTCTGAGAGAAGTTGTTGAGCATGCCTTGAAGATCAGGCCAGGCTCCAAGCCGGTGAAGTAGCGCCTACGTCACTTCGACGAGGAAAAACGCAGGGCCATCGGCGTGGAGATTGTGAAGCTTTTGGTGTCTGGGTTCATCAAGGAAGTATACCATCCTAAGTGGTTAGCCAATCCCGTTCTTGTATGAAAAAAGAGTGGGAAATGGAGAATGTGTGTTGACTACACGGGTCTCAACAAAGCGTGTCCAAAGAATCCATTTCCTTTGCCACACATAGACCAAGTAGTCGACTCGACCTCAGGGTGCGAAACCCATTGCTTCCTTGATGCATACTCCAGGTACCATCAAATCATGATGAAAGAGTCTGACCAGCTCATGACGTCTTTTATCACCCTGTTCGGATCATTCTGCTACGTCACAATGTCGTTCAGTCTAAAAAATGCGGGGGCTACATATCAGCGTTGTATGCTCAAGTGTTGAAACAACCTGATTTCTATGAAGGAAAATCCACAGAGTCGAAGTGTAATAAGACCGTTGTAGATCATATTACCCAAATCCCAGTCGAATATCACATCCATACAACGTAATATCAGAGTACAAATAGTGCGGAATTACATAAATTATTACATCGCCGCATTGGCGGAATCAAATGTAGCATTCATTCAGAACAGCTTGAAGATAAGATCGCCAAACTCGAGCGTAGGAATGAACCCCTCAACCATCAAACTCCTCAGAGCTATACTCCTCAGCAGAACCTATGTGCCAAAATTTATCAGTACGATTTGTACTGGCCACTCCCACCCTATGAACATTGCTTTGTGGAATTGGATGCAAGTTGGATATAATCAAAAGGAACCTATAAGGCTAGGGTTTCCTATGTTTTAGCATATCAAGTATATAATAGTATAGTCAAGTTTTAACACCATTTCCACACCCATTCCACCCCATTTCTGTCTAGAGCTAGGTTTTGTTCCTGGGATCGATATACCACCATCTCCATATCATCACCATACCATCGCTCAGTCGATAGGCCAACTCCCTCTCGGCACTGTCTCATGGCCTGTAGCCCCTGGCTATGACCGACACTCGCTCATGGGGGAAGAAGAGAAGGACTCATCTCGCTATCTAGTTTAAGCGAAACCCAAGAAAGGTCCATAGCCGACTAGTCGGCATATGTATCGATCGATCAACCATACACTCTGCAGAGGTTTTACATAACCACAAGATCTACCTTCTTCACTGACCGTCATCAACTGGGCTGATTCTGGCCGCTTGCTAGCCTAGGATAATGCCACTCTACTATTCAGCCCTAGTTCACCCCAAGTCTAGTCTGGGGTGGCTAAAACTGTGAGTCATGAGCCGGGTCCACAAGGTCTCCATGAAGTCTCGGAAGGGTGTGGGGGGAAAATCCTCCGCGCCTCGTACCTCCTTGCACTATCCGCTATCAACGTAGCAGTAGTGGCAATATCCTACCAAGTAGTTAGGCCGTCCCGCACCATATAGGGCGAGTGGTACGTAAGGCTTCCCGGTGAATCTAAGTACTAGTAAGTCCTTAGGGATGATCAAGCTAGAATGTCTTTATCAGGGTTTCCTTTTACCGTGCCACCACAGCACCTCCACCTCGGGCTCCTCCCATCACTGGTTCACACCCAGGGCCACCTCATATACCATTTACCCACCACAGGTATTCATTCCAGGGGTGCCCAGGTAGCACCTCACGGCAAGACTTGCCCTAGGCTCATTGTATACTCCAACTTGGTCGACACAACCCTCACCCTCCACACACCCAAGTCACACATGCAACACTCTCCCCAAAATCTAGATAACTCTAGTTTCCACCACGCATCAATATAGTATATATAAGCGTAGTAGAAATAATAAGCAGTGAAATATAGCAGCGAGCGTGTGACTAGCCTAACAGCAGGGTGAGCAAGGGTAAGGTTGCGTCAAGGTAAAGGCCATCAAGAAAGCATACTACCATGCAAGTCCTATCATAGTGTGAAAATAACGATAAAGTAAGGCAATAGCAGTTCTATATTAGCCATGCGTAATAGGTGCTACGAGATTGGGTGGGATATGGCACCTTCAGTGTAGTCATCTCCGTACTCCTCATGGTACTCTCAGTCCTCGTCCGTCTGGTTCTCCTCCGAGTCTGCAAACGATCGCATTATAGTCGCATTAGCGACGTCTATAGAATAGCACAAAAAACAATGAAAATTCAAAAGAGTCAAATGCACTCAAACATAGGTTCATTGCGTAGAGCTCGATTTTAGATGAATTTTGGTCCTGGTCTTGTATTTTTCTGAGTTCGTATGAATTAGTTATGAATTTTCGAAGTTTCAATCATTTCTAAAAATGGGAAAAGGCTGAATTAATATCGTGCTGACACGTGTCACGCTCCTGTTGGTCCACGTGGCATGCTGACGTCAGCAGCTGATGTCATCGTGACATCATCATGATGTCACCTCAGCTGTGTTTGTCACTGACACGTGGGACCCGCATGACATCATCATGACGTCAGCATAACATCACCCACTGACAAGTGGGTCCAGCGGCTCTGTGTCGCTGACTTATGGGCCCGGTCAATGGTCAGCTCAGGGCGGGTCCCAACTGGGCCAGTTGGGCCTGGATATGGGATGGGCTTTGGCCCGCCATGTGGCGCGCGCTGGTGCGGCCACGTCGTCTTACTGGGCCACTAACAGGCCATGGTCCATGGGCGCAGGTGAGGCGTGGTTCATGGTGAACCCGCCTGCGTTGGTCCATAGACCGCAGAGCTGGTCTATAAAGGACTTGGTCCACTTACTCCTTCCTAGAGTTCGGTTCACGTGCACCAAGTGCACGGACGTGTGGCCAGCGAGGGGAAAATCCCCTTCTCTTCCCTGACAGGGCTCCCACCGGTGGTGAGGTCACCCGCGAGCCTCACCCACGGCGACCGGTGTTCAATTTAGGTGGGCAAAAGCATCCCCATGCCATGGCGACTGCGACTGTGGGGTCGGGGCTACGGCTAGGGCTTCCTAGGGCCCTGGCCACGGTGAACGGCGGCTCGACGTGGCGTGTCGTCGGCGGTAGGGCGATGTGGTGGCTGGGAGCATGCTTGGCGGGGCGCGTGAGCTTCCCATGGCTTCAGTGAATAGGGCGGGCGAGACAAGGAGGCGCCAAGCGCTCCCAGCGGTCCTGGCCATGGTGGAGACGAAGTGGTTGCGGCGGCGCTCCGGCCACGGCGCGGTGTGGTCAAACGGGGGTCCTCCGGTGGCCTTTGTCTACCTCGATCGCGAGCGTGGCGTGTTCCGCGGTAAGTAGGAGCCAGCCAAGGTGGTGGCGTCACCTCTACTGTGGTGATGCGGCCGTGGTGGCTTCGCTACGGCCATGTTCATGGTTGTGGTATGCGTGCCCATGCGTGCTTGGGTGCGTGCTCGAGCACGTGCTCGATTGCGTGCTCGGGTGCGTGCTTGGGTGCGTGCTCGAGCGCGTGCTCGATTGTGTGCTTGGGTGCGTGCTTGAGCACGTGCTCGATTGCGTGCTTGGGTGCGTGCTCGAGCACGTGCTCGGGTGCGTGCTCGGGTGCGTGCTCGAGCAGGGATGGCCCGATGTCGCCATGGCGTTAGTAAGCTCGTGCTCATTCATGCGGTGTGTAGTTGGCCATGGCTTGACCTCATATTGGCTTAGCATAGCACCGCAAGGCTGAAGAAGACGATCATGGAGGTCTTTTGGTGGCAGTCTGGCTAGGCCGAAGCTCGAAGCTTCAGCAAGGTTTCGATCATGGCAGTGCATGTTCCATTTGGCTAGGGAGGTGGTCTCAGCAAGATGGCTCACCATGGGGAGCTCGAAGGCGATGGTGGTGGTGCGGCGTCGACGGTGTAGCAGAGCTGAGCCGAGATAGAGGTACTCGCCATCTTCCGCGCCGGCGGCTCCTCCCTTTTGCTCCGGCAGCGGCGTCCTTCTCCGCACCTCTCCTTCTCCTCTCATCCCTTGGCTTAGTGTGTTGGTGCGAACCACACGGCGGCGGCGAGGTGAATGGAGGGCTAGGGCTCAGGGTCCACGGTCGTTGGCTTTTTATAGCCAAGCTCCAAGGGCTCCAATGGCGGACGACAATCGGGCAGTGGTGATGCGTGCGGTGCATCTGACGGCTCTCGCGTGTGGGGGCGGTTGCATGGGCATGGCGCTAAGGTGGGGGATAGGGTCAGGCGATGTGCGTGGCCCTGGGCCCACGCCTGCTCCATGGTCGGCTCCTAGTCACATGGTGGAGGGAGCGTGGGGAAGATGATGACGCTATAGCTGGGCGGCTGACAGAGGGGGCTGTTTGTTAGCTTGTCCTGATGCGGCAGCGTGCGGTGCGTGATGGCTGATGGGCGGGTCTGGCTCGTCAACGGCTTGTGCGCGCGGGGGCGGTAGGGTGTTGCTGGGCCGGCTTTGTGGGCCATGTGCGCAAGTGGGAGGGCAGGCAGGCTCGGCCGGGCTGGCTCGCAAGACCGAGTAGGCCTAGGCTGCTGCTGCTCCCTCTTCTTTCCTTTCTCTTTTTCTTATTTTTTTTCTATTTTGTTTTCCTTTCTCTTTTATTTGTTGCCAATTTGGTTAGGGTTTGATTTATTTAGTTTCATGTACAAGTGTGCACCTTGATTAAGGGTGGAGCTTAGGGCTGGTTGGTGGGGCCCTCATACTTAGGTGGTACTTAGGTGATTAATTTATTGCATAATAAATTAATTATAAGTGGTCACTTTTATTTGCACAACAAACGATCAATAAAAGGCAACTCAATTATTTAGAATTAAAATGCATGCAAGAATGTAGGTGTTAGGGATTTTAAACACACACATATACAACAAGTGACATGCTATGCTTATGAGTTTGTTTAGTTGGATTACGACTAATGCAACACTTAGGGTTAGCTCCTACAAATGTCACTCATCGTCACATGGGGTTTTGAAGAAAAATTTTGTAGTTGAGATTTTTGGTGTGTGGATTTTTGGGTTGTTACAAGTGTTTTGGTGACCTCATCGGGCAAACCATTGAGGCCTACATAGATGGCATCATGGTCAAGTCCAAATGGGATGACAAGGTCATAGCCGACCTAGAGCAAACCTTCGTGAAACTCCAAGCAAACAGCATTAAGCTCAACCCTGAGAAATGCATTTTTGGGGTCCCAAGGGTTATGCTGATGGGTTTTATCATCTACGAGCATGGCATCGAAGCCAACCTAGAGAAGATCTCAGCCATCATGAGGATGGGCCTGATTCAGAACATAAAGGGGGTACAACGAGTTACAGGGTGCCTCACCGTGCTCAGCCGCTTTATCTCACGCCTCGGCGAATGAGGTCTCCCCCTATCGGCTTCTGAAGAAGGTCGACCACTTTGAATGGATGGCCGAGGCCTAGGAGGCACTTGACAAGGTCAAGCAGCTCCTAACAAAGGCCCCGATCCTGGCCCCCCCCCGCGACCGATGGGGAACCGCTTCTACTCTACATTATGGCCACCACGCAAGTGGTCAGCGCCGCCCTAGTGGTAGAGTGAGAAGAAGAGGGACACACCCTCAAAGTGTAGCATCCTGTATATTTCATTAGTGAGTTCTTGTCCAATTCTAAGACTCGCTACCCCCAAATCCAGAAACTCCTGTACACTATCTTTATCACCAAGAGGAAGTTGCATCACTACTTCGAGTCGCATCTAATGACGATCGTGACGTCCTTCCCTCTCGGCGAGGTCTTCCAAAACCAGGATGCCACAGGAAGAATAACAAAATGGGCACTCGAGCTGATGGGTCAAGGTTTCATATGCCCCTCGGATGGCCATTAAGTCTCAAGTGCTGGCTGAATTTATCGCAAAGTGGACTGAGATCCAAATGCCGCCAGCAGTCATCGACCAAGAGTACTAGACGATGTACTTCAATGGATCACTGATGAAGAAAGGCACCGGCGCAGGGCTAATCTTTATTTTGCCCCTCAGGGTACACATGAGGTACATGGTTCACATCCACTTCCCCTCCTCCAACAATGTGGCCGAGTATGAGGCACTCATCAACGGCCTACGCATCACCATCAAGTTGGGTTTCCGACGGCTTGAGGTCTGGGGTGACTCCCTGCTGGTCATCGACCAAGTTATGATGGAATCAAGCTACCACAATGTTAAGATGGTTGCATATTGCCAAGAAGTCCACTAGTTGGAGGACAAGTTCAACGGTCTTGAGCTCAATCACATCCCAAGGCGTCTCAACGAGGTGGCCGACACGCTGGCGAAAATGGCATCTAGCCAAGGGCCGGTGTCAGCAGGCCTCTTTACCAACAATCAGTACAAGCCCTCAGTCCGCTACAAGGAGCCAGAACAAACCAATGACGGCCTGCCTGCCCTGGGCTTGGGGGCTAACCAGCCGGTAGCTCCATCCAACCTTGAAGTCATGGAGCTTGATGAGGATCCAGTGGCAGAGCATGACCCTCTTGTCGACTGGAGGATGCCTTACCTTGACTACCTCCTCCATGAAGCGCTGCCGATGGACAAAACAGAGGCTCGGCGGCTCACGTGTCTCACCAAGTCCTTTGTCAGTATTGAGGGCGAGCTCTATAGGCGAAGCCACACTGGGATCCTACTACACTGCATCCCCATCGAACAAGGGAAGCAGTTGCTGAGTGATATCCATGGTGGGGTCTGCGCGCACCATACTGTGCCTAGGACCCTGGTCGAATACGTGTTCCAACAAAGCTTCTACTAGCCGACCACAGTAGCTGACGTTGAACAGATTGTGTGCACCTGTGAAGGGTGTCAATACTATGCTCAGTAGACCCACTTGCCGGCTCAAGCACTCCAAATGATCCCCATCACGTGGCCATTCGTGGTCTGTGGGCTTGATCTAGTCGGCCCTCTCAAGAGGGCGCCCAGGGGCTATACGCACTTGCTTGTCGCCGTAGACTAGTTTACAAAGTGGATAGAGGCTCGACCAATCTCCATGATCAAGTTCGAGCAAGTCATGCTATTCTTCCTTGATATCGTCCATCGCTTTGGAGTCCTAAACTACATTATCACGGACAATAGCACGTAGTTCATCAGGAAGAAGTTCCTTCGATTCTGCGATGAATACCACATCCACGTCAATTGGGCTGCCGTGGCACACCCCCCGCATGGTCCTACAATGCCTCAAGCCTAGGATCTTCAACCGGTTGAACAAGTTTGGCATACGATGGATCATAGAGCTTCCCGCAGTGGTCTAGAGCCTAAGGATGACCCCTTGCCGGGCCACCGACTACACACCATTCTTCATGATCTACAGTTCTGAGGCTATCCTCCTGACCGACCATGATTATGGAGTGCTAAGGGTCAGGGTGTATGACAAACAGGGTGCCGAGGCATCCCTCGAGGATGCCATGGACTAGCTAGATGAAGCATGTCATGTTGCCCTCCTCCACTCGGCCAAGTACCAGCAAGTGTTACACCGGTACCATAGTCGTCGAGTGCGGGGCCGGGCCTTCAACATTGGGGACCTGGTGCTCTGCCTCATCTAGAGCAACAAGAGCCGCCACAAGCTCTCTCTGCCATGGGAGGGACCGTACGTCGTCGCAGAGGTGCTCCGACCAAGCACCTATAAGCTCAAGACCATCGATGGCAAAGTCTTTGTCAACGCCTAGAACATCAAACAACTACGTCGCTTTTACCCTTAAATCTACGCATGCTTTCTCTTATCGGTTTTGCTATCATCCCCTCGATCTTTAGTAAAACCTGACCCCAGCAATGGCAAAGGGTCGTGCCTCACTCAGGTGCTAGATAAGGGTATATATATCCTTTCTAAAATAGTCATCGTGCCCAACCCTTTCTCACGTTAAAAACATAAAGGCAAGGTTTGCATAAGCAAACGCTGAGTAAAACTGGTTGGACCATAAGAAACCTATGCCCTAGTGGCTATGACGTTTTTGCTCACTAGCATGATCAGAGTCTTTTTGCCCGCACCCCGAGCCTTAGCCTCTACCTTCCCAGGAAAGGTTTGGAGGGGCCTATATGCAGAATCTCCATAGAGGAGAGGCCAATGGGTCACCCAAGTCGATCGGATGGCTTAAGCCGCTGCCGAGAGACGGGTAAGGAGCAGTAGGATGCCCTATGCGGGTTATATTGACTCCGTCATGAACGATGGACCTAGATTCCACTTGGACATATCTGATAGGAGCTCCCCAAACCCGTCACTCGACCCATCGAGGTAACTTTACCAACCCCCACTTTACTTTTCTAGTGTATGATCATTCATTCATCCATTCTCATACATCCAAGCATCGCATATGCAATTATTGCATCACAACACTTCGCGTCGCATCATGAAGCGATAGTCATCTCATTAAACATGAGCGGCGACTGACCAGGGTTCGAAGGCCAACCTGCAAAGGGCTTAAGGCCGCCTCACGTCGAATAGAGCCAGGGGAGAAAACGTAGATGAGCCCCAGCGGGCTTTGCCTGACCCGCTCAGAAGCGGACAGGGTTATCTCAACCTTCTTGTTCGATCCTAACCTTAATCCATGCCCATAGAATCTTCACCAAGGGGAGGCTAGCGAGCCACTTGAGTTGGTCTCTGAAACTACTCAGGCATCTATCGAGAGGCGAGTTAAGGAGCAGTGGAATGCCACATAAGGGCTATACCAACTCTATTACGAACGATGGACCCAGATTCCACTAGGACATGCCCATTAGCGAGCTCACCGAGTGCAACACTTGAGCCATCGAGGCAAGTGACATTAGCTCAAACCCTCTAGTTATGGAAACCACGGATAGGGTGACGATCACAAAGACGAGCTGACCCCTCGACCGGACCCCTGCAACGCGCGAGGGCTCGAGGGAAGTTGGACTCGCAAGGAGACTGAATGCACTATTGTAGAACAATGGCTCAGATCCTAGGGAGGGGGTACGTACGAAAACTAAGAATAATGTTTCTAAAACAAAACAAAAAAAATGCTTTCTCATACCAGTTTCGCTATTGTCTCCTCAATTTTTAGTGAAACCCGGCCCCGGCAATGGCAAGGGGTCAGGTCTCACTCGAGGGCTGATAAGGGTATATATATATACCCTTTCTAAAATAGTCGCCGTGCTCGACCCTTTCTCACGTTAAAAACCTAGAGGCAAGGTTTGCGGAAATGAATGCTGAGTAAAACTGATCGGACTGCAAGAAACCTACACCCTAGCGGCTATGGCACTCTTGCTTACCAGCGTGACTAGAGTTTCCCACCCAAACCTTGAGCTCTACGGTCTTAACAATAGGAAGGGTTGGAACATGTTAACCCTTTTTACACATAAAAACAGAGAAATGACAAATTTGTTCAAACGAAACATAAGAACAAGCTTGTTTAAACGAAACAGAAGGGTTGACCTATCGGACTAAGCTAACCCCTCGGGGGGATGATTTCATCCTCTATCTTGGTAGAAAGGTCTTGCGCCAGGGGGACCACCTCCTTCTCGATGTCGTCCAGCTCGGTGTCTGTATAGACGGGCGCAAAGCCTTGGCTCATCGTCGCCTGATCGATGTTCTCGTAATGAGAACGGGTGATCACAAATGATTGGTGAACGCCAAAGCGAAGCGCGCCCCTTGCCATATCACATGCCCGATCCATGATCCGGATGGCGCGAACCACGAGCGAGCTTGTCTCCTGCTCTAGGGCTAGCTTGAGCTCGTCGCAGACCAGCTGGATGGCGACGCGTAGGTTGTCATGTTCATCGCTCTCCTTCTAGAGGGTGCCCTTCACCTCGCTAAGCTCCTTCTCCAGGCCACGGCTCTTTACCACCTCCACCCCGAGCTTGTCATCGAGACCTACTCAATTCACTAACCAATCGTGTCAAAAGGCTTACCACAGATTCTAGGGAGAAAGACAACAAGGGAAATCGGGGACTTACCATCCACGTCCTCCTAAAGCCTACACACCTCATCACGCTATCGAATCACCTCGGCTTCTAGGTGTCGGACCTCTTCTTGGCGCTGATCGACCTTCGTGGTGAGCCCAGTAGACATGCCCTTGGCTGCAACCTTCAGGTCCCTCTCCCTCTAAAGCTCACCCTCGAGGTGGTCGACCCGCTGCTGAGCATCGGTGTGCTCCTGGCAAGCGAGCTCAGTCCCTGTGAAGAGCTCCTCTATGGCCTAGAGCAAATCATCCTGCTCCTTCCATAGCCATTCGGCCTCCACGGTGTCCGTGCGTACCCTCTCGATTAGGGTCACGAGCTTCTCCTTGGCCTCGCGGGCATCGTTGTGAGCGTCCTTTTCCCTAACTCAGAGGTCGACCACCTCCTAGGTGGCTGGGGCAAGCTCAGCCACCTCCTGATGGGCGGTAGCGAGCTGTGCGGCCAGCCCCTCACTCCATCGTGTCTCCTCAGCAAGGAACTAGGACTTCTCGTAGCTATGGACCATAAGGATCTGCAAAGAAGATAGGACTTAGAGGCACAGAAAGAGAACTTGAGGGTCGGAAGCACAGTCATATCATACCTAGCTAACCGGGGCGACAATATCGCACATTGAGCTTAGCATGGTGGTCAAGGCACGAACCACGTCCCCAACCTCCGTGTGGTCCCCCATTCCCTCTCCTTTGCCACATCATCAAGGGCAACCACCTAAATCAGAGACCAGGACGTCCCCACGCCGACCTCAAGCGGCGGCAGCTCCTCTAGAGCGGCTCCTCTAGCGATAAAGGGGGCGGGTGATGTGGACACGGAGGCCTGCACTATCGCCACATCCATGAAGGATGCCTTGGGTATGCCCCCTTCCATCTGCCCCACCGTGGACATGGCCACCCGCACGGACGGCGGCTCCGATCGTGCCTCCTTCGCCTGCGACGTTGAGGACACGACTGGCTGCGCCATGCCCGCCATGGGTGCCCCGGACGCATCCTCCTCCACCTGCTCTCCCGTGGACACAGCCATCGGCTACGCCTCCCTAGTCGATGCCATGGCCGCCATGACACCACTCACGCCCTCCTCCAACGCGGCACCAGCCAGTTCCTACGCGTTTGCCGGAGGAGGATCTTTTTCGGAGCGAGCCGTAGGAGAGTCCCACATCCTTCGATGCAGCAAGGGACATGGTAGTCTGTTCGTGGCACAAATTCATTATGACAAAAGGACGAAAAAACTCTTGACTCACCTTGACGCCATCATATGAGGATGTTTTGGGGCTGGCTTGCCTGACCTCGGCTGCTCCTCATCGGCACGTTGCCGCTTCGAGCCCTCCCTCGGCTCAAAGGGCTCAGACGAATTAGAATGGCCACCTCCCGCTACCTCTAGAGGCAGTGACGAGGGCTTGGACAGAGCAGGGCAACCTATTTCCGCTAGCTCCAGGGCCGCCATTGAAGGCCCGGATGCGGCGGGGCGGCCTGACTCCATCGGTTCCAAGGCCACCGTCAAAGGTCCGGATGGGGCAGGGCATTTTGATTCTACCGGCTCTGGGGAAGCGTCCTCCCCTTCCTGCCTCGTGACATGCCACGGGAATGGGCCCGCTTGTGGCAAAGATAGGTCCTCGTCCTCAGTAGCCAGATCATCCCACACGATGGGCAACATGGAGCCATCCTCCTCCTCCTCCTCCTCTTCTTCTTGCTCTTCTTCCGATGAGCCTTGACGCTGCTTCCCTCGCTACAGCTTTGCTCGCTGCTTCGACCACCATTTCTTCTCCTCAACGTCATTGTTCTTCTTCTGTTGTTCATTTGTGGCATGGTTCACCGCCCTCATGGCTGTGTGCTCTGGGAGCGGCGTGATAGAGTCCCAAAAGGCTAACCCCACTGGTAGCTTGATGAAGCCCATGTCTAGCCGCATCACGGGATACCTCGGGATCAAGAACATGATGTCAGTCTCCCCTGTGGCCTCCTAGACACGCTGTGTGACCTCGCTATCATGGAGCATCCTCTGGGCGAGCGTCGTCCCAATGAGCTATGCATCGGGTGTCATCTCGTACAATGGGAGAACGCACGCCATCAGGGGCGCAACCCTCCTCGCATGATACTCCCCGATGACACTGGCCCCACAGAGGTTGTGGGTCTTCAAGAATGCAAGGGCCTCAAGGAGGTCACACATCCTCTTTTTCTCCTTGATGGGTGGCCCCCACGGCCATGACGGTGGTACCTTTTCGATCAGATGCTCGGAGAAGATCGACAAGGGAGCGATAGGGTCATTCTTCAGGTAGAACCAATGTGAGTGCCACCCCTTGTTGGATCTAGAGAGCTAGCAGGGCATGTACTCAGTCGCCCGCTGCCCCCAGAGGTGGATGCCCACGCTTCCCATCAACACCAGGGTCTCTCGGCCTCTCTCCTTCTTCTTGATCAAGGAGATGGAGAAGAAATATCTCCATAACTTGAAGTGGGGCTTGATCCCTAGGTACCCCTCACACATCTCGATGAAGGCCACGATGTGCTGGATCCCATTGGGGTTCAAGTGTTGTAGCTTGATCTGATAGTGGTGTAGCAGACCCTAGAAGAACGGGTGGGGAGGAACCATGGTCCACGCTCATGGAAGAGCGCGAAGGAGATGATGTAGCCATCGGGTGGTGCCAGCGCATCCTCACAGCCGGGCACAAACCACTCCACCGCATCAGTCCTCCCGCGAAGAAGACCATGCTTTACGAGGCCCTCCATGCATGCATGGGTAACATCAGAGCGGTACCACGAATCCATAGAGGATGGAGGTGCCTGTAGAGAAGCAAAGGCGGCGGCGGAGGAGCGGAAGCTACATATCTAGGGCTCCGGCGGCGGATTAGCAAGCACGAAAGATCCAAACGACGATGACGGAGAAACAAAGAAGGTAAGGCTATAGTTTTGGTGTGCAGGAACACGAAGGGGGAGGCCGCTATTTATAGGCAGAGCGGGGTGAGAAGGCAAACCAACCGCCTAGATTCACGTGCCCGCTATGCCGCGTCATGTCACCTCCCTCCGAAGATCATGCGCACGCTATCTCTAGCCACGCCCTCGAAGGATACGCCGGATGACGGTTTGCCCGTTCAATAGGCCAAGAACCGTCGTAGGTAAGAGGGGATACAGAGTGGAAAATGCTCCTACGACCCATTTAGGCTTAGGAATTCAAAGGCTAGCCCTCCAACGGGTTCACAGCCGCTCCGAGGCACCCTTAGAGTGAGGGGTGGGAAGGGATGGGCCCACTAGTGTCCAGTACCCGGGCGCACGAGCGCCGCGGGTATCTTGGCCCATGTTCGAATTTTGGTCGGTTCCTAGGCCATAGTTTTTCCTCGAAGAAAGGCAATGAGCCCTCGGGACCGGTTGAACGGACCCGAGAACTATATGGATTGGTCACTAAGAATCTGGAGTCGATCACTAGCTGACCCATGCCGAACCCCCATGAATAGGAAGCCAGGGCCCTACTCAGACTAGCTCGTTAACACCTCACTGAACACCATGTTTCGTCCATTAAGGAAAAACATGGCACGGCTCAGCCCCTATGTTTTATTGAAAAAATGCTTGAGTGACGACGATCACAAAGATGAGCTGACCCTCGACCGGACCCCCGCTATGCGTGGGGGCTTGAGGAAAGTTGGACTCACAAGGAGACCAAACGCGCG
Organism: Miscanthus floridulus; assembly: GCF_019320115.1. Classification (NCBI taxonomy): domain Eukaryota; kingdom Viridiplantae; phylum Streptophyta; class Magnoliopsida; order Poales; family Poaceae; genus Miscanthus; species Miscanthus floridulus. The sequence goes on along the minus strand of NC_089580.1, from coordinate 131,511,110 downwards.
GCCGCAGTACGATGGCGGACCGATCCGATCCTAGGGGATCGAAATGAAGAAAAATCTTTCCAATTGGATCCAAGGCCCTTAGAGTCCTCCTGTTCGGAAAAGCCTCCAAAATAATATTCTACTCCTTCATAGGCTCGAGGGCTACTGTCGGGTATCGATATTAGGGATACCCAAAGCAAAAAAGTTAGCGCCCACGCTGACTTCCCCAGATTGAGCAAGACATATTAAAGGCCTCGCCCGACCCCAAGGCCGTGGGCTTTGGCTCGCCCGACCCCAAGGCCGTGGGCTTTGGCTCGCCCGACCTCAAGGCCGTGGGGGTCTCGCCCGACCCCTTGGGTGCAGGCTTCGTCTCGCCCGACCTCGAGGCCGCGGGCTCCATCTCGCCAGACCCCTTGGGTGCAGCCTCCGTCTTGCCTGACCCCTTGGGTTCGTGCTTCGTCTCGCCCGACCCTTGGGTTCATGCTTAGTCTCGCCTAACCCTTTGTGTGTGGGCTCCGTCTCGCTTGACCCCTGGGGTGCGGGCTCCGTCTCGCTCAACCCCTGGGGTGCGGGCTCCGTCTCGCTCGACCCCTAGGGTACGGGCTCCGTCTCGCCCGACCCTTGGGGTGCGGGCTCCGTCTCGTCCGACCCCTTGGGTTCGTGCTCCATCTCGCCTGACCCCTTGGGTTCATGCTCTGTCTCGCCCGACCCCTCGGGTGCGGGCTCTGTTTCGTCCGACTCCAAGGATGCGGGTTCTGTCTCATCCGACGGGGACCCATACCACCGCCAACCACTCCAGGTCCAAGCGTATGGGCCTGGGTCAAAATTCTGACATCAGGGAAGAGACTGGCATGCCTCGATGTAACCCGTGGCCATGACGGGCCATACAAGAATAGTGTCGGGCGTGCCGGTGTTGTTTTGCCTAACCCTCGTACGAATGCTGATAGGCACGTCAGTTCACCACGACGTCTGCCGGGACGGAATGGAACGCCATGACCGGCAGATGACGCCTGCGCATGGCGCCAGTGACGAACAGGGCCGCGACGTGGAGCCATCCCTGTTGACGTCTACAGGATCGACGGGACCCGCATGAAGGAGAGGAAGGACCCAGCGATCCTGGAGGCTTTCTTCTCTCGTTCTTCTCCTTTTCCTCTGCGGAAACCCGCGCTTTCCCTTCACATATAAAAGGGGAAGCAGGGCGCCCCATGAAGGGGGGTCGAACCACGAGATAAAAACACAAGAGCACGATACGAGCACACGACTGAACGGCAATCGAGCTCTCAGCACCCGTTCACTCCTTTCACCAAAGACTTGGGATCCCCTCTCTCTCACCTGTTTGTAACCCCCTACTGCAAACCGAGTGCCGGTAACACGAGCAGCAGCGAACTGGACGTAGGGATATTCCGCCCGAACCAGTATAAACTCTTGTGTCCTCCGAGTACACCATCCGAGCCAGACGCGCAAATACAAATTTACTCATCGGTGGTCCGAAAACACTCACAAGTTGCATCAGGAGTGATGAAAAGGGACTGAACCAGAGGTTGTTAAAGTACAAGAGGAATCTATTTCCATATTGCAACAGATCCCCATATAGGAAGGTGTGGTATCTTTGCTGGTGTAATTGAAGAGATCCATCAGATCTGGAAACATAAAGAGGTTGTTAAAGTAAGTACAAACCAAAATGGAGAACCAAGCCTGCCAAATGATGTACACAGCAAATCAATTACCTTTACCATGGAAAAACTATTGGCACCTAGAAAAATATCAATTTAGTCACCTCCTAAGAAAAAGAGAAGCACTGCACAGATCGATTGGGGTACAACAATGAGGTGTAAGAATCAGCATATAATAACATTCATCCGTAACTGGAGCAGCTGCAGGGGATCGATGGTGAACCAACCGCTGAGCCTCTCCTGTCGCCGGCTGCTCCAATCTCTGTGGACCTGTCTGCCTCACCTGGTCTTGGGCCACAAATGGGCTCGCCTCAACATGTGCTCCACCAGGACACCAGCCCAAGTGGGGCTCAACTGCTGAATACTGATGCGCAGCCCACCCCGGAAGACAACAGCGAAGTGCCTGTATGCGTTGCCGGATCGTCTACAGTGTCTCTGCAGAGCGTTTCCACGCCGCCGCCGGCCAAAATGTCCGTGCCGGAGTTCGTCGACGCTACGAAGCCTGTATCGGACACGGCCGGTGCCTTGGACCCGAGTACTACGCCAGCCCATGTCGCCCCTCCAGCGGCAGCACATGGTTCACCAACAGTGCAGCCTGTGTCCGTACAGGACTTCATCGCCGGCCTCAAGGTGCCACTCATTCAGTCGCCGCCGCGCCTGCGTGACTCACGCGGGGATGAGAACCTCGTGGCGCGCCGCAGTGATAGGCTCGCTGCCATGTCAGTGTTCCGCGACCCAAAGCCAGAGAACCAGGCGAAGAGGGTCATGCTCGGCCGTCGTCGAGCTGCTCTGCGGTCGTCTCCGGTGACGCCTGACGCGTCCATCGCGACATGCTTCCACGACACATTCCAGGAGCTGCTGTCTTCCTCCAAGCGAGCTGCGATGCGGGAGCTCTTCCCCATGGCTGGTGCTCGCAAGAGGCGGGTGCGGACACAGACGTCTTGAGCACGAGTCGCTCTTTGTCGCAAGCTCTTCAATCGCACATTTAGTTTCTTAGTTAGTTACAACTACGTGCGTTCCACCGTCTTATACACACTAGTTATTGGGTCGAATCCAACATTATTCTTATTCCCTATAATCTATTAATTTCAAGTGAGTTGGGGCACACTCAAGGTTCATGCACCGCTCCTGTGACGCAAGAAGGTTTCAAGAAATGTCTCGATCCGGTGCCATCCGTCAAATCGGCCATGTACGACCATTTTTGACACAAGTAGCTGTCCGAGACGACTCCAATGCCCATCGTCTAGACCAGGATGTCACGTTAGTCATTCGTCGGCACTAGCTTGACAGGGAATCCGGGGAAACTGCGTACGCGTGGCGTTTCGCCGTGAGCGCCAATGCCCAAAACGTGCTCTCAAGGACGACGATCAACTGAGATTCAGGTGACAAGTCCGATATTTTCAGACATGGGCGCATGGCGAACACCGACCTCTGCTCACCGCGACACCGACTGCGATTCAATTAGCGGCGCAACTTATTCCATGGCATGTTTATTACGTATTTCCCAACAAGACGCAGTGCACAAAGTGGTTGCCAATGTACAAGGGAGTCAAGGACCTGTCGCTCGCGTAGCTGCAGGCACCGGCGGCTACGTGCCCACTGCTGGCCAGGCGACAACCTCATCTCGCCGTCGCTGTCAGATGCAGACCTTCGTCGATGTGGAGCGTGATCATGGTCCGGTAGTTGACGGTCGCCTTCTCGCCGTCGCGCAGGCGGAACACGAAGAAGCGGAGGAGCACGGCCGCGAAGACCTTCATCTGCCGGTACGCGAACTCCTTTCCCAGGCATATCCTCGGACCAGCCTGTGGAAGACGCATAATTTAAGGATGTCGTGAGACTAGTTCAGTCAGAACATACACGGTCTGCATGGTTGCAATGGCGTTTGATTGAGAAACTGCAGTCATATCGTACCTGGAACGCTGTGAATTTGAAGGGGCTTTCCTGCTGGAATTCGCCATTTTGATCCAGCCACCGTTCCGGCCGGAAGACCTCAGCGTCTTTGCCCCAGAGGTACTCCATCCGGCCCATGGCGTAGGGGACGTAGAACACGATGTCTCCCTTACTGACGCTAGAACCATCAGGCAAGACATCGTCCCCAAAGCACTGCTTGTTATCCTGAACGTACCATCAATAGCATGGTCAGCACCTGCCACATTCTCAGTGACTACCGAAGACATGAACTACTCCACTCACCAGAGGAACCGACGGGTACAGTCTGAGCGTCTCGGTCAGGGCGGCGTGCAGGTAGTGCATCTTGTTCAGGGCCTCGTCGGTCAGGCTCTGCGTGAACTCATCCACGGTTGCCGTCTCGCTGGCGCTGGTCACCTTTGCGGCCTCTTGACAGATCTTCTCCTGGATTTCCGGGTGCTTGCACGCCATGCAGAGGAACCAGGCAAGTGCCCCCGCCGTCGTGTCCTTGCCGGCGATGACAATGTTTAGTATGATGTCCCTCAAGTGCTTGTAGTCCACCGTCCCGGTTTCGTTCGTCGCCGTTCGGATGAACCTGGACAGCATGTCTTGCCTCGAATCCTACATCGCGCAATCGAGGGATGGATGTGTCAGTTCATTCAGAGTGCAGCGCGTTCGACAGAAACAGGTGGACGGAGCTGTTGCAGAGCAGCAGGTACTCACAGGGACAGCGTCGTCCTCGGTCGCCTTGCTGTCAGAGAGCTCCTGGGCCCTGTCGTGGATGCACTTGTACACGAACTCGTCGACGACCTTGACCCGCTGCCTGAGCTTGGCCTCGGAGCCGACGCCGAGGAACCTCTGCGCCTTCCAGAACGCGTTGACGTAGCGGAGCAGCGTGAACTCGCTGGCGTCGTCGAACGCCGCGGCGAAGCGGCTCCCTTCCCCCGATCCGCCTCCCAGCAGCGTGTCGAGGTCCAGGCCGAAGGCGATGGTGAAGATGGAGTCCATGGTCGCCCGGAGCGCGAGGCCCTGGAACTCCATGGGCTGCCCCGACGCGGCGTTGCCCGAGACGATGCCGGCCAGCCTGGCGGCGTTCCGCTTGAAGACGGCGCCGCTGAAGTCGCGGAGCGCCCTCGTGGAGAAGTCGTAGCTGGCGATCTTCCGCTGCTGCCTCCACTTGTCGCCGTCCACGGCGAAGATGCCGTCGCCGAGCAGGTCAGACGTGTTCTCGTAGTTGAAGGTGCCCTGCACGGTTCAGACGAAGCGCACATCATCATCTGCCGGAAACACAAGGAAATTCGGAAACTGACTAGACTAGATAGCTTGCTATAGAATCGGAAGGCCCATTAAAGGTTCATACGAAAAAGACATGCTTTATGGAGGCCCATTCATTGTCAAAACCAAAAAGGTTCTCTTCCATCCCTTTGCGTGGATCGGGATTCAGAGGCTCGTTACAGCGGGCCACACAAGATGGACAGCAGCCAAAAACTGACTGACTTATTAAAAAAAATCATTAAAATAAAATATCAGCTGAGGTGACTGCTTTGAGGACATTGGGTTGGATTAGGGATGCTAACTTGGTCCTAAATGTCAAAGTACCTCTCCTGTGAACTTCTTGTGTGCTCCTGACTCCTCAAGGCACACATGGAGATGCTGACAGTTCTAGTATATATCGAACACCGATCAAGCTCGGTTCGGCCAGCTATAAAGTTTTGGCGTATACACGACGTAGTGTATGGTGGAGGACTGGAGGGTAGCATGACTTTCTTGCTTTAACTAAGCTGACGTCTGGCCCTTTTGCTCTAGGCTCTACTCCTTGTCATTGATTTCTAGCTAGCTTTCCCACTCGCATAAAAGGAATGAATCGAGGGTATTTACTTGCATTTCCTTCGTTTCCTCAAGTTTGAACACATTCTTGGATAGGGAAGTAGGCCAAGAGACTAGAGACCGCATCTGGTTAACTGCTTTAGGAGTGCCGGTTCCAGGCTAGAGAAAAGATAGGCTGAAGCTGTGGAAAAGAATTGAAGATAGGATCCGTATCCCTAATCAAAGAGAGAACAATATCCATTTCAAAACATTTCTAACAGATTTCTTGGTTCGGACCGGCACCCCAACCCAATCTTGTGATGCCGTTCAGCCTCCACAAGTTGCTCAAGACTTCAAGAGCGACGTCGGAAGAGAGGCCAACGACGGAGAGGGAGTGCGTGTCTTCCTAGTAGCCAGGCGAAGTTACGTGAAATTTTTGTATTTTGGTCCATTTTAAAAATATTTTTTATAAATAGCTTCTTGTCGAAACGTTTTATGATAATAGACTATTTTTCGGCGTATTAGGACACGACGCCAAGGTATGAGGCTCGGCGCTGTGTCAGACAACGTCGAACTTTTGCCACGTCAGCGTGGACTCCGGTCGCAGTTACCACGAAGGCGTTGGGCCCCGCGTACCTCGGCGTTGTGTTACTTCACGCCGAGCCGCACACCTCAGCGTGGCACTGCTCCACGTCGGAGGTCTGGGCACTCATAAATTTCACCAACCACTGGACCACTGGAACGGCGGCAGGCCAGCCACCACCACCTCGGATTCGGAATGCTCTGCTCCAGCTCTAGCCTCTACCCTGTAGCTCATGGAAGGAAATGAACAGGGCCAGTACTAGCTAGCTAGTGACTAGTGTGCAGCAAATTTTGGCCAATAGGTTTCTGTTTCTGCTCTTTCCAAGCTGGCACTTGACTACACGTCTCTGAGAGCGTGTTTAGTTTCTACCTCAAAATCCTAAAAAGTGCTACAGTACTTATCACATCGAATCTTGCGATACGTGCATGGAGCATTAAATGTAGACGAAAAAAACTAATTGCACAGTTTGATTGGAAATTGCGAGACGAACGTTTTGAGTCTAATTAGTCCATGATTGAACACTATTTGTCAAATAAAAACGAAAGCGCTACAGTAGCCCAAATTCTAACTTTGGGCCAACTAAACACGCGCTGATACATACACTAGCTAGAGTGTGAAAACGAGACACGGAATAATTAGGCGCAACAATGTGTGGATGGCGACAGTACAAATAAGGTTGTCCGCTAACGTGAGGAGGAAGACATGCACCTCGAGTACATCTACACGCAGCACAAGGGCAAGCCGTGACCGACCGTGAGGAGGAAGACATGCATCTAGCCTTGCCGGTTTGGTTTGGTGGTTTGGGTTGGGTTGGGAAGATCAGAGTGCGTACATGCATGCTGGGAAGTTGATACATCATGCTGGAAACCGCATCTGGTTCTATGATACCATATTTGAATATATCTACATGCTCGTTTAATTATGTTGTTGCATGAATCTGTTTGTATTGTAAATCTGTATGTGTGTGTGTCCGATACTAATACATGGTTGTAGATCCATGCTAGAGTAGTATAGAGTAATTTGGTTGTTTTCTCACTGATGTATAGGGCGGTGTGCATGCTAGCTAGCTCTACTAGTTTGATTTGGTGTGTGTGTGTGTGATCGAGATCAATTTGTGAACGAGCTTAATTGTGTCCGTCATTGATCCACTCCAACTTAATCAAATGGAACTTAACCTAGTATACTACACACACTTGTACTAACTCTGAGCAAGCCTGAATTTTTGTCTCCCTGTCGGATTCTCTGATGATTTCCTACTTGTAAACAGTTTACCCTCTCTCTCTCTCCGCCTGCCTGCTGGATCTTGTCAATCCAAGGAAATAATAACCATTTTCTTGTTACCAGCCTGCAAGAAAACGTAGCCACAGTTGCTACACACAGTCTACAATACTAAACTATGTGAGTTTACAATTTACATTACAGCTGAGCTGCTCCCCGAGATTCGACATGATGCATGGTTGGAGGGAGCTGGCTAGCAGAAGTCAACACCATGATACCATTCGGCTACACTTCCTTTTTTTCTAAAAAAAAAGAAAAAAGGATGGAAATGATCGGTTACAGCTCATTTTCATGTCTTGGATGAGCAGAGCTGCCCCGGAAAGAGAGACAGGCAATGATTCACAGGGACGGAGGACTACTTGATTGCAAACCGGTATACTCCCCCGTCCAAAAAAGAATGTAATTATGGGATTCGTGCCGGTCAAAATAGCTCAAGTCTTGACTAAATTTATAGCAAATAATATTAATATTTATGTCTCCAAATAAATTTATTATAAAAATTTATTCTATGACTAATCTAATGATACTAATTTTATATTATGAATGTTTGTATTTTTTTTATATAATTTTGGTCAAAGTTCAGATTGATTGACTCTTCGAGAAGTGAGAATTGCAAGTGCCGTGGTATCTGTGAAAGCCATTGAACCGTTCAGTAGTCAAATCTAAAATCAAAGCGATATACTAGCAGTATATAAAAGTAAAGCACTATGCAAGTGTCATGGCTTGCCAAGGTTGATGAGCCTATAGCAGTATATATAGCTGCTGAGTTTACATGTTGTATTGGCAGATGGTCCACTAGAATTGCTTCAGTACTACTCTGGCACTCTGCTACTGAATACTGATAATAGAAGGGAATCCAGCCAGCCATCGATCTCTTTGTTTACATGAATTCTTGAAATGCATGCGTGAAAATATGCTAGCTTTTTTGGTTTGTGCAGGTCGAGTGGCCAATGCCCAATAGTGCTCCGTCCATTATCTGATCAAGCTAAGCACAGTGAGTGACCCATCAGTGCTGCTACTGCAGCACTGATCTCAGCTAGCCCTGTACTGCTGCTGGCTGTTTCTGGTTCTAGTTTATTAGAGCAGGAGTGCCGCAGGGTATAGTGCGCATGCATAATGCATTGTTGGGGTTTTATTGATTAAAGCAGCATTGTCAGCTCACTGCACTAGCTAGGTAGATGCTGTATCTATAGTACTATCATATACTCCTCCGATCCTATGGGTCAGTTTGGATGTCAAAATTTTTGGCAAAACACTACTGTAGCGTTTTCGTTGTTATTTGACAATTAGTGTCCAATCATAGTCTAATTAAGCTTCAAAGATTCGTCTTGTGTATTTCGTCTAAACTGTGTAATTAGTTTTATTTTTTATTTATATTTAATGCTTCATGCATGCGTCCAAAGATTCGATGTGACGGGGAATCTTGAAAATTTTGGCGTTTTGAGGTGCAACTAAGGCCCTGTTTAGATCCCACCCAAAATCCAAAATTTTTCAAGATTCCCCGTCACATCAAATCTTGCGGCACATGCATTGAGCATTAAATGTAGGTAAAAAGAATAACTAATTGCACAGTTTGCCCGTAATTGGCGAGACGAATCTTTTAAGCCTAAATAGTCCATAATTGGACAATTTTTGTCAAATACAAACAAAGTGCTACAGTAACCAAAAGCCAAAAAATTTCGCATCTAAACGGGGCCTAAACAGGGCAAATGCAACAGATGGAAACGCTGGACACTTTATTATTTGCAGTCGCTTCTTTTCCGGCAGCAGGCAGGTCGTCAATGTGAACAATCAAAGAGGTCGGCCACTTGCAATTTATGAGTGGCTGGTGAAATTTATGAGTGCCCAGACCTCGGCGTGGAGCAGTGCCACGCTGAAGTGTGCGGCTCGGCGTGAAGTAACACAGCGCTGAGGTACGCGGGGCCCAACGCCTTCGTGGCAACTGCGACTAGAGTCCGCGCTGACGCGGCAAAAGTTCGGCGTTGTCTGACACAGCGCCGAGCCTCATACCTTAGCGTCGTGTCTTAATACGCCGAAAAATAGTCTATTATCAGAAAACGTTTCGACAGAAAGCTATTTATAAAAAATATTTTTAAAAAGGACCAAAATGCAAAAATTTCACCGAAGTTCTAGCCCCTCGGCCAGATTTGCAGCGCACAAAAGTAACATGCAAACAGAGAAGCATATACTACTAGCTTAATAAGCTTATCACTGTGCTCACCTTGCCGTAGTTGGCGAAGTTGGTCCTGAGGATGTGCTCCACCACGGTGGGGTCGCACGTGTATATCTGCCGCCGGCCGGCCGGCACCAGCAGCTGGAAGGTCTTGCGCTGGCGGAACAGGTCCGTGTGGTAGTCGTGCAGCCGCCGGACGTGGTACAGCTGGTGGAACACCGTGCCCACCACGGGCGCGTACCTCTTCGGCTGCTTGCCGTTGCCGCCACCACCGCGCTGCCCGCGGCGGCCGACGAGCAGCAGGTAGTACGAGCAGATCGCGAGCAGCGCGACGCCGGCGGCGGCCACAGCCGTGGAGTAGTAGTCTTGTGCTCCCATGGCTGCTAGAGGCTACAGAGTTTGGGTTGGCGGCTCTTGCGGGGCGGCTGTAGTACTTGCAGGATGGTCGTTTATATAGGCGTGCGTGATGGACTCTCTCACTCGTCGTCAACTCGTCACTCCAAGAATATATTATCGTTACTGTTGCATGTCTCTACTTGGGGAAGGCGGGAAACATAGGGTAGAGAATTTGGGATGGCTTCGAAGAATTTGCAAGATGGTCGTTATATAGGCGTGATGGCCTCTCTCACTCACCCATCGTCAAACCGTCATGGAAGAACAATTATCGTTACCCCCACGGCCCTACCCACCTCCCAACCCCCAAAGAAAACAAAACGCATTTTGAACTTGATTGTCTCCCGTACATTGTTAGACAATTTGGCACATAGCCATGCACAGATATCGCCGGCCGAGTAAAGTTACATTCAAGGTGAAATCTTGATTCTGTCAGCAACGGAACAAGGTAGGATGGCGACCGACTTGGGTTATCGCTTATCGGTGTGTGCGTGACACATTTTCCTTTGATTTTTTAGATAGCTTGGTGCAGCGGTGGATCCATAAAGTTTTAGGGGTACTGAACAAAAGTGCAACAGCAATATACCTACGACTGCTGCTCGATCTTAAGTCTCAGCTCCACCTACACTATAAAACTTTGTCTAAAAATTCAGGTAGCAGGGCATGAGCCCCCCACACCACTTTTGGATCCGCCCCCTGGCTTCGTGCTGTATTACGGTAGTACTCCGTACGTCCTATCAATGTCTTTATCATACATACATCAGAAGCAAAACGCCGGCCGGCCGGGAGCGCCATTAATTTTGGATCGATACGATCAGCAAGATGTATCGAAAGCTCTGCTTAGTTGTTTTGCTAGCCCGCAGGGCGTAACCCGGCCCTATGTGATGTGCATCCTGGTGCCATGTGCTGGCACATGATCAATTTTCAGAAAAAGAAAAAGAAACAGCGCACATGATTGGAGGCTCTGACAAACGTGACTTTGGCAATACACATAATAGTTACTTGAAATGTAATTGCAAATTGAGCATTGGTTGCTTTTGTTAATTTTTTTAATTACGGAGAAATCCGTCTATTTGAGTTTAAGTCAGCGACTTAATGCAAGTATTAACATTTTTCAAATTTATTTTTAAGTAATGGCTCTATTTTTAATGCTGGCTCGGTCTCTCGGAGATACTTATATATAGGATAGGGTGTATGACGTTTATATGTATGTTAGCTTCTGCATGTGTAATGTGCTTAAAAAACCTCAGAGATGCAAATAGTTACCGAGGTTAACTAAAAAAGCACAGTGACAAGGGAATGAGGAATTTTAATGACTAGCTAGGCAAATTGTCCGGGGGGACGTTGGTTGCTAGCCTTTATCTAGGTTGCGTTGTTCCTGGGTAATACAGTATATCAGAAAAGATTGTAGGATGCGTGTTCAATTTGTACCGTATGAATGAGCGCATGTATACCTTGGAGGCACCGGGTGTCTGAACTCAATTAGGGCTCCTTTGGATACGCGAAAACCCGCTGGTATCCCCGCCGGTCCGCAGATGGAGAAACTCCCCGTGAGTTTGCTTCCCCGTCTAACCCCGGCACCCGTTTGGAGTCATGCGAGCCCGAAAAAGCGCGTGACTTCGAGGCCCTATCCTTCTCAATCGACGGGGGACAGAAAAAACTCCTCTGCACCCGTTTATTTCTTTCCCCGTCTGCTTGGCGCTCGCTCGGTCCTTCCTCGCTGCTCCCGTTCGCCTCGCCCAGGAAAGCATGGCTGCTAGGGTTTGAACGCCGCCGTCTCCATCGCTCACGCCAGCCGTTGTTGTCCCAGCCCCTCGTCACGCCGCCGCTGCCACTCCTGGATCGTTCCTGCCCTCGTCACGCCAGCCGCCACCGCCTGTAATCCTCTATTTTTGTTTTTCAGATAGTGCACTATAGCTGCATTTCAAAGTGTCAGTAGTAACTGATCATTGGAGAGTTCAAGTAAAGCTCAGCTGCAGACTTCGTGTTTCAGCCAGTTCAGAGATTTCTTTGTAGTAGCTGTTTGTTTTCCATCGGTTGCTAGCTGTCTTAGCTCTTAAGTGCTTCATGTGCAGCTTCTGAATATTCAGGCTTTTGAGAATAGTATTCACAGTTCAGTTCAGTGAGTGCTTTTCGATTTGTTTGGATAGCTGTTAGCAGTAACACTTTTTATTAGATTAATTATGTTTACTCATTTCTTTCGTTTGCTTCCGTTATATTTTAAGCAAGTACTAATTGTTCGTAAGGTCAGTACGCCACAGGTTGGCATATGTAACTTTGACAATTAGAAGAGGGGCGCGTCGGGTAATTTTGGTACATAGACTTCAATTATAAATATATAAGTAAATATATAAGTAGGCCAATATCTCAGTTGGTATAGAGATGATGCTAATGTCAGATATAAGGGTCACACTATGAATATATAGACATGCCTCTGTTATTAGTTCGCCCATGCTTGCAGAATTAGTACTGCTACCTGTGGTCTTGTTCGGTTCAGAGAGAAAATAAAGTACTAACACGTACTTTATTATAAAATACATAAGTAGGCTAATATCTTGGCTTGTTTCTATTTGCAACTTTTAGATAATGGGCTCTAGGAAGGAAAAAATTAGAAAATTCATACAGATGGAAGAAGAAGATGATGATGAATTGTTTCTTGTCATTGTTTCTGCAATACTTGAATGTCTAAATGAAGAGAAGAGGCCAGAGCATACCTCCGAGTATACCGGTGCTAAGAAGGTGAAGGAAATTCTGGAGGGGCACGAGAATTGGTGTAAATTTGAGTTTCGTATGGAGACACGAATATTTAAGGAGACATGTAACTATCTTAGGTGTGAGGGTCTATTACGTGACACACGAGGTGTTACCGTTGAGGAGCAGCTAGGGATGTTTATGTATATGATTTCACACAATGCTAGCAATGATAGACTGAAGAAAGCATTTCAGCATAGTGGTGAAACTGTCCACAGGCACATAAGGGCAGTTTTCAATATCATCCCCACTCTCACCTTTAGATTTCTGAAGCTTCCTACTTCCAACCAAACTCACCCCAAGATCGCTACGGATCCTAGATTTTGGCCCTTTTTTCAGGTGAGGCATAACACTAGACCTTACTATCTCTCCAATATTTTGCTCTATTTTTAAGTTTCATTTTTTACAGAATTGTATTGGTACTATCGACGGCACACATGTGCCTATCACAATTGCAGACGGGAAAGCCCCCCCCCCATATAGGAATAGGAAAGGCACACTATCTCAGAATGTCATGGTAGCATGTGACTTCAACCTAAACTTCACATTTATCTCTTGTGGGTGGGAAGGGTCTGCTTTAGATGCTAGAGTTCTTCGATCAGCTATTTCCAAGGGTTTCCAAGTTCCTAAGGGAAAGTTTTATCTTGTGGATGGTGGGTATGCAAATGCACCACAATTCCTTGCGCCTTATCGAGGAGTTAAATATCACATTACTGAGTTTCGGCGACGCTCATCTCGAAGAAGAGAATATGCTGATCACAAAGAGCTTTTCAATCATCGTCATGCACTTCTTAGAAACCATATTGAGACGGCTATTGGGATTCTTAAGAAAATGTTTCAAATTCTAAAAGTGGGAACACGTCATCCCATAGAATCTCAATTAAAAATCCCAACAACAGCCGCTGTATTTTATAACATAATTAGATGTCTAAATGGTGATGAGAATTAGCTAGATCACCAACCTACTTATATACTAGAATCTGATCATGTTGATCTGCCATATGGAGATGATAATCATCAAAATGATGTGCAGTCGCTGAATTTACAAGACCATGCTGCAAACGTGCTAAGAGATCAGATTGCCCTGCAAATGTGGGAACGCTACAATCAAAACCGTGCTTAGGAAGTAGCAGTCAAGTCGTAGAGCATGAAGATTATTTTATAGTGTGTTATGTAATAAATGTTGAACATGCCAATGTGCTATTGTATAAGACATTTATGTTTATGACTTCCTATCTATATGAGTTATGTTATATGTCGCCAAACTATTACAGTTGTGTTTGAATGTTATTTTTTGTAAACTCTAGCTATGACTAAAGGACAAAGCTCAAGAGCATCATGGAGCTTTAATTATGAGAAAGGACTTCTTGATGTACTTCAAGAATACAATCATGAAAGGTTTAAGGGCCAAAATGGTTGGTCACCTGAAGGATGGAGAAGTATCATAAAGCATTTCAATGAGAAGTGTCCATCCGTTGGATTTTTGAAGGCACAGATTCAAGATAAGGAGAAGGACATTAAAGGAAACTACAAGGCCATTCGGGCAGGGATTACGGAAAGTGGGGTCGGCTGGAATGATTCTTTGTGCATGATCAATGCTTTACCAGACAAATGGAAGAAACTTATTGATGTATGTTGTAAGATCATTTCACTTGCTAGATAATTTAGCTTGTTACTATGCTGCTAACTTTAGTTTGCATTTGCCAGGATCATCCAAGGCTTAAGAAGTTCCAAGCAAAAGCATTTCCTTTGTATCACGAGTGTGAGAAAGTGTATGAAGGTAAACTTTTTTATTCACCTACTAGTGCAGATAGCCTTTTTACCTATCCTATAGTAGTGTTCAGTATTTAGATTTTTTGAGCTACTAGCATGTGTTTTGAGATAGCTTTTTGTTAGACTACTGCAGCTGTGCAACTGTCCTGCAGATGGCTTTTTTTGAACTATTAGCATGTGTTCCTCAGATTGTGCAGCTGTGCAACTGTCCTGCAGATAGCTTTTTTTGAACTATTGAAATAAACTTTTTATTTCAATATGTGTTATGTACAGTAGTAGCTTTCCTGCTACTACTATCCTTTTCTGCTAATATTTTTGGGACATTCATGTGACTTGAGTTTATTTATCCACATGAAACGGGAAGCATTGCAACAGGTGTAAGATTGCTCCAAAGGTAAGTTTACTGTTCTTGTGACTACCTACCTTTCTAGTACTACCCCTTGTGTAAGAAGTTTACGGTACTCTGAGAAGTACATGGTCTTGTAGAATTTATTTATGAAATCTGATCTTCTGCCAGTGCCTAGTGCTGCAATTGACTGTTGGAGTTTCTATGAGTTTTACAGTGCTTTTGATTAAAACTGAAAACCCAAATGCCTAATTTTACAGTACTCTGTAAAGTAGGAAGCTTTTCATTAATTTGGCTGTACAAGCAAAGTTTCTAATCTAGTGTGCATGTAGAAGAATGATACTTTTGGCTATATGATAAAAAAGTTATCCTTTGCAAATCCTTGTTCTCAAGACATGAAACTTGCCAATAAAAACGAGCATCTAAATTAGCTTCAGTCTAGGTTTACATTGCACTATTTTATAAATATTACATTGCATCGACTAATAGTGATTTTTCTCCATCCAATTGCAGGGCTGATTCTATATGCTCTAGCTTGTTGATGCTAGTTGTGAGGGATAGATTGTAATGCAGTTATGCAGAGACAGTTGTTAATTCTCTCTGGTTATGCAGTAAGAATAATGTAATATGTACTTTTGTCGTAAACCTGTGGACTCTTGTATGTTTTCTTGGGTTGCTTAACACACTCATCTAAAGCCAATGGTGATGACCAGCTGTGAGATGAACCTGTGGACTCTTGTGTAAGATCGAAGTTCATCTGTTTGTTTACCCTATGAGATGAATAATGTGTGCTTTGAATTAGTGTAATTGATCTTCTTTTATCCAATTCGTGTATCGTACTATTGAAAGATTATTCATGGCACTGATTTTCAATTTTCCAATCGCATTTTTGAAATCTTTATTTTTTCTGATTTTTTTGAATATTTTTTGTCTAGCCGGGATTTGTATCTCGGTGGTTCCCAAACGGTGGCCGATAATTTTCTCCCAAGGGAATTCTGTCTCCTGAGGGGCAGGGGTGGCAGGTGCAGTGGAGAATTTCCCTTGAGGACTCAAACCCACATGGTTTTGGGGACCCTGCATCCAAAGGAGCCCTAAGGGTAGCACGCATGCAGGCTAAGGTTGACAGCTGACCTCACGCGTTGTAGTCTGAAGTCTGAACTCATGCATCATTCTATTTTGGAAAAGAAACGTTCAACTCATCATTCGCTGATGCGGTTCGACTTTTATCCAAAGAAACACAATTTGCAAAGGGACTTATCCAAATCAGAGAATACCAGAACTATATATATATTCCCTACCCTTCAACTTCATCGTTCCAGCAGCCCCGGCCCTCTCTTGGATGTTTCTTAAATGTCAGCCAACTATACCAACCCATATGCTGGGTCCAAGAAGCAACACCAACAATGTCGCCACATCAAATTGGTTAATTAAAAGATTCAAAAAATTGGTTAATTAAAGGTAGAAGGTGGGTTGTCACTACTAAAAAAGAATTTATAGCAACGCCCCCTTATTTTTTTAGGGGCCGCTCTATATTGAGCCGCCCCTACAAATGGTACCCAATCGAGCCGCCCCTACAAATCTATTTGTAGGGGCTGTTGGTGTTATCAGCCACCCTACAAATGACTTGATTTGTAGGGGCGGCTCTATATCCAGCCGCCCCTACAAATCGGATTTGTAAATCGACGCCGAATAGTAAAAATAAAGCACTAAAATTCGAATTTTTTCAAACGATCTCGGATGGAGAAATGACCAAAATAAAGTTGTAGATCTCGAAAAGTCATGGAACTTTGCTGTTTACAACTTTTTGATTTGAAATTATTTACTGCTTCAAAATACTGTTTGAAATTTAATTTTAAAATTGTTGAAGAACTCTGATTTCTCTTTTTAATCTCAGGCTAAAACTTGTAACTAGTCTTTCTCCCTCGTACTAACTTCAAATTTGATGATTTTTTTTTCTAAAAATTTCTAAAATCATGCTCTATCAATTTTTGTGTTCTTACCGCTATTATTTTATCCATCTTTTCACGTGACTTTGCTTTATCTATTTGAATTTTTAATTTTAAAAAATGTCAACTTCAAATGTCTTTTTGAAATATTAAATGATTTTAGCTGAAAAAGTTATGAACATAAAAGTTGTAGAACTCATCAAGATCTACAACTTTTATTTTTTTTCATTTCTTCATATGATAAAGTGGTAGTAACATTGTTCTCAAAATTTACATCTCTTTTATAGTTTCATAAACTATAAAGAGGGATATGTAAACTTTGTGAACAATATTACTACAACTATATCGGATGAACAAAAGATTAAATTACCAAAATGAAACTTATATATCTTGAAAAGTTATGAAACTTTGTAGTTGACAACTTTTTTATTTAAAATAATCTTGTCATGGAAAACTATGTTTGCATTTATCAAATTTGAAATCCAAATTTTGTAAACGGCCTCGAATGGAGAAACTACCAAAATAAAAGTTGTAGATCTCGAAAGGTTATAAAACTTTGTAGTTGACAACTTTTTCATTTGAATTCGTTTAGGGCCTCAAACAATTAATTTATGCTCGATTTAGGATAATATGTGGGGAACTAAAATCCAATATAGACACAAGTGAGTGTGAGGTGTAGTGGTAGAGGATGGTTGTAGGGTCAAGATGGCGGACTAGGAGGGTGAATAGTCCTTTCTAAAACTTAATCGCGCTGGCTAACCGAAACAAATGCGGAATTAAAATTATCGGTCTAGCCAAGACTACACTCCTCTATCTAAGTTCACAAGCACCTTATAAGATCCTAAAGAGGCAACAAAGGTGCTGGGCTAGCTAGTGCTTATCTATCCAATTCTTGCTTGCAAGGTCACACAAACATATGCAACTAGTACTTCAAACAAACCGAGGAGCACCTACACAATTTATTAAGCAAAAGCACAAGCCACCTAAGCTCACTAGCAATGCTCAATAACAAGGCTACACAAGCCAAATTAGAGAGCGTAAATTACTTAGCTACACAAACTAAGCAATGTGACTAACAAGGTTACTCAAACCAAATTAGTCACGCAAGAGCTACTTCTATGCTACACAAGCAAAAAGGTAACTAGCAAGCTAAACAAGCTAACTAATTACAAAAGCAACTACACAAGCACAATGTATATGAATGTAAATATAAGCTTGTATAAAGGGGATGAAAACTAATGGGAAGACAATGATGACATGGTGATTTTATCCTGAGGTTCACTTGGTTACCACCAAGCTAGTCCCCGTTGTGTCGACCCGCTCACTTGGTGGTTCGGTGGCTAATTGGCATCACCCGCGAAGTCCACACGTTGGGCACCACAAGAATCTACTGAAAGGTCCTAATATGGCTAGATGGGGGGGGGGGTGAATAGCCTATTTAAAAATCTATAAGATCACTAGAGCAATTTGATTAGTATGACAAATAGCTAAATGCAAACTTGCTCTAGCTCTACAAGGGTGCAAGCCACCTATCCAATAATTCTAGTTGCTATGATCACTAAGCACATAATTTGCTAAGTCACTACTCACTAAGAGCTCTCACACTTGCTACACTAAAGAGCTCCACTAGATGAACTTAAACTACAAAGCAAGCTCCAATTCTAACTACACTAGAGAGCTTGCTACAACTAGTTTGCGAGAATGTAAATGAGTGAGTAGGGTGATTATACCCTACGTAGAGGAGTGAACCAATCACAAGATGAATACCAATTCAATCACAGAGAGAATACCAAAGGGCAAGAGACAACCAATTTTCTCCCGAGGTTCACGTGCTTGTCGGCACGCTAGTCCCTGTTTGTCGACCACACTTGATGATTCGGCGGCTAAGAGGTGTTGTACGAACCTTGTCCACACAATTGGACACGCAAGAATCTACCCACAAGTGAGGTAACTCAATGACACGAGCAATCCACTAGAGTTACCTTTTGGTTCTCCATCGGGAAGGTACAAGACCCTCACAATCACAGAGCTGGCAACGAACAATTAACAGCACGTGCCGAAGCTCCTCCGCTGCTCCAAGCAGTCTGCGCAATCGGGATGGGTGGTCAGTTCATTCAGAGTGCAGCGCGTTCGACAGAAACAGGTGACGGAGCTGTTGCAGAGCAGCAGGTACTCACAGGGACAGCGTCGTCCTCGGTCGCCTTGCTGTCAGAGAGCTCCTGGGCCCTGTCGTGGATGCACTTGTACACGAACTCGTCGACGACCTTGACCCGCTGCCTGAGCTTGGCCTCGGAGCCGACGCCGAGGAACCTCTGCGCCTTCCAGAACGCGTTGACGTAGCGGAGCAGCGTGAACTCGCTGGCGTCGTCGAACGCCGCGGCGAAGCGGCTCCCTTCCCCCGATTCCGCCTCCCAGCAGCGTGTCGAGGTCCCAGGCCGAAGGACGATGGTGTGAAAGGAGTCCATGGTCGCCCGGAGCGCGAGGCCCTGGAACTTCCATGGGCTGCCCCGACGCGGCGTTGCCCGAGACGATGCCGGCCAGCCTGGCGGCGTTTCCGCTTGAAGACGGCGCCGCTGAAGTCGCGGAGCGCCCTCGTGGAGAAGTCAGGTAGCTGGCGATCTTCCGCTGCTGCCCTCCACTTGTCGCCGTCCACGGCGAAGATGCCGTCGCCGAGCAGGTCAGACGTGTTCTCGTAGTTGAAGGTGCCCTGCACGGTTCAGACGAAGCGCACATCATCATCTGCCGGAAACACAAGGAAATTCGGAAACTGACTAGACTAGATAGCTTGCTATAGAATCGGAAGGCCCATTAAAGGTTCATACGAAAAAGACATGCTTTATGGAGGCCCATTCATTGTCAAAACCAAAAAGGTTCTCTTCCATCCCTTTGCGTGGATCGGGATTCAGAGGCTCGTTACAGCGGGCCACACAAGATGGACAGCAGCCAAAAAACTGACTGACTTATTAAAAAAAAATCATTAAAATAAATATCAGCTGAGGTGACTGCTTTGAGGACATTGGGTTGGATTAGGGATGCTAACTTGGTCCTAAATGTCAAAGTACCTCTCCTGTGAACTTCTTGTGTGCTCCTGACTCCTCAAGGCACACATGGAGATGCTGACAGTTCTAGTATATATCGAACACCGATCAAGCTCGGTTCGGCCAGCTATAAAGTTTTGGCGTATACACGACGTAGTGTATGGTGGAGGACTGGAGGGTAGCATGACTTTCTTGCTTTAACTAAGCTGACGTCTGGCCCTTTTGCTCTAGGCTCTACTCCTTGTCATTGATTTCTAGCTAGCTTCCCACTCGCATAAAAGGAATGAATCGAGGGTATTTACTTGCATTTCCTTCGTTTCCTCAAGTTTGAACACATTCTTGGATAGGGAAGTAGGCCAAGAGACTAGAGACCGCATCTGGTTAACTGCTTTAGGAGTGCCGGTTCCAGGCTAGAGAAAAGATAGGCTGAAGCTGTGGAAAAGAATTGAAGATAGGATCCGTATCCCTAATCAAAGAGAGAACAATATCCATTTCAAAACATTTCTAACAGATTTCTTGGTTCGGACCGGCACCCCAACCCAATCTTGTGATGCCGTTCAGCCTCCACAAGTTGCTCAAGACTTCAAGAGCGACGTCGGAAGAGAGGCCAACGACGGAGAGGGAGTGCGTGTCTTCCTAGTAGCCAGGCGAAGTTACGTGAAATTTTTGTATTTTGGTCCATTTTAAAACATATTTTTATAAATAGCTTCATGTCGAAACGTTTTATGATAATAGACTATTTTTCGGCGTATTAGGACACGACGCCGAGGTATGAGGCTCGGCGCTGTGTCAGACAACGCCGAACTTTTGCCACGTCAGCGTGGACTCCGGTCACAGTTGCCACGAAGGTGTTGGGCCCCGCGTACCTCGGCGTTGTGTTACTTCACGCTGAGCCGCACACCTCAGCGTGCACTGCTCCACGCGGAGGTCTGGGCACTCATAAATTTCACCAACCACTGGACCACTGGCACGGCGGCAGGCCAGCCACCACCACCTCGGATTCGGAATGCTCTGCTCCAGCTCTAGCCTCTACCCTGTAGCTCATGGAAGGAAATGAACAGGGCCAGTACTAGCTAGCTAGTGACTAGTGTGCAGCAAATTTTGGCCAATAGGTTTCTGTTTCTGCTCTTTCCAAGCTGGCACTTGACTACACGTCTCTGAGAGCGTGTTTAGTTTCCTACCTCAAAATCCTAAAAAGTGCTACAGTACCCTATTACATCGAATCTTACAGATACATGCATGAAGCATTAAATGTAGACGAAAAAAACTAATTGCACAGTTTGATTGGAAATTACGAGACGAACGTTTTGAGTCCTAATTAAGTCCATGATTGAATCACTATTTGTCAAATAAAAACGAAAGTGCTATAGTATCCCAAATTCCTAACTTTGGGCCAACTAAACACGCGCTGATACATACACTAGCTAGAGTGTGAAAACGAGACACGGAATAATTAGGCGCAACAATGTGTGGATGGCGACAGTACAAATAAGGTTGTCCGCTAACGTGAGGAGGAAGACATGCACCTCGAGTACATCTACACGCAGCACAAGGGCAAGCCGTGACCGACCGTGAGGAGGAAGACATGCATCTAGCCTTGCCGGTTTGGTTTGGTGGTTTGGGTTGGGTTGGGAAGATCAGAGTGCGTACATGCATGCTGGGAAGTTGATACATCATGCTGGAAACCGCATCTGGTTCTATGATACCATATTTGAATATATCTACATGCTCGTTTAATTATGTTGTTGCATGAATCTGTTTGTATTGTAAATCTGTATGTGTGTGTGTCCGATACTAATACATGGTTGTAGATCCATGCTAGAGTAGTAGAGAGTAATTTGGTTGTTTTCTCACTGATGTATAGGGCGGTGTGCATGCTAGCTAGCTCTACTAGTTTGATTTGGTGTGTGTGTGTGTGATCGAGATCAATTTGTGAACGAGCTTAATTGTGTCCGTCATTGATCCACTCCAACTTAATCAAATGGAACTTAACCTAGTATACTACACACACTTGTACTAACTCTGAGCAAGCCTGAATTTTTGTCTCCCTGTCGGATTCTCTGATGATTTCCTACTTGTAAACAGTTTACCCTCTCTCTCTCTCTCCGCCTGCCTGCTGGATCTTGTCAATCCAAGGAAATAATAACCATTTTCTTGTTACCAGCCTGCAAGAAACAAGCATTGTGGTGAGTTAGCCACAGTTGCTACACACAGTCTACAATACTAAACTATGTGAGTTTACAATTTACATTACAGCTGAGCTGCTCCCCGAGATTCGACATGATGCATGGTTGGAGGGAGCTGGCTAGCAGAAGTCAACACCATGATACCATTCGGCTACACTTCCTTTTTTTCTAAAAAAAAGAAAAAAGGATGGAAATGATCGGTTACAGCTCATTTTCATGTCTTGGATGAGCAGAGCTGCCCCGGAAAGAGAGACAGGCAATGATTCACAGGGACGGAGGACTACTTGATTGCAAACTGGTATACTCCCCCGTCCAGAAAAGAATGCAATTATGGGATTCGTGCCGGTCAAAATAGCTCAAGTCTTGACTAAGTTTATAGCAAATAGTATTAATATTTATGTCTCCAAATAAATTTATTATAAAATTTATTCTATGACTAATCTAATGATACTAATTTTATATTATGAATGTTCGTATTTTTTTTATATAATTTTGGTCAAAGTTCAGATTGATTGACTCTTCGAGAAGTGAGAATTGCAAGTGCCGTGGTATCTGTGAAAGCCATTGAACCGTTCAGTAGTCAAATCTAAAATCAAAGCGATATACTAGCAGTATATAAAAGTAAAGCACTATGCAAGTGTCATGGCTTGCCAAGGTTGATGAGCCTATAGCAGTATATATAGCTGCTGAGTTTACATGTTGTATTGGCAGATGGTCCACTAGAATTGCTTCAGTACTACTCTGGCACTCTGCTACTGAATACTGATAATAGAAGGGAATCCAGCCAGCCATCGATCTCTTTGTTTACATGAATTCTTGAAATGCATGCGTGAAAATATGCTAGCTTTTTTGGTTTGTGCAGGTCGAGTGGCCAATGCCCAATAGTGCTCCGTCCATTATCTGATCAAGCTAAGCACAGTGAGTGACCCATCAGTGCTGCTACTGCAGCACTGATCTCAGCTAGCCCTGTACTGCTGCTGGCTGTTTCTGGTTCTAGTTTATTAGAGCAGGAGTGCCGCAGGGTATAGTGCGCATGCATAATGCATTGTTGGGGTTTTATTGATTAAAGCAGCATTGTCAGCTCACTGCACTAGCTAGGTAGATGCTGTATCTATAGTACTATCATATACTCCTCCGATCCTATGGGTCAGTTTGGATGTCAAAATTTTTGGCAAAACACTACTGTAGCGTTTTCGTTGTTATTTGACAATTAGTGTCCAATCATAGTCTAATTAAGCTTCAAAGATTCGTCTTGTGTATTTCGTCTAAACTGTGTAATTAGTTTTATTTTTTATTTATATTTAATGCTTCATGCATGCGTCCAAAGATTCGATGTGACGGGGAATCTTGAAAATTTTGGCGTTTTGAGGTGCAACTAAGGCCCTGTTTAGATCCCACCCAAAATCCAAAATTTTTCAAGATTCCCCGTCACATCAAATCTTGCGGCACATGCATTGAGCATTAAATGTAGGTAAAAAGAATAACTAATTGCACAGTTTGCCCGTAATTGGCGAGACGAATCTTTTAAGCCTAAATAGTCCATAATTGGACAATTTTTGTCAAATACAAACAAAGTGCTACAGTAACCAAAAGCCAAAAATTTCGCATCTAAACGGGGCCTAAACAGGGCAAATGCAACAGATGGAAACGCTGGACACTTTATTATTTGCAGTCGCTTCTTTTCCGGCAGCAGGCAGGTCGTCAATGTGAACAATCAAAGAGGTCGGCCACTTGCAATTTATGAGTGGCTGGTGAAATTTATGAGTGCCCAGACCTCGGCGTGGAGCAGTGCCACGCTGAAGTGTGCGGCTCGGCGTGAAGTAACACAGCGCTGAGGTACGCGGGGCCCAACGCCTTCGTGGCAACTGCGACTAGAGTCCGCGCTGACGCGGCAAAAGTTCGGCGTTGTCTGACACAGCGCCGAGCCTCATACCTTAGCGTCGTGTCTTAATACGCCGAAAAATAGTCTATTATCAGAAAACGTTTCGACAGAAAGCTATTTATAAAAAATATTTTTAAAAAGGACCAAAATGCAAAAATTTCACCGAAGTTCTAGCCCCTCGGCCAGATTTGCAGCGCACAAAAGTAACATGCAAACAGAGAAGCATATACTACTAGCTTAATAAGCTTATCACTGTGCTCACCTTGCCGTAGTTGGCGAAGTTGGTCCTGAGGATGTGCTCCACCACGGTGGGGTCGCACGTGTATATCTGCCGCCGGCCGGCCGGCACCAGCAGCTGGAAGGTCTTGCGCTGGCGGAACAGGTCCGTGTGGTAGTCGTGCAGCCGCCGGACGTGGTACAGCTGGTGGAACACCGTGCCCACCACGGGCGCGTACCTCTTCGGCTGCTTGCCGTTGCCGCCACCACCGCGCTGCCCGCGGCGGCCGACGAGCAGCAGGTAGTACGAGCAGATCGCGAGCAGCGCGACGCCGGCGGCGGCCACAGCCGTGGAGTAGTAGTCTTGTGCTCCCATGGCTGCTAGAGGCTACAGAGTTTGGGTTGGCGGCTCTTGCGGGGCGGCTGTAGTACTTGCAGGATGGTCGTTTATATAGGCGTGCGTGATGGACTCTCTCACTCGTCGTCAACTCGTCACTCCAAGAATATATTATCGTTACTGTTGCATGTCTCTACTTGGGGAAGGCGGGAAACATAGGGTAGAGAATTTGGGATGGCTTCGAAGAATTTGCAAGATGGTCGTTATATAGGCGTGATGGCCTCTCTCACTCACCCATCGTCAAACCGTCATGGAAGAACAATTATCGTTACCCCCACGGCCCTACCCACCTCCCAACCCCCAAAGAAAACAAAACGCATTTTGAACTTGATTGTCTCCCGTACATTGTTAGACAATTTGGCACATAGCCATGCACAGATATCGCCGGCCGAGTAAAGTTACATTCAAGGTGAAATCTTGATTCTGTCAGCAACGGAACAAGGTAGGATGGCGACCGACTTGGGTTATCGCTTATCGGTGTGTGCGTGACACATTTTCCTTTGATTTTTTAGATAGCTTGGTGCAGCGGTGGATCCATAAAGTTTTAGGGGTACTGAACAAAAGTGCAACAGCAATATACCTACGACTGCTGCTCGATCTTAAGTCTCAGCTCCACCTACACTATAAAACTTTGTCTAAAAATTCAGGTAGCAGGGCATGAGCCCCCCACACCACTTTTGGATCCGCCCCCTGGCTTCGTGCTGTATTACGGTAGTACTCCGTACGTCCTATCAATGTCTTTATCATACATACATCAGAAGCAAAACGCCGGCCGGCCGGGAGCGCCATTAATTTTGGATCGATACGATCAGCAAGATGTATCGAAAGCTCTGCTTAGTTGTTTTGCTAGCCCGCAGGGCGTAACCCGGCCCTATGTGATGTGCATCCTGGTGCCATGTGCTGGCACATGATCAATTTTCAGAAAAAGAAAAAGAAACAGCGCACATGATTGGAGGCTCTGACAAACGTGACTTTGGCAATACACATAATAGTTACTTGAAATGTAATTGCAAATTGAGCATTGGTTGCTTTTGTTAATTTTTTTAATTACGGAGAAATCCGTCTATTTGAGTTTAAGTCAGCGACTTAATGCAAGTATTAACATTTTTCAAATTTATTTTTAAGTAATGGCTCTATTTTTAATGCTGGCTCGGTCTCTCGGAGATACTTATATATAGGATAGGGTGTATGACGTTTATATGTATGTTAGCTTCTGCATGTGTAATGTGCTTAAAAAACCTCAGAGATGCAAATAGTTACCGAGGTTAACTAAAAAAGCACAGTGACAAGGGAATGAGGAATTTTAATGACTAGCTAGGCAAATTGTCCGGGGGGACGTTGGTTGCTAGCCTTTATCTAGGTTGCGTTGTTCCTGGGTAATACAGTATATCAGAAAAGATTGTAGGATGCGTGTTCAATTTGTACCGTATGAATGAGCGCATGTATACCTTGGAGGCACCGGGTGTCTGAACTCAATTAGGGCTCCTTTGGATACGCGAAAACCCGCTGGTATCCCCGCCGGTCCGCAGATGGAGAAACTCCCCGTGAGTTTGCTTCCCCGTCTAACCCCGGCACCCGTTTGGAGTCATGCGAGCCCGAAAAAGCGCGTGACTTCGAGGCCCTATCCTTCTCAATCGACGGGGGACAGAAAAAACTCCTCTGCACCCGTTTATTTCTTTCCCCGTCTGCTTGGCGCTCGCTCGGTCCTTCCTCGCTGCTCCCGTTCGCCTCGCCCAGGAAAGCATGGCTGCTAGGGTTTGAACGCCGCCGTCTCCATCGCTCACGCCAGCCGTTGTTGTCCCAGCCCCTCGTCACGCCGCCGCTGCCACTCCTGGATCGTTCCTGCCCTCGTCACGCCAGCCGCCACCGCCTGTAATCCTCTATTTTTGTTTTTCAGATAGTGCACTATAGCTGCATTTCAAAGTGTCAGTAGTAACTGATCATTGGAGAGTTCAAGTAAAGCTCAGCTGCAGACTTCGTGTTTCAGCCAGTTCAGAGATTTCTTTGTAGTAGCTGTTTGTTTTCCATCGGTTGCTAGCTGTCTTAGCTCTTAAGTGCTTCATGTGCAGCTTCTGAATATTCAGGCTTTTGAGAATAGTATTCACAGTTCAGTTCAGTGAGTGCTTTTCGATTTGTTTGGATAGCTGTTAGCAGTAACACTTTTTATTAGATTAATTATGTTTACTCATTTCTTTCGTTTGCTTCCGTTATATTTTAAGCAAGTACTAATTGTTCGTAAGGTCAGTACGCCACAGGTTGGCATATGTAACTTTGACAATTAGAAGAGGGGCGCGTCGGGTAATTTTGGTACATAGACTTCAATTATAAATATATAAGTAAATATATAAGTAGGCCAATATCTCAGTTGGTATAGAGATGATGCTAATGTCAGATATAAGGGTCACACTATGAATATATAGACATGCCTCTGTTATTAGTTCGCCCATGCTTGCAGAATTAGTACTGCTACCTGTGGTCTTGTTCGGTTCAGAGAGAAAATAAAGTACTAACACGTACTTTATTATAAAATACATAAGTAGGCTAATATCTTGGCTTGTTTCTATTTGCAACTTTTAGATAATGGGCTCTAGGAAGGAAAAAATTAGAAAATTCATACAGATGGAAGAAGAAGATGATGATGAATTGTTTCTTGTCATTGTTTCTGCAATACTTGAATGTCTAAATGAAGAGAAGAGGCCAGAGCATACCTCCGAGTATACCGGTGCTAAGAAGGTGAAGGAAATTCTGGAGGGGCACGAGAATTGGTGTAAATTTGAGTTTCGTATGGAGACACGAATATTTAAGGAGACATGTAACTATCTTAGGTGTGAGGGTCTATTACGTGACACACGAGGTGTTACCGTTGAGGAGCAGCTAGGGATGTTTATGTATATGATTTCACACAATGCTAGCAATGATAGACTGAAGAAAGCATTTCAGCATAGTGGTGAAACTGTCCACAGGCACATAAGGGCAGTTTTCAATATCATCCCCACTCTCACCTTTAGATTTCTGAAGCTTCCTACTTCCAACCAAACTCACCCCAAGATCGCTACGGATCCTAGATTTTGGCCTTTTTTCAGGTGAGGCATAACACTAGACCTTACTATCTCTCCAATATTTTGCTCTATTTTTAAGTTTCATTTTTTACAGAATTGTATTGGTACTATCGACGGCACACATGTGCCTATCACAATTGCAGACGGGAAAGCCCCCCCCCCATATAGGAATAGGAAAGGCACACTATCTCAGAATGTCATGGTAGCATGTGACTTCAACCTAAACTTCACATTTATCTCTTGTGGGTGGGAAGGGTCTGCTTTAGATGCTAGAGTTCTTCGATCAGCTATTTCCAAGGGTTTCCAAGTTCCTAAGGGAAAGTTTTATCTTGTGGATGGTGGGTATGCAAATGCACCACAATTCCTTGCGCCTTATCGAGGAGTTAAATATCACATTACTGAGTTTCGGCGACGCTCATCTCGAAGAAGAGAATATGCTGATCACAAAGAGCTTTTCAATCATCGTCATGCACTTCTTAGAAACCATATTGAGACGGCTATTGGGATTCTTAAGAAAATGTTTCAAATTCTAAAAGTGGGAACACGTCATCCCATAGAATCTCAATTAAAAATCCCAACAACAGCCGCTGTATTTTATAACATAATTAGATGTCTAAATGGTGATGAGAATTAGCTAGATCACCAACCTACTTATATACTAGAATCTGATCATGTTGATCTGCCATATGGAGATGATAATCATCAAAATGATGTGCAGTCGCTGAATTTACAAGACCATGCTGCAAACGTGCTAAGAGATCAGATTGCCCTGCAAATGTGGGAACGCTACAATCAAAACCGTGCTTAGGAAGTAGCAGTCAAGTCGTAGAGCATGAAGATTATTTTATAGTGTGTTATGTAATAAATGTTGAACATGCCAATGTGCTATTGTATAAGACATTTATGTTTATGACTTCCTATCTATATGAGTTATGTTATATGTCGCCAAACTATTACAGTTGTGTTTGAATGTTATTTTTTGTAAACTCTAGCTATGACTAAAGGACAAAGCTCAAGAGCATCATGGAGCTTTAATTATGAGAAAGGACTTCTTGATGTACTTCAAGAATACAATCATGAAAGGTTTAAGGGCCAAAATGGTTGGTCACCTGAAGGATGGAGAAGTATCATAAAGCATTTCAATGAGAAGTGTCCATCCGTTGGATTTTTGAAGGCACAGATTCAAGATAAGGAGAAGGACATTAAAGGAAACTACAAGGCCATTCGGGCAGGGATTACGGAAAGTGGGGTCGGCTGGAATGATTCTTTGTGCATGATCAATGCTTTACCAGACAAATGGAAGAAACTTATTGATGTATGTTGTAAGATCATTTCACTTGCTAGATAATTTAGCTTGTTACTATGCTGCTAACTTTAGTTTGCATTTGCCAGGATCATCCAAGGCTTAAGAAGTTCCAAGCAAAAGCATTTCCTTTGTATCACGAGTGTGAGAAAGTGTATGAAGGTAAACTTTTTTATTCACCTACTAGTGCAGATAGCCTTTTTACCTATCCTATAGTAGTGTTCAGTATTTAGATTTTTTGAGCTACTAGCATGTGTTTTGAGATAGCTTTTTGTTAGACTACTGCAGCTGTGCAACTGTCCTGCAGATGGCTTTTTTTGAACTATTAGCATGTGTTCCTCAGATTGTGCAGCTGTGCAACTGTCCTGCAGATAGCTTTTTTTGAACTATTGAAATAAACTTTTTATTTCAATATGTGTTATGTACAGTAGTAGCTTTCCTGCTACTACTATCCTTTTCTGCTAATATTTTTGGGACATTCATGTGACTTGAGTTTATTTATCCACATGAAACGGGAAGCATTGCAACAGGTGTAAGATTGCTCCAAAGGTAAGTTTACTGTTCTTGTGACTACCTACCTTTCTAGTACTACCCCTTGTGTAAGAAGTTTACGGTACTCTGAGAAGTACATGGTCTTGTAGAATTTATTTATGAAATCTGATCTTCTGCCAGTGCCTAGTGCTGCAATTGACTGTTGGAGTTTCTATGAGTTTTACAGTGCTTTTGATTAAAACTGAAAACCCAAATGCCTAATTTTACAGTACTCTGTAAAGTAGGAAGCTTTTCATTAATTTGGCTGTACAAGCAAAGTTTCTAATCTAGTGTGCATGTAGAAGAATGATACTTTTGGCTATATGATAAAAAAGTTATCCTTTGCAAATCCTTGTTCTCAAGACATGAAACTTGCCAATAAAAACGAGCATCTAAATTAGCTTCAGTCTAGGTTTACATTGCACTATTTTATAAATATTACATTGCATCGACTAATAGTGATTTTTCTCCATCCAATTGCAGGGCTGATTCTATATGCTCTAGCTTGTTGATGCTAGTTGTGAGGGATAGATTGTAATGCAGTTATGCAGAGACAGTTGTTAATTCTCTCTGGTTATGCAGTAAGAATAATGTAATATGTACTTTTGTCGTAAACCTGTGGACTCTTGTATGTTTTCTTGGGTTGCTTAACACACTCATCTAAAGCCAATGGTGATGACCAGCTGTGAGATGAACCTGTGGACTCTTGTGTAAGATCGAAGTTCATCTGTTTGTTTACCCTATGAGATGAATAATGTGTGCTTTGAATTAGTGTAATTGATCTTCTTTTATCCAATTCGTGTATCGTACTATTGAAAGATTATTCATGGCACTGATTTTCAATTTTCCAATCGCATTTTTGAAATCTTTATTTTTTCTGATTTTTTTGAATATTTTTTGTCTAGCCGGGATTTGTATCTCGGTGGTTCCCAAACGGTGGCCGATAATTTTCTCCCAAGGGAATTCTGTCTCCTGAGGGGCAGGGGTGGCAGGTGCAGTGGAGAATTTCCCTTGAGGACTCAAACCCACATGGTTTTGGGGACCCTGCATCCAAAGGAGCCCTAAGGGTAGCACGCATGCAGGCTAAGGTTGACAGCTGACCTCACGCGTTGTAGTCTGAAGTCTGAACTCATGCATCATTCTATTTTGGAAAAGAAACGTTCAACTCATCATTCGCTGATGCGGTTCGACTTTTATCCAAAGAAACACAATTTGCAAAGGGACTTATCCAAATCAGAGAATACCAGAACTATATATATATTCCCTACCCTTCAACTTCATCGTTCCAGCAGCCCCGGCCCTCTCTTGGATGTTTCTTAAATGTCAGCCAACTATACCAACCCATATGCTGGGTCCAAGAAGCAACACCAACAATGTCGCCACATCAAATTGGTTAATTAAAAGATTCAAAAAATTGGTTAATTAAAGGTAGAAGGTGGGTTGTCACTACTAAAAAAGAATTTATAGCAACGCCCCCTTATTTTTTTAGGGGCCGCTCTATATTGAGCCGCCCCTACAAATGGTACCCAATCGAGCCGCCCCTACAAATCTATTTGTAGGGGCTGTTGGTGTTATCAGCCACCCTACAAATGACTTGATTTGTAGGGGCGGCTCTATATCCAGCCGCCCCTACAAATCGGATTTGTAAATCGACGCCGAATAGTAAAAATAAAGCACTAAAATTCGAATTTTTTCAAACGATCTCGGATGGAGAAATGACCAAAATAAAAGTTGTAGATCTCGAAAAGTCATGGAACTTTGCTGTTTACAACTTTTTGATTTGAAATTATTTACTGCTTCAAAATACTGTTTGAAATTTAATTTTAAAATTGTTGAAGAACTCTGATTTCTCTTTTTAATCTCAGGCTAAAACTTGTAACTAGTCTTTCTCCCTCGTACTAACTTCAAATTTGATGATTTTTTTTTCTAAAAATTTCTAAAATCATGCTCTATCAATTTTTGTGTTCTTACCGCTATTATTTTATCCATCTTTTCACGTGACTTTGCTTTATCTATTTGAATTTTTAATTTTAAAAAATGTCAACTTCAAATGTCTTTTTGAAATATTAAATGATTTTAGCTGAAAAAGTTATGAACATAAAAGTTGTAGAACTCATCAAGATCTACAACTTTTATTTTTTTTCATTTCTTCATATGATAAAGTGGTAGTAACATTGTTCTCAAAATTTACATCTCTTTTATAGTTTCATAAACTATAAAGAGGGATATGTAAACTTTGTGAACAATATTACTACAACTATATCGGATGAACAAAAGATTAAATTACCAAAATGAAACTTATATATCTTGAAAAGTTATGAAACTTTGTAGTTGACAACTTTTTTATTTAAAATAATCTTGTCATGGAAAACTATGTTTGCATTTATCAAATTTGAAATCCAAATTTTGTAAACGGCCTCGAATGGAGAAACTACCAAAATAAAAGTTGTAGATCTCGAAAGGTTATAAAACTTTGTAGTTGACAACTTTTTCATTTGAATTCGTTTAGGGCCTCAAACAATTAATTTATGCTCGATTTAGGATAATATGTGGGGAACTAAAATCCAATATAGACACAAGTGAGTGTGAGGTGTAGTGGTAGAGGATGGTTGTAGGGTCAAGATGGCGGACTAGGAGGGTGAATAGTCCTTTCTAAAACTTAATCGCGCTGGCTAACCGAAACAAATGCGGAATTAAAATTATCGGTCTAGCCAAGACTACACTCCTCTATCTAAGTTCACAAGCACCTTATAAAGATCCTAAAGAGGCAACAAAGGTGCTGGGCTAGCTAGTGCTTATCTATCCAATTCTTGCTTGCAAGGTCACACAAACATATGCAACTAGTACTTCAAACAAACCGAGGAGCACCTACACAATTTATTAAGCAAAAGCACAAAGCCACCTAAGCTCACTAGCAATGCTCAATAACAAGGCTACACAAGCCAAATTAGAGAGCGTAAATTACTTAGCTACACAAACTAAGCAATGTGACTAACAAGGTTACTCAAACCAAATTAGTCACGCAAGAGCTACTTCTATGCTACACAAGCAAAAAGGTAACTAGCAAGCTAAACAAGCTAACTAATTACAAAAGCAACTACACAAGCACAATGTATATGAATGTAAATATAAGCTTGTATAAAGGGGATGAAAACTAATGGGAAGACAATGATGACATGGTGATTTTTATCCTGAGGTTCACTTGGTTACCACCAAGCTAGTCCCCGTTGTGTCGACCGCTCACTTGGTGGTTCGGTGGCTAATTGGCATCACCCGCGAAGTCCACACGTTGGGCACCACAAGAATCTACTGAAAGGTCCTAATATGGCTAGATGGGGGGGGGGGTGAATAGCCTATTTAAAAATCTATAAGATCACTAGAGCAATTTGATTAGTATGACAAATAGCTAAATGCAAACTTGCTCTAGCTCTACAAGGGTTGCAAGCCACCTATCCAATAATTCTAGTTGCTATGATCACTAAGCACATAATTTGCTAAGTCACTACTCACTAAGAGCTCTCACACTTGCTACACTAAAGAGCTCCACTAGATGAACTTAAACTACAAAGCAAGCTCTCAATTCTAACTACACTAGAGAGCTTGCTACAACTAGTTTGCGAGAATGTAAATGAGTGAGTAGGGTGATTATACCACTACGTAGAGGAGTGAACCAATCACAAGATGAATACCAATTCAATCACAGAGAGAATACCAAAGGGCAAGAGACAACCAAATTTTCTCCCGAGGTTCACGTGCTTGTCGGCACGCTAGTCCCTGTTTTGTCGACCAACACTTGATGATTCGGCGGCTAAGAGGTGTTGTACGAACCTTGTCCACACAATTGGACAACGCAAGAATCTACCCACAAGTGAGGTAACTCAATGACACGAGCAATCCACTAGAGTTACCTTTTGGTTCTCCATCGGGGAAGGTACAAGACCCTCACAATCACAAGAGCTGGCAACGAACAATTAACAGCACGTGCCGAAGCTCCTCCGCTGCTCCAAGCAGTCTAGGTGACGGCAACCACCAAGAGTAATAAGAAACCCGTAGCCACAACGATCCCCAAGTGCCACTAGATGCAATCACTCAAGCAAATGCACTTGGAATCACTCCTAATCTCACTATGATGATGAATCAATGATGGAGATGAGTGGGAGATGTTTGATTAGGGTCACAAGGATGTCAAGTATGTCAAAGTGCCAAGAGAGTGAGCCCCAAACTGGTACCTTCTTATTTATAGAGCCCTAAGACTCAAAGAGCCGTTGAGCACTCTCGGGCTGACCGGACACACTGACCGGACGAAACCCAGCGTTTGATCGCCCTCTGTCATCCATGTGTCCCATTTGAATCCGAGCCACCCGATCTCAACGATAACATCCACGATCGCCCATGAGTTAATGAATGACCGGACTTGTCCCCAAAACGACCAAACTCACATTCACAGTGCGTCCGATCAAGTTCGGTAAGGTTCTAGAGCGGGAAATTAGTGATCAGACACGCCCGGTCGAACGTGACATGATGCACAGCAGCGTCCGATCTTCACTGTCTCACTCATCGTGCGCGCGACATCAGTGTACGTCAGCAAAATTGCTTTTCTCTGCGTGTGGTCGCTTATTTGCCCCTACGTCCGATCGCACCACCGAATGCGCCTCCTCTAGTTAGCATGACCAAAAGCGCTCGGGGTGAGTCCAGTCACCCCACGGCCAGCGTCCAGTCATGGACCTTCTCCCTTTTCCTTTTTCTAAGTCCACAACCGCTTCACCCTTGCTTCCAACTTGCTAACCACAAAGAGTAGAACTTGTGTGCACGTGTGTTAGCATTTTTCAAAGCATTTTACAAGGGTCAAAGTTAGCACACTAGGTTCCTAAATGCATATGCAAAAGTCATGTCACCTAGTGGCACTCGATAAACTGTTTTGCCAAAGATTTCTCCTCTTTATTGTACGACTATCGACCATAAGTCACTCACACCCTCTATGGTTTTGAGTGCAAAACAAAAGCCTATCATATACCTTTGCCTTGATCTTCTTAGTTTTTTTGTTTTTCTCTTTCTTCTTTTCCAAGTTGAGCATTGATCATCATCATCTTGTGTCCATCTTCAACTCCATGGACCTCATCCTTGCTCAATCACTTGGATTGCACCAACCTAGCTCATATCATAACTCATGACAAAGGTTAGTGCTAGGTTTCATCAATTATCCAAAACCAAACTAGGGACTTTCAATCTCTCCCTTTTTGGTCATTGATGACAACCTATTTACAAAGATATTCAATTAAATCTTTTTGGATTCATGTTGCTTGCCCAAGCATATTACCATGTGTAAAGATTATGGACAAGTTTCATCAACCCAATTTGGTAGTATTAGCTTCCCCTACATATATGCTAAGAGTTTGGATTTGAAAGCTTGCACATATGCATGGATTAGAAGTTTGGGAGAGTAATAGCTACCAAATGATGCTAAGGTGTAAAGAATGGACCTTTGAAGCTTGATACCAATCGGAGTTGCCATTTGAACACCATCCTTAGCACCATGATTTGCTAGATACCACTTGAAAAACAAAGACAAACTAGATACCTCATGAGATCAACATTAGAAGCAAGGTTCTAGTCCCACATGTAAAAGATCAAGGTGTATCTAGCTATCCTATGCATGCTAGTTTTCATTTCATCAATCATTTTCTACAATCTAGCATACACCACACAAGCATGGATATGGAATTTAAAACTTGTGCCATGCAAGGAAACATATGTAAATGCACATACAAATGCAACATAAAAGTTTATGAGCTTGCTCCCCCTACTTGTGTGCTTCAAAATTTTAATTGATCCCCTTACAATGTTATTTCATTTGTTTGCTCCCCCTATCTCTTACTATCTTTGTGAATTTCTCTCCCCCTTTGTTAATAATTAGCACAAAAGGTGATCTCAAAATTTTAGATAGGTTGGGGTGAAATCATGTGAAGTGAGGATCATTTTCCCAGTTTGGTTCAATCTAGATCATTTGCAAAAGATATTTAACTCGGTTTGATCCAAGGGCAAGCTTCTTCACACCTCCAAATAAGGGTTATCATGCACCATGTTGAGTTAAACACTTATAGCTCATTTTCTAGATTAAACACTAGGTTCACAAGCCCACAAACATGTCATATGCTACCACTAGATTATTTCAAGCATACAAGCAATAGTGGTACCATACAAGCATCAAATTCATTTGATCTTCATGAATGAGCCTAAGACATGTGAGGAATGACTAGATGCACTAAACAAGTTCTTAGCAATGGATAAATGATATATCAATCAACTTTACCTTGCTTTGCTCGAAGGAGAGGCATATCATATAATGGGGGGGTGCATCAACACATATTGGAGAAGTCAAGTATGTTCAATTCATTCCTTAGCTTGCAAAACCTTTTCTCATCAAGTGGCTTGGTGAAGATATCGGCAAGTTGATCATCAGTGCCCACACTCTCAATGCAAATGTCCTCTTTTTATTGGTGATTCTTATGAAATGATGGCGGACATCTATATGCTTTGTTCTGGAATGTTGAACCGGGTTGTTGGTGAGCTTCATGACACTCTCATTGTCACATAGCAATGGCACTTGTTTGAATTTGATTCCAAAGTCACTCAAAGTAGCCTTATCCAAAGTAATTGAGCACAACAACTACCGGCTGAAATGTACTCCGCTTCAGCAGTTGAAAGTGCTACACTATTTTGCTTCTTTAATGACCAAGACACAAGTGATCTTCCCAATAGTTGACATGTGCCCGATGTGCTGTTTCTCTCAACTTTGCATCCCGCATAATCGAAGTCCGAATATCCAATCAACTCAAATATAGCTCCTTTGGAATACCATAATCCAACATTTTGTGTATGCTTCAAGTACCTCAATATTCTCTTTATTGCCTTCAAATGACTCTCTCTCGGCGAGGCTTAAAATCTAGCACACATGCATACACTAAATATCACATCCGGTCTTGATGCGGTCACGTAGAGTAGGCTT
The DNA here is from genome assembly GCF_019320115.1 of Miscanthus floridulus. Lineage (NCBI taxonomy): Eukaryota > Viridiplantae > Streptophyta > Magnoliopsida > Poales > Poaceae > Miscanthus > Miscanthus floridulus. The sequence goes on along the minus strand of NC_089580.1, from coordinate 131,474,883 downwards.
CCAATTATAGACCGATACATCTTTTGATCCACTATATTGCCACTAGCATCACTATCCAAGTTTCCATTTGTCTCCATTGGTGTACTAATAGCTTTAGCATCATCCATTCCAAACTTCTTGAGCATGTCTTTGATGTACTTGCCTTGACTTACAAATGTGCCATTCTTCATTTGCTTGATTTAAAGACCAAGGAAGTAACTAATTTCTCCAATCATGGACATCTCAAACTCACTTGCCATCATCTTTCTAAACTCCTCACAAAAATCTTGATTGATTGATCCAAATATGATATCATGAACATAGATTTGCAACACAAACAAGTCATTGCCTAGCTTCTTGGTGAAGAGAGTGGTGTCAACCCTTCCCATCTTGAATCCCTTAGAGAGTAGAAAATCCCTAAATCTCTCATACCATGCCCTTGGTGCTTGTTTCAATCCATACAAAGCCTTCTTCAACTTGTAGACATGGTTGGGTTTCTTCTCATCTTCAAAACCGGGAGGTTGCTCAACATACACAAGCTCATTGATGTACCCATTTAGAAATGCACTCTTCACATCCATTTGGTACAACTTGATGTTGTGGGCACAAGCATAGGCTAACAAGATCCTAATTGCTTCCAATCTTGCAACTGGGGCATATGTTTCTTCAAAGTCAAGACCTTCAACTTGAGTGTAACCTTGAGCCACTAGTCTTGCTTTGTTCCTTACAACTATCCTATCTTGACCTTGCTTGTTCTGAAAGACCCACTTGGTTCCAATCACATTATGATTCTTAGGCCTCTCAACTAACTGCCATACTTGATTTCTTGTGAAGTTGTTTAGCTCTTTATGCATAGCATTTACCCAATCAATATCCTTCAAAGCTTCATCTATCTTCTTAGGTTTAATGGATGACACAAATGAGAAATGTTCACAAAATGATGCCAATCTCGATCTTGTTTGCACACCTCTTGAAATATCACCAATAATGGAGTCCAATGGATGATCTCTTGCAACATTGGTTGGTTGGAGCACTTGCACTTGATTGCTTGCATTTGATTGATCACTTGGTTGAGATGATGAACTAGCCACTTGTTGTTGATCTTGCACTTTGTCATCACTAGCACTTGCTTGAATTTCATCATGAGAACCACTAGCTTGCACATTTGAGTTAGAGAGCACTTGATTCTTGTCATCTTCAATATCAATCACCTCTCAAGGCCTTATGTCACCAATGTCCATATTCTTCATTGCATTGACCAATTGAGTGCCTCTCACATCATCTAGATTCTCATCTTCCTCTTGGGAACCATTGGTTTCATCAAATTCCACATCATGCACCTCCTCAAGAGTACCACTAGCCAAATTCCAAACTCTATAAGCCTTGCTAGTAGTGGAGTAACCAAGCATAAAACCTTCATCACATTTCTTCTCAAACTTGCTCAACCTTGTGCCTTTCTTCAGTATGTAGCATTTGCATCCAAAAATCCAAAAGTATGCGATATTGGGCTTTCTATCATTCAAGAGCTCATATGGGGTCTTCTCCTTCAATGGATGACAATAGAGTCAGTTACTATAGTAGCAAGCCGTGTTGATTGCTTCGGCCCAAAATGAATGACTCACATTGTACTCACTCAACATTGATCTTGCCATGTCAATCAAAGTTCTATTCTTCCTCTCTACTAGACCATTTGAATGAGGAGTGTACTTGGCCGAGAATTGATGCCTAATTCCAAACTCATCACACAAATCATCAACTCTTGTGTTCTTGAATTCACTTCCATTGTCACTTTTCACTTTCTTGATGGTTGTTTCAAACTCATTATGAATTCTTTTGATGAATGTCTTGAAGGTTGCAAACACATCACTCTTGTCAACAAGAAAGAACACCTAAGTGTATCTAGTGTAATCATCCACAATCACAAATCCATATTTGCTTCCACTAATGCTAGTGTATGTGGTTGGTCCAAACAAGTCCATGTGCAACAACTCAAATGCCTTAGATGTGCTCATCGTGCTCTTGTTAGGATGTGTGTTACCAACTTGCTTTCTGGCTTGACATACACTACATAGCTTATCCTTCTCAAATATGACATTTTTCAAGCCTCTAACTAGGTCGTACTTGATCAACTTGTTTAATTGTTTCATTCCAACATGACCAAGCCTTCTATGCCATAACCAACCCATGCTAGACTTAGTGAGCAAAATGTTGACAATTGAGCTTCTCTAGCATTGAAATCAAACAAGTATAGATTCTCATATCTAAATCCTTTGAATATCAAGTTATAATCATCTACACTTATGATCTCTACATCATCCACACCAAATATGCACTTGAAATCAAGATCACACAATTGAGCTACCGATAATAGGTTGAAGTTCAAGCTCTCTACTAGTAGCACATTGGAAATGCTCAAGTCATTGGATATTGCAATCTTACCAAGACCTTTGACCTTGCCTTTGCCATTGTCACCAAATGTGAAACTATCAATACCATTGCTCTCATTCTCATTGATTGATATGAACATCCTTGAATCACCGGTCATGTGTTGTGTGCACCCACTATCAAGCACCCAATGCCTTCCTTCGGCTTTATAATTGACCTACAAAAGAAGATCAATTCTTTTTAGGTACCCAAACTTGCTTGGGTCCTTGAAGGTTAGTTACCAAGGTCTTTGGTGCCCAAATGGCCTTCTTCTTTGGGCCCACAATTGGTGTACCAATGAACTTAGCCTTCACACCATTGGCACCCTTAACAAGCATATAACAAGAATCTAATCTAATTGAGAATACATCAGGTTGCATGTTCTTATTAGTCTTGCAATATTGCTCTATATGCCTAACTTGCTTGCATATATTGCAAGACCGACCATTGCCCTTCACAAAGCTTGCCTTGGGAGTGACAAAGGCCACCTTGCCTTTCTTAGGGGTATAGCCTAATCCCTCTTTGCTAAGAAAAAACCTTTGGCTACCCAAGCACTTTAGCAAGAGGGTATCTTCACCATAGGCATTTCCTAAGGCACGAGTGAGCTCATTCACCTCCTTCTTAAGGGTCTCATTTTCCACCATTAGTGAGGTATCACAAGTGAAACCATCACTCAAAGGTAAAGTAGAAGTGGTAGTGCTACAAGAAGGGTTAGTGGGAGCAACAACAATGGGCTTATAAAAAGATTCATCAATAATATCACATGTTAGTCCCACATCACATGACACAATCACTTGCTCCTTATTGGCTTCTGTCGATGAAATATGGTCGGCAGTCTACCTAGGGGTATGCCCAAGGTAGTAGATTGTCGGCAGACAGATGCGCAAGCCACAAACAAGACGGTGACGCAAGACGAGATTTTATCCAGGTTCGGCCACCAAGAAGGCGTAATACCTACGTCATGCGTCTGATTGTATTGCTGTATGTCAATGAGAGATGTTTTTTAGAGAGGTACCCTGCCCGCCTTATATAGTCCGGGGGCAGGGTTACAGATCTGGAAACTAATCCTAGTTAGTTACAATTGCCATAGGTGGCCGGATAAGGATTCCTATTCTAACCGACCCAGATCTTGCTTGATCGCCAAATCTGCCTTGACTCCTTGCGCGGGACTCCGAACAGGTTGGCCGGGCCACGCGTCATCTTTTGGTGGACCAAACCCACTGATCTGGGCCGACCCAAGCTTAGCCGTAAGGGTATAGGGGTTAATACCCCCATAGCTAGTCCCCGAGCACTATGTATTATGCTGCAACACGCTATTTTAACCTTCTCCGAATAGTGAGGCTTGAGTCTTGACATCTCTGACCACCGTTGTCGCTGGAGAAGTAGGTTGTTCGAATAATATATGGTGCTCTTAAGAAAAAAGAAAAAGGTTTCTGTCCTGTGAAGTGTGCCCACTTGTATTTCTGAAAAGAAATGTAAGTGAATCTTGAAACGTAGCATCCTTGATCATCATAGGCGTAGGGGTAGAAAAATAAACACATTCACCGCAAGGTGAAGTGTGCCCACTTAGTCCCCGAGCTTGGTAGTAGGTGATGTAGGCACGTGGTGCTAGGGTCTAAAAAGAATTCCCAGTTAAATTGAGAAACCAATCGTTGTACAGGCGATACGAGATGCACCGGCAGGTGCATCATACCGATGTAGTCCCCAGGCTTGCTGGAAGGTGAAGTATGAGCCTTGTAGCAAGGTCTAAATAAATGTTCTCTCAACTGTATGTGAGTACAAATCACATGTAGCCGAGGAGAATGATCTCCGAGAAGTGGTCAGGACAGTTCCCGAGCACGATAGTAATCCTTATAATCAGTCAAAGCATAGGGGTCGATTAAATAAACACATTCGCCGTAAGGTGAAGTGTGCCCACTTAGTCCCTGAGCTTGCTGGAAGGCAAAGTATGAGCCTTGTAGCAAGGTCTAAATAAATGTCTCTCAACTGTATGTGAGTACAAATCACATGTAGCCGAGGAGAGCGATCTTCGAGCAGTGGTCGGGACAGTCCCCGAGCATAGTAGTGGTCGTAGCAGTCCCCGAGCACGGTAATGGTCGGAGCAGTCCCCAAGCACGGCAGTGGTCAGAGTAGTCCCCGAGCACGGCAGTAGTCAGAGCAGTCCCCGAGCACGGCAGTGGTCTGGTTCATCCTTGAGCACAAGACATGCAGCGAAGAAACGAACGCCGCTTGTACTATTATTTGGTGTATTTATTTATCTCCTTACTCTGTCAAGTCCAATCTAACACGTTTGGTCAAAAAAGCAGACGAGTATAGCACGTCACACTGTCTTCTTGCCCTTTCTGGCAAATAGTCACTTAGCACCTGTAAAGAGGTGCGTCAGTGTGGGCCCTCTCACACTAGCAACGAAGAGGCGCGTACACTGGTAACAAAGGGGCGCATTTATTGGCGTAGATCTCGAGGTTGTGAAAACAACCGTCTACGGTGCATGCGCATGTCTCCCAAGAATCTCGGGCGGACAAAACGATGGAGCTCTTGGTTATTTATAATATAGAACTGGTAAGTTACTTTCTACCGATCCCCATTATCATTCACCGCCACAGCCTTCTTCTTCCTCTTGCCGAACCCTATACCTCCAAAATCATCACCAATCCCCCCTCCACCGCATCCACCCCTTTAGCAAGGACGAATTAATGGCGAAGAGAGACACCCAGAAGAAAGCCGGAGCCATGGCGAAGGAGTGGTGGAAATCAAGGAGCAACGAGCAGACCATCGAAGACCTTGTCACCATGGGAGTGCTCCACAACAAGGCATTCGCGGGATGGCATGCGCCGGAAGGAGAAAGCTACCCCGATCCACAACCAGGTGAGATTGTGGTTTTCGAGGATTTCTTCAAGCGGGGTTTTGGGGTTCCAGTGCACCCTTTCCTTTAGGGGCTCTGTTTGTATTACGAGATTGGGATTTGCAATCTGCATCCCAACTCAATTCTTCTTGTCTCCACCTTCATCCATCTTTGCGAAGCCTATGGTGGCTTCCAGCCCCATTTCGACCTCTTTCGCCATCTGTTCTGTCTACAGAAGAAAGGAAGTGGCGGCTCGAAGATGGCCAGAGGCGTATACCTCAACCTGCAGGACAGGATGAAGGCCCAGTACTTGCACTGCCCTTGGAACACATCGCTGGACGAATGGTACAAGAAGTGGTTCTACATCCACGAAGGGCCAAACACGATCACCCTGTGTGACGTGGGGTTGATTCCGGAGAAGAAGAACAGCTGGTCGGAGAAGCCCGAGCACTTGGAATAGATCGTAGAACTACTCGGGATGATCCCGTGGAGGAAGCTAGATGGTCCAAGCATGGTCGGGAACTTCATCAGCTGAAGGATCTAGCCCTGCCAGAGGAGGGTACATCCTGGTTATGAATACCAGGGGAGCGCAGATCCAACAAGGACCAGAAAAGAGGCGCTTGACAAGATCGAAGTCAAGGCTAGGATTGGGGAGCTATTCAACTTAGCTGATCCCAATTATGTCAGGTTAAGTGACATTGAGCACGCCTTCAAGCTGGCCCGACCTCCCCCAAAGGTAAATTATGCTTCCTTGTACCTATAGAGTTATGTTGTAACAAAAATTGACTGTGTTGTCGCCTTTATGTTTCCTAGAATAATGGTCGTGATAGGGCAGCAGTGTTCGTGTCTCCACCCCCTGGTGTGGATTGGCCACAAGTTGCCGACCCAACCGCCTAGACCAGTGCTAGGGCCGAAGACATCGACTGGGCGGTACTCGGGGTTGGGGAGGAGGCAACGGCCAGGGCTGCTGGCAAGCAGCCGGCGGCCAACAAATGTCATCAGGCCATCTTCCCACTGTCAGATGATGAAATAGAGGATGCAGACATCTTCTGACTCGTCCCTCGAAAGAGGAGGAGATAACTGGAGTCGATGGAGCAGGGTGGCTCCTCTGTGCCAGTAGGGATCGCATCTCCGACCACTGCAACACAGAGGACAAGCGGCAAAGGGGTCGAGCACCAAGCCCCGACGCCGGTACTGGTCGTGGAAAAAGACCCGGTGGAATCCGCCAAGCACGTGGAGCAAGCATGGTCGAAGAGACGCTCCTTCGCCACGTCATTCCATGCTTCCAAGCTGTAAGTACTTGTAATCTTGATGTAAGCTTACAATTTGTATTGAATACTATTGTCTTCTAAACTTATCATTGATATATTAGGTCGGCGTCCACCAAAAATCACGACCAGCTAGCCGGGTGCGGCATGGCTTCGCCAGTACTAGCGGAAAGAACTACCCAGCAGCCGGCTGTGGAGGAACCTATAGAAGAAATTCTGCTGGAACCTCAGCAGACGAGCGGCTAGACGATAGTCCCCGAGCAGCTGGTCGAGAAGAGAGCCGAGCCAAGTACAAGTGCTCCGAGCACTAACCCTGCTGAGGGGGATACCTCGGCGCCAAGGGAACCAGACCAAGCCGAGGAGCAGTAGCCAGAGGTGGCACAGAGCATGCTTGCCGATGCTACGGCTCGTGGGAAAGCCATAGTGGTCGCAGAGACTACAAACTCCAGACCAGCGCCGCCCCCTGAACAAGAGGCTAAAGAGGACGAAGTAGAAGAGGTCCTGGGCCATCCCCAAGACAAGCGACAACATGTATATGTGTCGTGCTGGCGAAACGACGAGTGGGTTATGCATGAGGAAATCCCAGAGGTCGAAGAGACCCTAAAAGTTGAACGAGCGGCAAAACGTCTGGTGACAAAAGTCCAGGTATGTTTGGCTTGACCACTTGACCCTGCTATTTAGTCGAACTGTCTGACTTAGCTTGTTTATATGCAGGACTTGATGAAGACCGCAAAGTACCAAAAGAGGTGCTTTGACCAGATTGAGGGAATCACGGCAAACAATAGAGAACTGGCGGCCGAGGTGGAACGCTTGTGCCGCCAACTTGAAGCCACCGACCAGGAGAGGACGAAGCAAGAGGCACAAAACCAGAACCTGGTCGTCCAGCTCAGTAACAAAGAGTAGGAAAAAAAGTAAGTTGTCATTTTATCACAGCAAGTGGATGACACGTGTTGTTGCATTGTTGGTAGTGACAACTGTAGTGCAGGCTTAGAAGCTGAAGTAACCCGCCTCCAAGAGGAGAATAGCCGTGTGACCACAGAGTGTGGTCGCCTGAAGGAGGACAACAAGAAGCTAGCGTGCGACCAGTCTCAACTCTGGGACCGCACAACTAAGATGAAGGAGGAACTGAAAAGTAAGTATTCTAGACCACCTTGCTCATTCTGTTGCCCGCCTTATCTTGTCGTGCTGTTACATTCTGATGTCTTTTACGGTTTGTAGTTTTAAAAGTCAATGCCAAGAAACATCTAGAAGATGTGATGAAAGATCATGACGGCTGGAAGGCGCGATGCCTAGAGACCATCGGGGATCAGGACACATGGAAGAACCGGTGCTAGGAAGTGGCAACTGGCATTTTGCCCATCCTCGACCTTATTGACCCAGCGCTTACAGAGGAAGTGCCAAGGACGCCACAGCTCGGACTGGTCGAGAGATGCCGGAAGGCATGGGGATGGTTCCAAGAGTTCATGAAGGAGGCGGGTGAGTACACGGGTGCACATGTGCTAAGCATGGTGCGTGCCCACTACCCCTTGATCGATCTCAAGCGCCTGGAGGCTGGGTACCCGAAGGAGGTAGACCTAGACAAGGCTGAGGAGCTTTGGATGGCTCAGCTGGACCTGTCGTCAAAGATAATTGGCGATATTAACCTGTGTGGAGGTGGGACTGCACCTGTATAGGGTATGCCATCGACAAGTCAGCTGGAAATGCCATCAGTTGCAAGCCAACCGACGAAGCCTGCGGTCTCAACCAGCCAGGCATCGGTGGGGCCATCCTCTTCAGCTCGACCAACACAAGAGTCCCCGAGACTCGAGTAGGCTATCGGAAGCAGCGAGCAGTAGGTGCCGCATGCCCCAACCAGCCAATAGAATAGGCTTAGAGCTGTAGAAGAAGGACATAGTTGTGTTATTGTAAACTCAGGCCTCTTCAGGCAAGCTTGTAATAACATAACTGTATATCATCATAAGCTTGTTTGCTTTGTATAAAACATATTTAAGCTTGATACTCATGTTGGTGTAACTAAGTGAGAACATGTTAACGTTCTGTTTAGTTGTACCATTTTGCTCGACACGTCATCCCGAAAAGTTTGTGCGGCCCTAGTTTGCCATGTGGTCGGAGTGTGAGGTGCATGACCTATGCACACGTAGACACGGACAAGTCAAACCAGGGGGACCTGCCGATCACCCATAACGTAGAGAGCAGATCCCATGCACGTGTTGGGAGGGATCAGAGACAGGGCCTGCTCTGAAAACCATAGAGGGAATGGTGGTCGGCTTTGACTGGCTAAGTTAGAATAACCATAAAATTCGAAGTCGCACATTAGAGTGGTCGAAGAAATCATAATAGCTTTATTGAAGTAAATCAAAAGTACAAAAGGAGTACATATCTCAGTGGTTAAGCATAGAAACATCTAAGCTTGTCGATGTGCCACGAGTTTGGAACGTCCGTACCGTCCAGGTGAGCTAACCTATAAGACGTTGGTCGTGTGACTTCCTTGATCATGAAGGGACTCTCCCATGGGGTTGTGAGTTTATGGACACCAGCCTGGTTCGTCTTCCACTTCAGGACCTAGTCCCTGACCACGAAGAACCGCTCTTTAACGTTCTTGTTGTAGTACCTGCGCAAAACAGCAAGGTATTTGGCCATACATACACAAGAATCGAGCCGCTTCTCTTCTGCGCTATTCACTTCTAGCTCCCGTACTTCATTGACCTTGCCTTCGTCGAAGTTCTCTACCCATGCTAATCTGAAAGCTATATCTATCGGGAGGACTACCTCAGCGCCGTAAACCATAAAGTACGGTGAGACGCCGGTGTTACGACTGGGCTGAGTTCTGAGGCCCCAGACCACGGCTGGTAACTCTTTGAGCCATCTTCTGGGAGCTTTGCCATTTTCTCTGTACATCCTCTTCTTCAATGCATCCAAGATCATGCCATTGGCCCGCTTGACTTGTCCATTAGCTCTAGGGTGCGCCACCGAGACGTATTTTACTACTATGCTCCTTTCATCGCAGAAGTCCCAAAAAGCGTTTCCGGTGAACTGAGTACCCAAATCAGTGATGATGCTGTTGGGTATGCCGAAATGGTGGATGACCTGGTCGAGGAATGTGACAGCCTTTTCTGAGGATGCCTGTATCAGAGGCATGTATTCTATCCACTTAGAGAATTTGTCAATCAACACAAAGATGCATGTAAATTTCCCAGGAGCTGGTTTGAAGGGCCCGATCATATCCAGTTCCTAGCATGTGAAGGGCCAGGAGGCTGGTATTGTCTGGATCTCATGTGCTGGTATGTGGATTCTCTTGGCAAAGAACTGATAACCCTCACAGTGGCGGACTAGCTTCTTTGCGTCGACTACTGCTGACGGCCAATAGAAACCTACTCGGAAAGCCTTACCGACCTGTGTTCTTGAGGCCACATGGTTGCCGTAGGAGCCAGAGTGGATTTGGTCTAGGAGAAGTTCGCCATCCTCCTGGGTTATACACTTCATCAAGATTTCCTCCTTCGCGTTCTTGCGCCATAACTTGCCATCGACGAGCAGGTGCTGCTTACTGCGATGCATTAGGCGCTCGTTTTCTGTCCGATCAGTGTAACCACTGCCCTCTATTAGGTACTTGATGAAAGGTATTCTCTAGTCGGGCTCATGAGTGGTCGGAGGCGGCTCGATGGTGCTCGACGGTGGAACCGTAGCCACCAATGGCTGGTCTGGAGGCTTGTCTGCCATGGAGTCTTCCTCTTTGATGGAAGGCGTGAGTAGGTCTTGGACGAATACGCCATGTGGGACTTTGGCTTGAGATGATCCTAACTTTGACAGCGCATCCGCTGCTTGATTCTTGTCCCGAACCACGTGTATGTACTCGATGCCATAGAACCTACCTTCCAGCTTTCTGATCGATTTGTAGTATGCATCCATCTTTTCGCTGGTCGTGTCCCAGTCCTTGTTAAGTTGGTTGATGACCAAAGCCGAGTCTCCATAGACATAGAGACGTTTAACACCGAGCTCGACCGCAATGCGCAAACCATGTAGGCATGCTTCATATTCGGCGGCGTTATTAGATGCTGGGAAATAAATCCTGAGGACGTACCGGAGCTGCTCCTTGGATGGTGACACGAAAAGAACTCCTGCTCCTGCACCATCGATGTTGAGAGAGCCGTCAAAGTACATCTTCCAATACTCATTGGGCCTCTAAGAGGCAGGCGTGCTTAAGTCTGTCCACTCGACGATAAAATCGACAAGTGCCTGAGACTTGATTATAGTACGACTTGCAAATTCCAAGGAGAAAGGGCATAGCTCCATTGCCCATTTGACGATGCGCCCATTTGCATCCTTATTGTGAATGATGTCCCCCAAAGGATACTCGGTCATGACCACCACACGATATCCGTCGAAGTAATGTCTCAACTTTTGGGATGTTATCAGTATGGCGTAGAGCAGTTTCTGAATCTATGGGTACCTGGTTTTGGATTCGTTGAGTACCTCACTGATGAAATAAATTGGTCACTGTACCTTATAGGCGCGGCCTGGCTTGTCGCGCTCGACCACCATGGTAGTGGAGACCACCCAATTGGTTGCCGCAATGTAAAGTAGGAGAGTTTCATCTTCTTTGGGAGCAGTGAGGACTGGAGGTGATGTAAGGTATTGTTTTAGCTGCGTGAAGGCAATGTCTGCTTCCTCTGACCACTCAAACTTCTCAGATGCTTTGAGTAGTTTGAAAAATGGTAGTCCTTTTTCTCCTAATCTTGATATGAAACGGCTGAGAGCAGCCATACATCTGATAAGCTTCTGGACATCCTTCACCTTTTTGGGGGGCTTCATGTCTAAGACAGCTTTGACTTTCTCCGGATTAGGGCGTATGCCGTCGTAACTGACGACGTTGCCAAGCAGTATACCAGAAGGAACACCAAAGATGCACTTCTTTGGGTTTAATTTCCATTGGAATGTATTGAGGGCTACGAAGGTGCGTTCCAGGTTGTCAACAAGGGTATGTGCTTCCTTGGTTTTGACAACTGCATCATCAACATAAGCCTCTACAAGGTCATCTTTTATCTTGTCTGTGAGGCAGGCCTGTATGGCGTGTTGGTAGGTAGCCCCGTCATTCTTGAGCCCAAACGACATAGTCGTGTAGCAGTAGGCGCCGAAAGGCGTGATGAAAGATGTTTTGATCTGATCGTCCTTTTTGAGAGCGATCTGGTGATAACTAGAGTAGCAATCGAGAAAGGAAAGCAGCTCGCAACTGGCGGTTGAATCTATGACCTCGTCTATGTGAGGTAAGCCAAAGGGGTCCTTAGGGTAGTGTTTGTTGAGATCAGTGTAATCAACGCACATTCTCCATTCATTATTCTTTTTGCGTACAAGAACCGGGTTGGCTAACCACTCTAGATGATACACTTCTTTGATAAATCCGGCTGCCAAAAGCCGTGTAACTTCTACCCTAATCGCCTCCTTCTTGTCACGAGCGAACCGTCGTAGCTTCTACTTGATAGGTTTGGCCTTGCTGTTGACATTCAAGGAGTGCTCGATCAAGTTCCGAGGTACGCCGGGCATGTCGGCAGGTTTCCATGCGAACACATCCACGTTGCTCCTCAAGAACCTGACGAGCGTGTCTTCCTATTTGGGATCCAGGTTGGCCCCGATAAGGGCCGTTTTGCTGGGATCGCTGTCGACCAGCTGGATCACCTTGTGCTCCTTGGACTTGATGTTCTTGCATGGAGCCTCGAGCTCTAGGATCTCCAGGTGGTCGGCTGAGGTCTTCTTAGCGTCGAGCATGGTCTCGGCCATGCGAATAGAGAGGTCGTGAGCCTCTGCTATTTTGAAACTATCGTCCTCGCAGGTATAAGCTGCGTACACGTTGCCTCGGAGGGTTAGAACTCCTTTTTCGGTAGGCATCTTGAGCACCAGATACCTGTAATGAGGTATGTCCATGAACTTGGTGAGCGACGGTCGACCAAGAATAGCATGGTAGGTGCCGTCGAAGTCAGCGACCACGAAGTTGACGTAGTCGGTGCGGAAGTGGTCTAGAGTCCCAAATTGCACAGGTAGCGTGATCTACCCGAGAGGTGTAGAGCTCTATCCAGGGAGAACACCCCAGAACTATGCCTTGTATGGCTTCAGGTCCGCCTAGGCTATCTTCAGGGCGGGCAGACTGTTCTTGAACAATATATCGATGGAGCTGCCGCCGTCGATCAGTACTCTGTTGAACTGAACCTTGTTGATACAAGGATCGAGGACCAGGGGAAAATGTCCTGGCTCAGGTATTGCAGCCCATTGGTCCTTTCTGCTGAAGGAGATTTCGCGGTGAGACCATGGAGGGAGCTATGGATCGGTGAGGAGGTTGTCGGTGTTGGCCACGTTCAAGCAAGCGCGGGCGAGCAGCTTGCGTTCTTGTTTGGTCTCGGTGGACACTTTGCCTCTGATGATGGTGTGAACGTGATCGGTTGGCTTGACGTACTTGTGATGAGGATCTACGTCTTCCTCGTCGTTGTCCTCGTTGCGCTATTCCCCTGTGTCGTTAGGCTTGTTGGACGTATCCAGAGCCTATTGACGTGTGTAGATAGACTTGAGAACGCGGCAATTCTCCATGGTATGGTTTGACTTAGGATGGAGCTGGTAGGGCCCTTTCAATGCTTTGGCGTAGTCGTCTTCGTAGTTACGATGTCTGCCACCTTTTTTAACGGTGTTGACCTCGCTGTCGTCTTCCCGAGCACGCTTGCCCCTGTAATCATCGCGGCGGTTACACCGCTGATTACGTTGGTCGCGATGGTCGCGGGAGTTGTTGCGTTGGTCGCGGTGGTCAAAATTGTCGTTCCGACCATGGTTGCCGCGGTAGTCATCGTGGTGTGGAGGGTGGTCGGAGCGTGGAACCCTTGCTGCTTCTTTGATAATTATCTTTTTAGCGTCATCGACGTCCGCATATTTCTTAGCGGTGGCCAGGAGCGCTATGACCGATTCAGGTCTCTTATGGAGGTGCTTGTCCCTCAGGGCGTCATGGAAGCGGAGGCCAGTGATGAAAGCCTCGATTGCCTTATTATCGGAGATTGATGGGACCTTGATGCGCATCTCCGAGAAACGCCGGACATACTCGCGCAGTGGCTCATCTTTCTGATCTTGAATCTGTTGCAGATCGTATTTGTTTCCCGATTGCTCGCAAGTTGCAATGAAGTTGTCGATGAAAGCCTGCTTGAGCTCTTGCCTAGAATCAAAGTAGTTCGCCGGCAAGCTGACCAGCCATTGGTGACCTGCATGGCCAACAGCGACTGGGAAGTAGTTAGACATGACGTGCTCATCAGCCATGGCTGATCTGCACGCAGTTTCGTAGAGCATGACCCATAATTCGGGGTTCTCCTTGCCGTTGTACTTCTGAAGTTTCTCGAGCTTGAAATTCTTGGGCCATATGACTTGGCGAAGGTGAGGAGTAAACTGCTTCAAACCCGGCGGGCCGTGGGCAGTGTCATATTCCATACGGCGATAACTTTCGTGGGATGCTTGGTTGTTGGCTCTCTGGTTGATGCGGTCGCGCAGATTGCATTCCCCGAGGTAGCGGCGAAGATCGTTATTGCCATCACGGCGATCCTGGTTGCCATCTTGATTAGCTCTGTGACCGTGGTTACTGCGGCAATTATCACGGTTATCACGACGGTTGTCATCCCGAACATCACGGCGGTTGTCCTCTCGATGGCAATTGTCGTCCTGACCACCATCATGACCACCGTTTCTGCCTTGATGGTTGTCTGATGGGTCGTTGTTGCGCGAGCCACGTTGGTTGAGTGGCTATGAGCGACTTGAGTATTAGCGGCTGTGGCTTGATTCGACTGAAATGGATGGAGCCTAGGCTTGATTCACCATCTCAGCGGTCTGAGCCATAGCGGCTGTCAGATAAGCTTGTATATCATTGCGAACTGCCTGGGTTTCCGGGGTGTTGGGTAGCCATTGCATTGTCGCCATGGCGACGGCTACGTTAGCGCTTGGAGACCTAAAGACCTGTTTGTCCCCCACCCTGTCGAAAGCATTGTTGAGGTCGTGTGGCTGGACCCTTATGCGTCGTGCCTCCTCTTCTACTTCAGCTTCGATTTGCCGGCGATTAAACCGGTCAATATTGCATGCCTCGCGTACAATCCTTTCTTGTTCTATTTCGCCAACTACTGGCGGCTCATCATTGCTGACCACATTGATCAAACCCCCTCGCCTTGGCGGGAAAGACGGGAATTGCGGGAACCTCAGGGCATGGTCTAGGATATCTAGATCGTATTCGACGCCTTCATCATCGTGATGCTGGAGCTCGGTGTGGACGGAGGCGTTAGATGCGATGCCAGATGAGGGGCTAGAGTCACCCTCTTGGACCGTGTGGACGGATCCTTCTTGATAATCCTCAATCCGGATCATGTTGACGAAGTTGCTTGGCCTCGGTCAAGGCTGATGTACAAAATACAGATCTGAGCAGCGTTGTATGTTATACGCATAGTTGGAGGCAACATTTCGTAGGCCGTAGGGCTGGGCCTAGTAGTTGTCCATCGAGGCTTCATACTCAGAGAGCCGGAGACCTATCACGGAGGCTGGCCGGCGATGAGCGGAGCACCCTTCAGGAGTAGATATGACCATGAGATCTATACCAAGTCATGCAGGACGACTGGCCCGAGCTGGTCGGGTAGATCTATTGTGGGGAGCGGTTACCTGCTCATTAGGTTGACTTTGAATTGTACTTACCAGAGCTAGGGTTTCAGTGAGTTTGGTGCCAACCTGATCGATGGAGTCGAGCAGGTCGGTGTTGTCGATCTGCTTCCCTTTGTAGTAGGGAAGCAGACGACGGGTTGTCGGCGTGGCCAAAGATGATGCAGGCATGGTCGGAGCTAGATGTACTGTGGTCGAGGCCAGATGTACCATGGTCGGAGCCAGATGCACCATGGTCGGAGCCGTGTCCACCATGGTCGGAGCCATGTCCATCGTGGTCGGAGCCGTAGCCGATGCAGGTGAAGTAGTGGTCGACGCAAATGGAATCTGCGCCTCCTCTGTGGTCATGGTGATGAAGTCGTCGGAGCCGGTGGTCTAGGTGATCTGGCCGACAGTGAACGTGAGGCCGTTCGGTGTAGCCATAGAGCCGGAGGTGATGACCGTCTTGTTTGCCTGGAGAGCAGTACGCACACCCCCTACCTGGCGCGCCACTGTCGACGAAATATGGTCGGCAGTCTACCTAGGGGTATGCCCAAGGTAGTAGATTGTCGGCAGACAGATGCGCAAGCCACAAATAAGACGGTGATGCAAGACGAACACGAGATTTTATCCAGGTTTGGCCGCCAAGAAGGCATAATACCTACGTCCTGCGTCTGATTGTATTGCTCAATGTCAATGAGAGATGTTTTTTAGAGGGGTCCCCTGCCCGCCTTATATAGTCCGGGGGGTAGGGTTACAGATCTAGAAACTAATCCTAGTCAGTTACAATTGCCATAGGTGGCCGGATAAGGATTCCTATTCTAACCGACCCAGATCTTGCTTGAACGCCAAATCTACCTTGACTCCTTGCGCGGGACTCCGAACAGGTTGGCCGGGTCACGCGTCGTCTTTTGGTGGACCGGACCCACTGATCCGGGCCGACCCAAGCTTAGCCGTAAGGGTATAGGGGTTAATACCCCCACAGCTTCCTCCTTCTTGGCTTGCTCTATGAGAGAGGAGTGAGCCTTTTCAAGCTTAGAGTGAGCTTTGCCAAGCTTCTCATGGGCTTTGATTAGCCTCTTATGAGTGCCATTGAGCTCATCAAAGGATTGCTCAAGAAATTTGACTTTCTTGCGTAATTCTTTGCACTCCTTTCTCTTCATCTCAAAGCAAGTGTGCACTTGCTCACACATGTCCATGAGCTACTCCTTGGTGTACTCCTCCTCCTCATCATCATCACTCACATCATATTTTACCTTGGTAGGCTTTGCCATGAGGCATGTCGATGGAGTGTCGAAGATGGAAGGCTTGTTGTTGATGGCGATGTTTGCTAGTGCTTTCTTGATGGATTTCTTGTCATCATCACTAGAGCCATCACTATCCAAAGTGACCACATAGCCTCCACCCTTCTTCTTCTTTTGGAAGGTCATCTTCTTCTCCTTCTCCTTCTTTGGCAAACACATCAAGAACTTATGAGAGAAGTCCTCATCCTTCACCTTCTCACCCAATCTCTTGAGATCATTGATGATGACTTGTAGCCTATAGTACATCTCTAGAATGGATTCATCATCCTTTATCTTGAAGTTTGATAGCCTGTCTTTGAGCATGTAGAGCTTGGCACTTTTTACCATTGAAGTGCCCTCATATGTTTCTTCTAGTCTCACCCAAACTTCACTTGCCTTCTCAAGATCTTTGATTTGCTCAAACGCCTTTGAATCAATGCCATTGTATATTATGTTGAGTGCCATAGTGTTGCATTGCTTGTTGATTTTGTTATTGTTGGTGAGATTGGTAGGGTCAATGATCACAAACTCATTCTCTACCACATCCCACACCTTGTCATTGATTGAACCAAGGTACATCTTCATATTTCTCTTCCAATAATCAAAGGATGTGCCATCAAAGAACAGTGGGTTGCCCCCAACATGGTTGAACACTATTTGAGCCATATTTTACACCGAAGGTTGTTAAGCCTTGAATCAAATGGTGACCATAGCTCCGATACCACTTGAAAGGTCCTAATATGGCTAGAGAGGGAGTGAATAGCCTATTTAAAAATCTACAAGATCACTAGAGCAATTTGATTAGTATGACAAATAACTAAATGCAAACTTGCTCTAGCTCTACAAGGGTTGCAAGCCACCTATCCAATAATTCTAGTTGCTATGATCACTAAGCACACAATTTGCTAAGTCACTACTCACTAAGAGCTCTCACACTTGCTACACTAAAGAGCTCCACTAGATGAACTTAAACTACAAAGCAAGCTCTCAATTCTAGCTACACTAAAGGGCTTGCTACAACTAGTTTGCAAGAATGTAAATGAGTGAGTAGGGTGATTATACCACCGCATAGAGGAGTGAACCAATCACAAGATGAATACCAATTCAATCACTAGGAGAATACCAAAGGGCAAGAGACAACCAATTTTTCTCCCGAGGTTCACGTGCTTGCCGGTATGCTAGTCCCTGTTGTGTCGACCAACACTTGGTAGTTCAGTGGCTAAGAGGTGTTGCACGAACCTTGTCTACACAATTGGACACCGCAAGAACCTACCCACAAGTGAGGTAACTCAATGACACCAGCAATCCACTAGAGTTACCTTTTGGCTCTCCACCGAGGAAGGTACAAGACCCCTCACAATCACCGGAGCCAGCCACGAACAATCACCAACACGTGTTGAAGCTCCTCCACTGCTTTAAGCCATCTAGTTGGCGGCAACCACCAAGAGTAACAAGAAACCCATAGCCACAACAATCCCCAGGTGCCACTAGATGCAATCACTCAAGCAAATGCACTTGGAATCACTCCCAATCTCACTATGATGATGAATCAATGATGGAGATGAGTGGGAGGTGTTTGATTAGGGTCACAAGGATGTCAAGAATGTCAAAGTGCCTAGATAGTGAGCCCTAAGCCGGTACCTTCTTATTTATAGAGCCCCAAGACTCAAAGAGCCGCTGGGCACTCTCGGGCTGACCAAACGCACTGATCGGATGCAACCCAGCGTCCGATCGCCCTCGGCCGTCCATGTGTCGCCGTTTGAATCCGAGCCGTCCGATCTCAATGGTAACTTCCATGATCGCCCATGAGTTAATGAATGACCGGACTCATCCCCAAAATGACCGGACTCACGTTCATAGTGCGTCCGATCAAGTCTAGTAAGGTTCTAGAGCGGGAAATTAGTGATCGGACACGCCCGGTTGAACACAACCTGACGCATAGGAGCGTTTGGTCTTCACTGTCTCACTCACTACGTGTGCGACGTCAACAAAATTGCTTTTCTTCTACATGTCCGGTCGCTTCTTTGCCCCTGTGTTCGATCATGCCATTGAATGCCACCACCTCTGGTTAGCATCATCGAGCGCATGACCAGCATCAGGTCATTGTGTCTGGTCACTTCTCAGCGCTCTCAGCCAGAGACTTCACCATGGCTATAAATGACTGGACGCACCCGGGGTGAGTCCGGTCACCCCGCGGCTAGCGTCCGGTCATGGACCTTCTCCCCTTTTTCTTTTTTAAGTCCACAACCGCTTTGTCCTTGCTTCTAACTTGCTAACCACAAAGAGTAGGACTTGTGTGCATGTGTGTTAGCATTTTTCAAAGCATTTTCCAAGGGTCAAAGTTAGCACACTAGGTTCCTAAATGCATATGCAAAAGTCACGTCACCTAGTGGCACTCGATAAACTGTTTTGCCAAAGATTTTCCCTCTTTATAGTATGGCTATTGATCATAAGTCACTCACACCCTCTATGGTGTCTTGAGTGCAAAAAACCTATCATATACCTTTGCCTTGATCTTCTTGGTTTTTTTCTCTTTCTTCTTTTCCAAGTTGAGCATGATCATCATCATCTCATGTCCATCTTCAACTCCATGGACCTCACCTTGCTCAATCACTTGGATTGCACCAACCTAGCTCATATCACAACTTATGACAAAGGTTAGTGCCAGGTTTCATCAATTATGCAAAACCAAACAAGGGATTTCACCTACCCACAAGTGAGGGTAGCTCAATGACACGCTCAAGTAGAGTTGCTCTTCATGTCTCCCATGGGGCGAGCACAACACCCCTCACAATCACTTCTCTGGGGCACCGGACAATCTTCTTTGCGTGCTTTGACGGAGACAACCACCAAGCCATCTAGGAGGTGGCAACCTCCAAGAGTAACAAGCACCACCGGCTTGCAACTCGAACACCTAGTGCCACTCGATGCAATCTCACAATGCAATGCACTAGAATCACACTCACTCGCAATCGATTCACACTCTTGCAAGCTCAAGTGAGTTGGAGGGCATCCAAGCACTTCTACACAAGCCACATAGGCGTGAGGGTGCTTAGCAACTAGCCCAAGGCCGGCCAACACTTGGTTTTATAGCCCCCACAAGAAAAGAGCCATTGTACCCCTTCACTAGGCACAACATGCAATGACCGGACGCGCTGGTCGTGATGACCAGACACGCTAAGCCCTGCGTTCGGTCATAGATCCTCGTCCACATGGTGCTCGCATTCAACCGGAGCCACCCAATCTCAATGGTCAAGTAATGACTGGACTCACCGAACGCTGACCGGACATACCCACGCTGCGTCAGGTCCTGTGCACGCGCTCGCCATCGAACTGATGATCGGACGTGCCGCTGCCAGAGCCCAATCATTTCTATAGAGCTCCCCAAGCCACTATTTTGTGACTAGACACGTTAGGTCAGTCACGATCGGACGCAGCACCTGAGTTCGGTCCTTCATGGCCTGCCACATGTTACTGCTGCTCCTCACACCACCATGTCAGCGTATGTTAGCACTGACTGGACGTGGCCCCTGCACGTCAGGTTGAAGACCGACCCCTACGCCTTCACTATAGAGCATGACCGGACGCATAGGTCCCTTCGGAGCCAGCGCTCGGTCATCTCCAGTGACCACTTTTCACCTCCATTTCTTCACCGAGTTTATCCACAACAACTCCAACTTCTTCTCCTTTGCAAATGTGTCAACACCACCAAGTGTTCACCATCTTGTGCATGTGTGTTAGCTTTTCACAAACATTTTTCAAAGGATTAGCCACTCAACTTGCCACACCACTCAATCCTAGCAATGATGCAAAGTTAGATCACTTGAGTGGCACTAGATGACCGATATGCAATCAAGTTTGGCCCTCTTGATAGTATGGCCATCTATCCTAAACCCGGTCATCAACTTCTCTACACACCTATGACCGGTGAAATGAAATGCCCTATAGGTTATACCTTTGCCTTGCGCATTCTATTCCATCTTCTCCAATGTTGATGCAACACATGCACCAACATGATCAACAATGATATGATTCACTTCATATCATCACGTGACCATATTGGTTCATCGATCTTGACTGTTGCTCTTCACCGTTGCTTCGGTCCATCAGCGCCAAGTCATCACTCAACTTGCCCTTCACACTTGCAACCGGTCCGTCAAGCCAAGTCATGTCTTGATCTTCTCTACCTTGATCACATGACTCAATGTCATGTCTCATGTGCAATGAGCTCCTTCATCACATGTGTGAGCTTTGCAACATCTTAGAGCCATTTTCTCCTCCATGGCATATGTTGCTCACACACATGTACCTATGGACTAATCACCTATATATCTCACATTAAACATAATTAGTCCACCTAGGTTGTCACTCAATTACTAAAACAAAACAAGGACCTTTCAATCTCCCCTTTTTGGTAATTGATGACAACTCTACAAAGATATGGAAATTAATCTCAAATGGATTCATGTTTCTTGCCCAAGCAATTTTACCATGTGTAAATGATTTTGGACAAGTACCACAAACCTGAATTGGTAGTATTAGCTTCCCCTACATATGTGCTAGAGTGTTTGGTTTGAAGCTCGCACATATGCATAGATTGGAATTGTGGGAGAGTAATTACCACCAATGATGCTAAGGTGTATAGAATATACTTTTGAAGCGTGATACCAATCGGAGTTGCACTTTTAACACCATCCTCAGCACAGTGAGTAGCTAGACAACAAAAATACTAAAAATCCTGTGAGATCAATGTTATAAGCAAAGTTCTAGTACCACGAGTAAAAACATAAGTCTAGCTACCGTCCTATGCATGCTAGTTATCATTTCATCATTCAAGTTCTACAACTAGCATACACCACACAAGCATGCATATCAAATTTAAAAACTTATGCGATGCAAGCAAGCACATGAATATGCACATATCAAATGCAATCAAACAAGTTCATGAGCTTGCTCTCCCTACTTGTGTGCTTCTCTTGTCCAAGAATTTTGATCCTTCTCAATTCCTCAATGTTGCTCCCTCTTTGTCCATGTCCATGTCCATGTCCAACCTCTACTTCTTTGCCTCTATCTCTCCCAAAGCTTTCATATCTTTGTACAATCTCTGCCCCTTTGTCATCAATTTCTATAAAAGGTGTGCTTCCCATTGATGCAAAGGCTTGCATTGGGGTAGATGGTTGACACTTGAATCTTCATTTTTGATGGACACTACTAGATATGTTGGAATGACACTGTTGGTATTTATTAACTTGTCACTTGTTTTAATAGCCACCTATTATAAACCTATATCTCCTAACATTACTTTACTAGGTTGTCATCCCTAGTGATGATTCTAGAGATACTTGTTGGTACTACCTAGCATTACTACTAGAATAAGACTAAATAGTTCTTTATTAATTTATGTGACTAAGAGGAATATATAGATATGAATAAAAAGGAATCTGCAAGTGCACAGATAATTATACCATTGTAGCACTTCACACGAGAGTATTCCAATATATTTTTACCACAGGGAAGGTCTAGCATTGACACGCATTGATAACTTATACTATTGATGGAGAAGTAAACCATAACCAATATTCTATTCAAAACAGGGGTAAGTCATAAAATAAAATATATATGATAAGTATTGATCAATGATAATGATAAATCACTCAGAGTACTCCTTTTTATGGCATTAGCATGGTCAGGTAGAATATTAGAGGAATAATTCCTAAGTCATTCTTAATTATAAGTCAAAGCATACATTGATTAGTGCAATTACACCTAATAGTCATTGCTAAGATCATCTTCATATCTACACATAAGGGATATTACTAAGGGAGATTAAGAACAGAGCGTGTCCCCTTTCATAACCAGATCCTACGTGCTACCTACATCGGGGAGTGGACTACAAAGGACTCAACGGGAGTGTCACGTCCGCGATCTAGCACATGACCCAGAATATAGGGTGTATCTGCAGGTAAACAACGTATAAGCACCATGCTTACACAATGTTGACCACCCATCCATGGATCCTTAGGGTGAGCGCTATACGAACATATGCATGAATATGATGATAATCCAACTATACTAGGTATAGAATCAAAGTAGACGATGAACATTATAATGAAGAACATGAATAAGATGAATACTAATATTGTCATAACAATTGTAGCAAGCATATAAAAATAATGGAGATACCAAAGAGAGAGGATGATTATACTGAACCACGCTCTTGACATGATCAGGAATCCAAGCGAAGCCTGCTTGCCTCCCTCTAGATCTAGCCTAACTAGCTATGCCCTAGAATATGGTGGAGCTCTGAGGATGATTAGGGTTTATGTCTTCTCGAATGACTTGATGCCTTTAGGGGGGCAGGGGTTGATATATATAGGCAGAAGTGTCCAACGTGAGCCCTTGGACCAAACTGACTTAAGAAACGACGTAGATGCAATCTAGGAGGTAGTGGAGAACCGACATTGCAACACAGAGAATGACAGGTGGGCCTAGGGGCTGAGTGGCCTGTAGGTGGGGCCAGGCGGCCCCACCTAGAAGCCCCTCACTCTCTGTCTTGGCGTGGTGTCCTCTTGAACCTTCTAGTGTCCGTTTCGTGGTGGATAAGCGCAATTAAATATGACATGTAGGTCCACCTTGATGGTTTTCTAGATAAACCCTGCAGAAAATATAGATTCACCAAAACTCGTGGAATTTGTTAGTTTAAACCCCTAGACCTTTGTTGATGATCTCAATTGTGCCCTTATACATGTTTTATTGACGGTTTATAATGGTTGTTAACTACCATCAACAAACTTTTCCAAGCTTAACCTTTGCTAGTCCCTTAGCAAAGCTAAACTTAGCAAAATGGATCAGGAGTTGCGTCAATGCTTTCACTCCTCAAAAGTACATATGCGTTGAAACAAGAATTCTCCTCTGGATTAAAATAAAAAAATCTGATTTTCAAACTTACCCATATTACCTTCAACTATGGGGCTTCTTAGCCTTTACTTGGGTCTTGAGTAATTGAAAGACATAACAATCAAGTCAAGCACTATGTCTCAAGTTCTTTGCTCAACCATTTTTCTAGAGTTTTTATAGGTTTTCAAAATAAAACTCAGAGCTTCCATTGTATGACACTCTCAAGTCTATCAATATATGTGGTATTTGTGGATCCTCACCAAGACAATAATAATATTATGCCTTTCTCTTCTTACAACTAAGGCTTATGTGGAGCTCATAGGAGTGGAAAAAGCATGAAAGAGCATACTTACAATACATATATTGTAAAGTCAAACCTCAGATCGAAAGAGAGTTAAGTCATACAATCAAATCAAGATGTGCATGTGTGTGAATGTATATGGTCGATATATATGGTGGCTAACCTAATTCTACTTTGCTCCTTCAAAACATATCTCTCTTTTGAAACTTGGAAACAACTTTGCAAGAAAACATGGGCTATCTTATTCATCTCTTCTTTTTTTTTCAGGCGGGCATCAGAGTACCCATTATTTTTAATATCTCGGACACTTGTCCATTTTTTTTGAATTTTTTCTTTCTTTCTTTTTTCTTTTCATGAATAACTTTTGCATAGCCTCATACTTCTTTTGACTGCAATGAAACTTTTGAGAGATAGCAACAAGAATTTGAAGCATTTATTTGGTGGATATTCTATAAGGCATATTTTTGGTGTTCACTCCTAGTATAGGAGTAAAATATTTTTGGGTGGATCTAGATGGAATGGCATGTTTTTGCGCCTACCCCTAGTGTAGGAGTAGTGCATATGTGGATGGTGTGTACGTGATCTTGATTTTCAAAGCATGACAAACCTCTCATAAGGGTCAACAAAGCTTGACTAAACTCAATACAATGCAAGCAGCATATAAGAGTGGAAGTTTTCCTAATCTAAATATCATATATGGCTTTGGTAGGAATTCAAGCTTTGTCATACAAGGAACTCATTATGTAGAATTTTTATGTTTTTCAAAAGATAAATCTCTGGAACTCTAGTATCACTAGGAACATGATAAACAGCAGGTAAGACCTTCTTATATCATATTCATCAATTACCTAGACTTAGATCAAGCATATGCTACCCATGAGTTTCAAGTTCAGAGTAAATCCTTATATCAAACAGTCGTATCCAAAACTCAGGAGAATTCAAGGCTGAAAACTAGGTACTTGAAAGGAATTACAACAGAGCAACTATTTATCATTTCCATAGCAAGAGATTATCCTTAGAGTCCATTTTATTTATTTAGCTCTCAAAAATAGAAAACTAGACGCATACTTTTTCATTTTGTTTTCAAAATTTAAGATCACACCTTATTAATATATATAACTAGCTAAGATAATTTTTTATTTTGTTTTAATTTGTTATACATCTTTTTATTTTATTATATCTAGCATAAAGCAAACTAAAAAATAGTAAAACTAAAGGAAAGAAATACTTAGCTAGATATGCTGGGGATTCTCTTCCCCCAAGCTGGATGTTGCTGTGGTCGATTATTGAATGTTGAGTGATCCTTTTCTAAGCGGGTTTGCCAGCTGATGTCCTTCTCATTCATCCAGAAGTTGAGGTCCTTATGTGTAGCGAGTACAGCAGCGGTTTAGGAAGATGTACTTTGGGTGGATGAAGACAGCCAAATAAATTTGCTCTTGATCTTATGTGTCATCCTGGAAAAAACTCCAACAAGAACACCAAAACTCATGGCACAGATTAAGATAAGGGGTTAGCGGTCAGCCACTCAAAGATTTGTTGTCCTTGTGGGTTCAAACAGATTTTCTTTTAGCAGAATTTTAGCATGATGTCCATTTAATATATATATATATATATATATTTCAATGCAGAAGAAAAAATATGCATGCTCAGTATTTTTATTTTTATGCCACCCCAGTGAATACTTCCATAGATGTTTATACACCATAGATTTATTCACATAGGGCTTTAAGATTTTATATGCAATAATAAAACTTTTTATTTTTCTTTTATTAGTGCAAGGCAAATATAGAAAAGTAAATATGCTAAAGTGAAAAATAATTTACGCAATGCTAGAAAGTAAATATGGATAACTACTGTTGTTACCTCACGGTGAGGGTTTGGATTTTTAAGTCCTCTGGACAGGACTTGACTAGAGAGAAGTCCTTCATTCCTTGGATGCATCATCCAGTCTCAGCGGTGGAGACCTAGATGGCTGCACATCTTGTGATGGTGACTCTGATGATGATATCACCTTTTCTTTCCACATGTGCCTAGACTATGGACTTGTCTTCGATGGAGTAGGTTCATCTTTCATAGGCGCTTCAGTGTAACACCCTCGGTATTACGCCCTAAATAAATTACTAAACCATGTCATGAGCATCATGTTTATGTGATAATGCATGTTATGGAATGAATAGATGAAGTATTGCAACCTAAAATGATCAATAAAAATGCTAAATGAGAAGCTGTTCCATAACTTAGGCAATTATCAAGTAGGATTTGAAACCAATTTTTATAGAACAAAATACTATAGAACATGTGTGTGACGCTTAAATAAAGTTTAAAGTATAAACTTTGTAGATGATAATGAAATACTTGCTGTGGAAAAATAACATTGCTAGCTAACATTTCTAATAGCCTAAAAATGGAACTTGAAATCAAATTCAGCTCAAGACCTAGAAAAATTATTAAGTCCAATAACAGTATGGCAATGCTATATTGGTGAATTAATTCTGGAAAGTTTAGCTAAAGGCCAGTGCTATGTTTTTGCTCCTTATGGTAGGCAGATGTACCTCCTTCAACATGGTCAAGGTGGTTTAGCCGCAACTGAGTTAGATTAGTGTTGAGAGACGCTTTAAAATCTATGCACGAACACAGTCTCGTGCTGCCTGGCTTGTGCGCGCGATCACCACGCGCGGCCGCTCTGCGTTGCTGTGCCATGCTCGCCTATGCTGGCTGGCTGAGGCCGACCTGGCTCGGCCGTGGCTTGGCTATGGTCTGGCTATGGCTAGCCACCATGCCTGCCACTGGCTGCTTGCCCAGCCAGCTGCTGGCCATTGCGTCTCGACGGCCACCGCTTCCGCTCTACCGATCTGCTGCCCCACCCACTGCCACACTGCTGCTATGCTGCTGCCCTCCTCACCTCATGCTCTGGCGCAGCTGCTGCCGCTACTGCTTGCCTCACCGCGCACGTGGCCTTATCCCTGCTACCAGCGCCGTCGTCTCGCCATTTATGGCACTACGGCCGCACATGTCGTGCCCGGTCGTGGGTGCGTGCACGTTCCCTCTGACCGTGATGGCCCATAGAGCTTGCATGTGTGATGACTCGCTAGTGGCCAGTCGCATCCCACCAAGGTGAGGACAAGCTAAGCTCTGACCTACCCCTCCCCTCTCCCTTCTCTGTTGCCATTATGGACTGAGCCGCACCATAAAAATAAGCAGGGAGAAGTCACCATCGCTCGATTCGTCACATCTCTGGCTATGCCATCAAGCCACCTAGCCAACCATTCCAACCCCGCCTTGAATGGTGCCCGACCGAGCTTCAATTTTGGAGCTTTATCCCACCATTGTGCCGATAAGGCCGAGTCTACCATCACCAAGACCAGCTCCCATCTGACCACCTCGAGCCAAATTGATTGCACCATGAGACTCGCCTCGAACCCTTCTTCACCCTACGCGCCTTAGCCAAACGTCTATCGCCTCACTGTCATCGCTGACGCGACAGTGCCGCCGCGGTGCGTCGTCGCACCGCTCGGCCACACGTGGCCAACCCTCCACCGTCGTCCTTCGCTCCAATTATTGCTTCAACCTGGTCCATGGTAGCCTCCTGATGCTTGCGCTCTAACCAATTAGGTTTGTAGCTGCCCTAGCTTATTAGAATAGTGGCACCGACATCGCGGATGGCCGCACGCCGCTCTAGCCTTCCCCCGGCAAGCCATGTCACCCACACCGATGCTTAGCATAGCCGCTCAGGTCGGAGATGGTGACCGTCGCGTTAGGTGGGCTGGTGCAGGTCTTAGGTGTCCGACGCGGCCACGTTGTGTCACCGCTGCTGCGTCACCATGCGCTGAGTCACCGGGGGTGCGCGAGGGGGAATTCCAGGAAGATTTGAGAGGGGGAAATAGTATTGGGGCTTAGGTGTGATTCAAAAGAAAATTGGGGTCTCTTTTGTAAAAACGCCAGCGCGCGGGCTTCCTCGCCATGGGCCGGCCTCACGTGGGCCACGGAAGTGGGCCACTGCGTGCGCGCCGCATCGCGTGGGCCGCGTGAGATATTGGTTTTTCTTTTTCTAGGAATTTGTGAATGGTTTTCTAATTTAATTCTGAGCTGATCTTTGGTAATTAATATAAATTTGTGTAGGTGTACAAAAATTACGAAACAAATTTTGTTAGGTTCCTAAAATTATGATATATCTATTGGTGTATTTAGTTCATGTTTATATGTGTTGACACTAGGAGCTATTAAATCATTTGAAAGTGCTTCATAATATTAAGTTAATTATTGTAGGAATTTTTGTGGTGAATTGATGATAGTTTTGATCCTAAAATTTTTATAGTAGTTTCATTGTATTATTATGTGCTCACTATAATTTTTGTAGCTTTAGAGTAGACTAAGAATTAGGGTATTTAAATGCTCTTTGTTTCAATATACATTAAATCACTAGTAGAAATAAAGATATATCCTTAAATTGCCAAGCTAAGGGTTTGTTAGTTGAACCCATTGCTTCACATTCGTTCATCTCTAGGGAATATGTAGAAGATCATAAGATAACTATGCTTCCAATGAGGAAACCGGTGATAGTTAACTCTCTAGGAGGAGAAATGAAGGCAGACCGCATATGCCCAAAAGTTAGCATTGACATAAAGGAGGTAAACTTCGAGGCAAACCTTATTGTTTTGGAGTTAATGAACATTGATATTATCCTTGGAATGGGATGGTTGTCTGCATGCAAAGGGGTGATTAAGTATGCCCAACGTTCGGTGCTTCTAACAACACCATCAGGAGAAAGAATTGAGTATGAGGGTATTCAACCTGCATCTGAGGAATACGAGAATGACCTATTAGAAGGTGTGTACATAGAGGATAGTAAAGTGGACTATGAGTTACCAGATGTTAATGTAGAGGAACAAACACCTATGTTGGAGCTTAATACGATTGGTGATCACACTTATATAGATTATCCAGTCAAGATCTTAGAAACTACTCAGAGAACTATAAATGGAAGGGTACATAAAGTGTATAAGGTTCAAAGGAATAACCAAACCGAGGAAGATGCAACTTGGGAAATTGAGGATCAAATAAAGGTAGAGTATCAATATATCTTTTATCACCATCTTCCGAATCTCGAGGACGAGATTCATCTTAAGGGGGGTAGAATTGTAACACCCAAAAATTTGTATTATTTTAAAATAGGTGAATTTGATTTAATTATGCATTTGGTGAGCATGTAAACTTAGAAAAATAATAACTTTTGTTAAATTAAAATCAACTATAAGGTCTAGTTACATGTTTGTGCATACATGCTGCTGCATTGGAATTTTTGTGCTGAGTGGTTTGATTCAAAATTGCAAAAGAGTTTGAATTTGAATTGAATCTAATTTTGAAAATGTGTTCAAGAAAAAGAAAAGAAATTCTTTCCTCTCTCTCTCACTCTCCCCAGTTTTGGCCCGCTCCCCCACCTCCATCCCGTCGGCCCACTTCCTTCCCTCTCTTTCTTCCCCTTGGGCTGTCCTGCCCTCGCTCGTAGCCCAGCAAGCGGCCCAGCCAAAGTCGCGCGGATGCGCTGTCTCTTTTCTCCTTCTACCTCTCTGCCGAGTCAGCCCCACGCTTGGAGTCGCTGATACCCTAGGCCCACGTGTTAACCACGTCTTCCTCCTCCCATTCGTTTTCGAGTAGGACTCTGCCCCATCAGGAGTCTACCTCCGCCCCCGTTTCCATCCGATTGGCGTGCGCCGCAAGCCGCCCCGCCCCTTAAATAGCGCCCTATGCCTGCGCCGCCTCCCTATCTAGCCTAAGAGCAAGCCACTGCCACTCCTAGAGACCACAGTGCCGCCGCAACCTAAGCTATCGCCGTCGAGTTTGCTTCGCCGCGCCGCTGCTTCTCCGCCACCTCGACCGCGCTGCTAAACACCTTCGTGAGGTAAGGATGCCTTGAGTACCGCCTTTGCCCTCTCCCTCATTCTCTACCACCGGTGCTAGCTCACCATAGTCTCACCACCATACCCGAGCTGCCTTACTTCACCCCACGTAGCTGCAATGCCACCTCGGCCCACCTCGATGCCCTCATCAAGTTCGCCGTGCTCTGCTCTTGGTCACCGTGTTTTCTTTTTGACCGATGATGTCTGGACCATCGAAAACGACGAACTCCGGTGAGGTCGGGCCATTTTCGGCCTGTTTCTTGCTTTCAAATAAAATGTTAATTTGATCAATCTATATTAGATTTCCAATTAAAAGCAATTTAGATTTTCTACTTAGATCTTTTCTAAATAAAACAAGGTTAGTTTTATCTTGGTCTTCTAAATAAAATATAATTTGGCTTAATCCAATTTAGATATTTCTCTAAAATATCTTATCCATGCTTTTATGTAGCTAAAATAAATGAAGCTTAAAGCTTTCTTTTTCTTTATGAAGTAAATCTTTCGGTAGTTGTTTCTTTTACACTGTAGCTCCGATTAGTGTGCTTTTTCATGAATGTGTGTTCGTAGAGATTCGTAGGTTAGTTTTTAAACCTTTTTATTGATTGGTGTACTATTCTAATTGAGTCATATTTGTATGTTATGCATGTCTATTCGGATGCTTGTGTGGTGCTTTATGATCTTGTCCAGTCGATGTGCTATACGTGGTGAATCCAGAAGCAATTTATTGAAGGTTTGGACTAGAAGAAGGATCTGAGTTTTAAGGCAAGTATAGCATGTGATCTTCCTTATTGTCCTATTCACTTTAATAATTTAATCATATGCATGTGTCTACCTTGGCAACCATAGTAAATTTTCCTAGCTATTTGATATCTTGGATTCCTTGTCACCTATAGGGTATTGCATTGGGTAGTGTGATGCTAGTGCTCAACTGAAACCATGATCTTGTAACTTGACTAATGGTATATGCAATAAACACTAAAAGATGCTTTTTAGCAACATGGCTCAAGAGAGCTAGAGCATTGGGCTGTTATTATGGTGCTCTAGATTTCTCTCCTTACGGATTTATCTGTAAGTGGTCAATCGGGACTTACAGTAAAACCATGAGTGCCACATGGCTCTGGCTTTAGTCAAGTATGAGGACCTTTTCTAGATTATTAGTGGTTACCTTTATGGCACAAGAGAGGCTTGACGAATCGGGTATAATGCGGCTCTACATGTGTATAACCTACGTGGAGTGTGCCATTTGGAAGGGGAGCTCTACATCTATTTGCCAATTGGAATCCTAGCGGCCCTAACTTGTTAGACGAACCTTTGAAAGGCTTCATAGTGAACCCTACCGACCTTCCTTGGTAGTGGGTCAAGAGGCTGATCACCTCAGGTGAAAGGGTAAATCATGGCTCATGGTGAAAGTGTACAACCTCTATAGAGTGTAAAACTGTTATAACAGCCATGCTCACGGTCACGAGTGGCCTTAGAACTCTTATAGAATAGATGATCATTAATGGTTAATTGTCTATTCTATTCATTATTCATGTTTACCTGATTATGTGTTTATATGGGATTACGATAAATTTGATGCTACTCAATTGCTTAAAATTGTGACTCACTAAAAGCTAATCGCATGGACCAGTGTCAACCTTTTGAGCCTCATGAACCCCATGTTATATTGCTGAGTACGACATGTACTTATGCTTGCTTTACTTTTTAAATCTTTGGAAAAATCCTGGATGGGTACTAGATTGCTAGAGTTTGGAGGAATTAGGCTTGTGATCAACCAGTCAGTTGTCCCTGTGGAGTTGGAGTCTTCACCTGAAGATTGGAGTTTCTTGCCGCTGTTTGCTATCTAAGGTTATATCCTTTATACTAAGTATGTTATATATTGAGCATTGCCTTTTGATATTACCCTTATTTGTAG
This sequence comes from Miscanthus floridulus, assembly GCF_019320115.1. Classification (NCBI taxonomy): domain Eukaryota; kingdom Viridiplantae; phylum Streptophyta; class Magnoliopsida; order Poales; family Poaceae; genus Miscanthus; species Miscanthus floridulus. Next base: position 131,443,440 of record NC_089580.1, on the reverse strand, counting down.
CTATATGTGAGATTTGACTTCTAGGGCTCACATATGGTGTGTATCTGGTTTTGTCCTTAAAACTAGGTGCTACATTAAGGAATGGCATAGATGCAACCTAGGAGGCAGTGGAGAACCAACATTGCAATGCGAAGGCTGACAGGTGGGCCTAGGGGCTGGGCGGCCTATAGGTGGGGCTAGGCGGCCCCACCTGGTAGCCCCTCGCTCTCTGCCTTGGCGTGGTGTCCTCTGGTGTCCTCTAGAACCTTCTAGTGTCTGTTTCATGGTGGATAAGTGCAATTAAATCTGACATGTAGGTCCACCTTGATGGTTTTCTGGATAAACCCTGTAGAAAATATAGATTCACTAAAACTCGTGGAATTTGTTAGTTTAAACCCCTAGACCTTTGTTGGTGATCTCAATTGTGCCCTTATACATTTTTTTATTGATGGTTGTTAATTACCATCAACACACACCGCTTGTATAGTTCTTGAGAAACCACACATAGGATCTTTGACCTTGATACCAATTGGTGGAAGACCTCCCCCTATGTCCAAGCATGGGTCATTCACTTGATAATTTTGAGCTCTTGTAGATGAGGAAAGCATTCTTCACTTGATGATCACTTAAAGTTGAGGATCACTTGTGGAACCACCTTCTTGTATGGTTGATACCATGTGTAGAGATGTGATACCACTTATATGCTTAATTTGTCAATAAAACTATTTCTTGAACTTTTGCTATCTTCATGAGTACCACTTGTAGGATATCACTTGTAAGTTGATCTAGACACCACTTATGAGTTCTTGATCAAATACTTGAGTCTAGATGCCACTTGAAACAATCCAAACTAGATATCCATTTGCATTGTTGTCCTATGCTTGTACTCTTGTTACTTATCATGAGCTTCTAAGTTGACTTGAACTAAATTGATTTGCCTAAGCTTCCAAGTCCGGTTAGAACCAATGACAAGCTTCTTCACACCTCTTACAAGGGTTATCTTGACAATGTTGTATTTGTCACTTGTTAGCAATCCAAATTGAATCAAGTACTTGGGTTCACTAGCTCATGAAAAAATTCATATACTAACCACTAGATCAATTAATCAATCAAGCAATAGTGGTAGGCTATGAATTTCAAAGATTTTCATTTGTCATGCATGATCCTAATAGGCATGTACTATATTTACTAACCACACACTAGTAAGGGATGAAATGATCATACACATTCCAATGATACCTTTGCTATCTTGGAGTAGAGGATAGTCACATAGATTCCAATTCATTACTCCAATAGCAATGTGAAGTCCAACTTATAGCTCGGTGAAGACCAATCATCATAGATAGAGTCCGTTCTTCACCCATATGATTTAAGAACCACTAATGATCAAGTGCACTTTCTTGTTATGGTTGTCTTGCTTTATTCTTTGATCAATGCTTGCATGAGAGAACTATTTGGAATACCACTTGAATTGCCATGACTAGCTCTCTTTTGGGTGTTGCTTGCTTTTCTTGATCAACCCTTTTGATTGCTTCAACTAAGCATCTCAAATGTTTCTCGGATCACCACTTCCATATTAGCCTTTGTAGTACCATACTTGGTTTACCTACACATAGGTGGCAAGCCCCTATACTAGGGAGAAGTGACCTCTCTCCAAACAACCATTCTTGACACTCATTTGAAATAGCTTGATTGATTGATCCAAGTGATGGACTTAACTTGATGAGTTACCTTGATTCGTTATTTAAGTCCTTTTCTTTCTACTTATTTAGGTCATTTTCTTTCTACCAAATGATCTCCAATAATCTCTAGAACTTAAACTTCATATTCATCTTGAGCTTGATCTTGATCTTCAATTTGAGTACCAAATGTGTGTCAAATACACTCCACAATCAAATGGTGTTATACTCTTTGCTTGTCATGCTTGTAGATAATCTCAAAACCAAACTTAGGTGCCTCAATCACTTATAAACATGTTTTCAACTTGAGGACCTTTCAATCAAAGTGACTCTTGATCATCCCATAGATGCCACTTTTCTGGTAGATTCTGTACCCTTCAAAGAAATATCTATATATCCCAATGCACAAATCTAAATACTACAAAATTTGGGGGAGATGTGGTTTACTAAGTCATCTAGTAGCTGTAAAAAATTGAGCTTCATTTGACTTCTAGATTGCTATCAGATTTTAATTCTTCCACCACTGCTATATGCTTAAAACTACTGCACTATAGCTGATAAGCTATACTCCAAAACTGAAGCATCTCTTATACAATTCTCATAAAAGTTCTTCATCATCTCATACCATAAGTCTAGAGCATGTACACCAATTTTCATGCCAATCTAATAAGTTTTGCCACTCAAACATGGCTAAGATCACAGATCACTTAGATTTTCAAATATAGGACATATTTCAACTATTGAGCTATTCTTCATCAAATTGAACCAAACTTGAAATCAACTTGTTTGAATACTTTCACAAGACATATATCCATTCAATGCACTTACTAAAGTCATCTCATGAATATATCCAACTCAAATCAATCCAAACTTGATTACTTAATCAATAAATCCATTCAAACATCTCATAACAAGCAACATTGCATATTTATCCAATTCAATCAACTCATATGCACCCAAATGAAATGATCAACAAGAGATATACCTTGGTAGTTCATGATCATCCAATTTGCAAGCTTCAACTCAAATAATTGCAAGCCACCAATTATAGCCAATAAATTACCACAACTAGATTTATATCACTTGTATGATGTAGCACATTCGAACTTCACTAACTTGTCATGGCATTGGTATGATAATCATTACTCTTTAATACTTGGCTCAATCACATGATCTACAAGATGAATACCACTTGAACCAAGCCTTCAATGCCAATGGTACCTACAAACATTCATCCACTTTTTGATGGTACCCAAACTAGTTTGGGTCCTCTCAAGTTAGGTGCAACATACTTAGGCAATGCCTTAGTATGGGTAGCGGGATATTTTGCAATAGCAACCATGGTGGTACCATCACCATCCTTCCTAAACACAATATTATCATCAATTAAAATAGACTTAGAATTATTACCTAGGGGTCATGAATTAGCCATGTGTCCCCTTTTCCGGCATGAGTAGCAATTTGTCTTAGTTAGAGTCTTTTCTTCCTTGCTCTTGTATTGCTTCTCATTGCCTTGCCTCTCATGAGTTGCTTGAGCCTTCTTCTTAAGCTTGGTAGGACACTTCGAGGCAAAGTGTCCCATATATTCACACTTGAAGCACTTGATGTGAGCATACACCTTCTTCTCACCTTGATTCTTGCTCATCATCTTGGCATCTTGAATAAGCATTGGATGCCTTGCTCTTCCACCCCTTCTTATTTTCTTCTTCTTCATCATCAAGTCACCACCATCTTCATGGTTGATCTTGATTTGAACTTAGGGCTTCTCTTCTTGCTCAACTTATAAATTTGGTTGAGGCTCTTCTTGCTGCTTCACCAACTGCTTGGTTGGGCACATTGAGGTGAGATGTCCCCAAGTGCGGCACCTGAAGCACTTAACATGCTTTAGCCTCTCTTCTTCTTTCTTCAACTTGAGCTTTTCTTCATTGGGGCAACCATTTACATGATGTACCACTTCATGGCATTTGAAGCACATGAAATGAGATAGCCTCCTTTGTTCTTGCTTCTTCATCTTTCTTTCTCTTTTTCTTTCCCCCTTGGTCATGCTCTTGTTGAAGCCAATGCCATTCATATCACCACAACTTCTTTTGTTGTTCAACATATGCTCAAAGATGATTTTGGTGTTGTAGCACCTCTCTAACTTGTTTCTCAATTTCTTCACTTCATTTTTGAGCTCATTGTTCTCCTTCAAAAGGTTCATCTCACAAGACATGGAAGTAGAAAAAGAATCTATATGTGAAAAGCATGGCATTTCTAATAAATCATCACAAGAGGTGGATACATGCTTCTTTCCTATATCACAAGAGTTAGTCACATGTAGTAATTGATCACCTGACTCATGTGATGAGCTCTCATTCTTTTTAAGTTTCTTAAAAAACACTTTAATGAGAGAAGCATGTTGTTCCAATAATTCCTCATGAGATGCATGTAGTGTCTCATGAGTCAATTTTAGCTCACCATGTGAAGATTGAACATCAAGTAAGTGCTTATGTTTTTCATATGAGTTCTTTAGAAATGAGTTTTCTTTTTCCAATTTCAATGTTTTAACTTTCTCATTTTCTAAAGACATGGTCATGCTAGCAAGTCTACTAACAAGCTCATCATATGAATCAACATGATCAACCACATTAGCATTAGATACCTTAGTGTCACCTTGTGACATGAAGCAATGTGATGATGTAGGAGAGCTTGTAGTTACATCATGATCATGGTCCGAGCATGAACCATCATCAACACCATCAAGTGTGCCTGAGGTAGAGTCATCATTTGCATCACTTGAGGCATCACTTTCAATCTTGTCAAGTGAACTTGTAGTGGATCGATTATCATCATCATCACTTAACCATGAGGTGGAGCAATCTTCCACAATCACAAAATTGTGGTCATGCTCGACACACTCATGCACCTTCTCCTTGGTCTCCTCCTTGAACTTTACATCATCCCATGTGGAGGAATCACCGAAGGTGTGCTTGATTGATTCCCATATCTCACGTGCGGTTTCCATGTAGTTTATCTTTTTCATCAAATCAAAGCTCAAAGCATTCATTAGATAACAAAAAGCATGTGCATCAAGTTCAAAGAGAACTAATTGAGCTTTGGTTAGATTTCTAGGGTCCAAGACATGAGTGAGACCACTAGTGACAATCCACCAAAACTTAGGTCCCTTTGCATGAAAATGATCAAGCATGTGATTTTTCCAATGTGCAAAGTTTGTGCCATAAAAAATGTGTGTCTCACAAACATCTAGCCCACTAGACGCCATCCTCTCGGGTCAGTGAAGACCACAAATGAGAGGCCAAGATCTGATACCACGTGTAGGGTCGAGATGGTGGGCTAGAGGGGGGGGGGTGAATAGTCCTTTCTAAAACTTAATCGCGCGGGCTAACCGAAACAAATGCGGAATTAAAACTATCGGTCGAGCCAAGACTACTCCCCTCAATCTAAGTTCACAAGCACCTTATAAAGATCCTAAAGAGGCAGCAAAGGTGCCAAGCTAGCTAGTGCTCACCTATCCAATTCTAGCTTGAAAGGTCACACAAACCTATGCAACTAGTACTTCAAATAAACCGAGGAGCACCTACACAATCTAGTAAGCAAAAGCACAAAGCCACCTAAGCTCACTAGCAATGCTCAATAACAAGGCTACATAAGCCAAATTAGAGAGCACAAATTACTTAGCTACATAAACTAAGCAATGTGACAAACAAGGTTACTCAAACCAAATTAGTCACGCAAGAGCTACTTCTATGCTACACAAGCAAGAAGGTAACTAGCAAGCTACACAAGGTAACTAATTATAAGAGCAACTACACAAGCACAATATATATGAATGTAAATATAAGCTTGTGTAAAGGGGATGGAAACCAACAGGAAGACAAGGATAACATAGTGATTTTTGTCCCGAGGTTCACTTGGTTGCCACCAAGATAGTCCCCATTGTGTCGACCGCTCACTTGGTGATTCGGTGGCTAATTGGCATCACCCGCCAAGCCCACACATTGGGCACCGCAAGAACCTACCCACAAGTGAGGGTAGCTCAATGACACGCTCAACTAGAGTTGCTCTTCGCGCCTCCCATGGGGTGAGCACAACACCCCTCACAATCACTTCTCTGGAGCATCGCATAATCTTCTTTGCATACTTTGACGGAGACCACCACCAAGCCATCTAGGAGGTGGCTAAAAGGATCAAGATGCCCAAGAGCGGGGTGAATTGGGCTAATTCTAAATTTTTTTGCAATAATTAAGCCCTACACTTAGCCCATTTCAACCCTTGTGTCTAGAATATGTTTCTATTGTTATGCCGTACAAAAGTTTTGCACCCTAGGTTCCAATCCTACTTTAGCATGGCAATTCTAGGAATGTAAAGACATGAAATGAATTGCTCAAATGTAAATGCTCAAAATAAAGAGAGGGAAAGGAACACGACGATGCTTTTCCAAGGTATCGAAGAGTCACCACTCCCCACTAGTCCTCATTGGAGCACCCGCGCAAGGGTGTAGCTCCCCCTTGATCCACACAAGGATCAAGTGCTCTCTATAGGCTGATTCTTTGACACTCTGTCACGGTGAATCATCCACAACCACTCACAACATGACTTGGGTCATTCATAAGCTCTGCCGGATGATCACCAAGCTCCCAACCACCACCGAGCCATCTAGGTGATGGCGATCACCAAGAGTAACAAGCACAAACTCTCTCTTGACCAAGACAAGCCTAATAAGAAAGGTGGATGCACACTTGCTACTCCCTATGCACTAGTGAGGTCCTTAATCTTGGATTATCAACTTTCAATCACCACACTAAGGTCTTGCTCTCCCTTGCACTCCAAAGGCTTTCATAGCTGAACAATTTGGCAAGAGACCTCCCATGAGCAAGTAGGATAAGTATTTATACCCCCTCATTCAAAACATAATGGTTGGTGGCCAACTCAGCAAGTTTCGGGGTGACCGGATGCGCCGATCAGTAGTACACGTCACTATGTCAGAGAGAGCTGTTAGCTCTGACCGAACTCTGACCTACGTCCGATCATCACCCACCGGAAGCCTCCGGTCAGCAAAATGCCCCTATGGATGCTCTCTGATGTTGATTGGACGCAGTCACCCTAGCGTCTAGTCATGTACTGTTTAGCGTCCGGTCAGTACATGACTGTAGCTACTGATCAAATGAACTGACCAGACTCTTCAAGATGCATCCGATCACAACCAAACCAGCGTCCGATCAGTCATTTGACCCTCCATTCACTTACATTTCGAAATCCTTCGAGAATGTAGTTGACTTCTATCGATCTTAGGGCTATTCCTGAGCTACCTAGTGCTAAGTTTGACATGTGTGCACCACACCTAATCCATTAGACTCACCTTGGTCAAGCTACTAGTCCATACCCCCCTTATTAGTATGGCCAAAGGAAAAACAAAGTCCTAAACTACTCAAAGTGTCTCTCTAACACCAAACGATACTTAGAACTAGTCCGTCCTTAACCTTGTCGTCCATCCTTTGAAAACCAAAATGATTTCCATCGATAGGGGCATGACAACCATGACTGCCCAATCAATTTCCATTACCATGACCTAACTCAAATTGTCTCTGCAAAACAAACGTTAGTCATAGTAATCTCATGTCATCATTAATCACCAAAACCCAACTAGGGGCCTAGATGCTTTCAATCTCCCCCTTTTTGGTGATTAATGACAACACAACCTCAATTATGTAATAGAGATGAGTAAGGTTTTCAACATGCTTGGTTCATATAAGCATTTGACAATAAGAACAAAGGAGTTAGGCATGCTTGTATTACCCAAGCCAACATGGTGTACTCAAAAGATATGAATTAAGCATGAGTACAAGAAGTAAAGCTCATTTGAAACGGAGTAAAACGCGGAAGCACAACAAATGAGCATAACCAAGTGACATGACACACACACACACACACTTATATATATATCAATGTAGAGAGCACACATGTCACATAAGTCTCACCATCACATGTATATAATACAATGCATGAAAGTAAACATGAATGCACGAAGTATCACACACAAAAGACCAAAACAAACAAATCGAGACCATCTCACACGCTCCCCCTAGATCTAACATACTCACTCATCTCACATGCCCCCCCTAGATCTAACATACTCGCTCCCTCTCCCCCTTTGGCGACAAGCACCAAAACCTAAGGGTCGGACGGCGGGACAGGAGTAGTCGAGTCGGGCGCTGAGGTGCGATGAGAGATATGGAACTGAGTTGCATCACCCTCTGACCCCGAGCTCTGAGCGGTCTGACCCTCTATTGCTAGAAGTGCGATCTGGGTTTGCTTAATAACTGGCATGGCCTATGACTCTAGAGGTGTCACTGTAGGAAGTGGAGCCACATCTACCATTGTCGCTGAAGCCTCAAGTGTAGGAGTGACTGTCTGAGGTGGCTCAGATGATGCAACAGACAATGGAATAATCTCGGTAGTCCCGATAACTAGAGCAGCTTTGGTAGGGACAGGGATTCGAAACACTAGAGGTGTAGGCTACCCTGTAAGCTCATTGAAGGTAGCATCAGGACTCCTAGAGACTAGGGTGTCCGTCACTAACGCCGAAGAAGTTTGAGTCAGAGTGAAGCCCGTAACAATAGGAGTAAAGTATGGACCCTGAGTTGTCCCTGGTGAAGCAAACCACTGAGACATCTGCTCTGTAGGTGAGGCAAACTAAGGAGCTGGCTATCTCTAACTCTGAAGCCCACTGGGCTATATAGCTGGAGTCACTAGAGTGGTGGTGGTAGGCTAGCCTATCTAAAGTGTAGACTACTGAGGAGCAACCCTAATAGCAATGAATACATGCTGCATGAAGTCGAGTAACTGCTGCTGAATCATAAGCTACTGCTGTTGCATGGCCTGCTGCTGCCGCTAAAACTCATCCTGTCGTGCCTGAACCTAAGCAAGTGTAGCTACAGTCTCCTGTGCCTAGCATGCCTAGTCCTGTCTCATCCGCTCAAGTACAGCTAGAAGTGCTAGGTCAGTTTGAGGGGCTATGGTGGAGCTAAACTAGAGCCACTAGACTCTCTATCGTGTGGTCGAGGAGCCATCTATGAAATTGGCTAATAGTCATCATCGGAGCTATTAGTAGGGTCATTCTCGATCGCATCTTCCTGCTGGACATCGAGCTCCTCCTCCTCTATCTCTGCAATGCCCCTGATGATCTCATCCTACTGAGCTGCTGTCTCTGGTACCTCTGGGTATTGGCTTGGCTGACAAGGTGTCCTCGCATGACTGTGACGTAGCATCTAGCTCACATCATACTATGGAAACTCAGTGGTAGCACCTGTCCACTTTTCCATTATCTCTGGGGACTTGTGTGGAATTGCCTTTCGGAGTAGGAAAGTGATCCAATGAGCATAAGGCAGCTAACGGTGACCTCTAAAGCCCTCTGCTAGTGTGTCCTCCATTTCTGAAAGCATCACATCCCAAATATCAAAGACAATCTAAGACACCAGGTAATGCACTAGACACAGCTGAATTTGAGTCAGGCCCTCGTGGTAGCCCATCCTTGGGAGCAGAGTCCTCCTCATAATAGCATCAAGGAGCCGAGCTATATGTGTAAGGTCATGTGGTGTCCTGCTCGACCCCTCGCCAAATGGCTCTGTGAAGCATGGTCTGACAAGATCTGTAGGTGGCACAAGTCCACCATGAGGGCATCTTGGAGGCTCTGTCTGTCCATAGCATACCTCATGAAGACGAATAGGTGACTCTAGAATCCTTAGTATCTCTCTGACCCTTGAGCTCTAGAGCCTATAGTCACGCCATCGGAAAGCAAAGTGAATAAACCTGTGACTCGGGTCAATCCACAAGGAGGAGTAGAACTGACGGACCTAAGATGGAACATACCGTCCAGTCTGTCCAAGGAGATCTAACAAGTTTGGTAGATAAGAAAGGTGAGGATGGATCTGCTCGCCTGTAACTACAACTAGAGACTCTATGGAGCAGACCCACTGAGATCTAAAGGCAACACCATTGTTGAGATATGCACTATAGAAGTCCTCCTGCAACACAGTGTAGAAGTGCTCTGAGGCACGCTCATCCCACCTCAACGGAAACCAATCCTCAAACTATGTGAACCGTAGCTGTTGCACCTATCTGGCTATGGCTAACCTTAGGTCAAGGTGTACCACAGGAGGCGGACCCTATGGTCTGGGAGGTGGATGAGAGCCTTTCTTATGTGTCTGAGGCCTCAGTGACACCTCAGTATGTGTGTGACTGGAGCATCAAAGCTATGGTTGTACTGCCTGCTCTGCTATAACAGAACCGACCAATTATACGAGATTAAGTAAGGAAATCTTCCGCCGAAACAGATAATTTCGCAAACTTAAGCCCATATAACCCGGTAGTCCGTGAAACCACGAAGGATTTCAAACCAATCGACATACAAACCAAGATCGTACAAGTTTAGCAAGTACCGTCACATGTTACATAAAGTTCGCAATGACAGTAGGATACATCAGAGTTTAGAATATAAAGTTATTACAAACCAGGTTCAATCTGAAATAGCGGAAGCAAATAGTTTTCAAGTCACACACACACTTTTAGTTCGAATACAGTGCCAGTAGGTAGTCATTTCCAACAAAAGCATCAGAGGAGAGATACGGAGTGACCATTGCCCTTGATCCTAGATGTCACCCATCGCCAGGTACAGGCAGTTAATGCAATAGCCATAGTATATTTGACCATCTACAACAACAATGGGAACAACGCCCTGAGTACGAGAAGGTACTCAGCTAGACTTACCCGTCTTAAACCAAAATAAAGCGACACCAAGGATTATGCAAGGCTTTCTTTAGTGGGCTAGCTGACTTGTTTGCGAAAAGCATAAGCTATCATGAAGAAACTATTTTAAGTACTTTGCACCATCTTTATTATGACCTATCCAGCTAGGTAAGCACTTGTACTATAGCAATCACTTGATTAATCAATAACATCTAGTTACCAATTTAGATTTAGCATATCCCATACCATCCAGATAACCATCATTGTTCCATAATAATTACTATGATGCCATAGCTCGAGTCAAGTGCTCACTATCTAGGAGCGATGGCAATTCGAATCGATTCCTAACCAGCTTGTGATTTATTCCACACACAAACCACGCTTCCCCCGTCAGGGTCGCTTAGATCACCAATGACACTTTCCAAGTAGCCGCGGGATAACAGCCGGGACCGCACTACCTAGGGACCGCCCAACTGCCAGGACGCACCTTAGGCTCACTCTTCGTGTCCCCGTCATACCCCCTTCAGCACCAGTCTGCCAATCCAGGTTTATCCCAGCTCGAATAGTGTCACTAGCTTCACGGTCGAAAGGTACTTTATTCGGCCAGCTAAATGTGAGGCATGCATTCAACATGACAAGGGGGACGAGCAACGATCGGTCCTTAATCGACACAGATGGAAACTAACAGCACCCCAGAACCCTGTCTGGTTGCCTCCAACTTTTTCCGTCCAGTCTCCAATTATCCATCACACATGGTTAATTCCAGGATATCATTCTTTCCATAGCTAAATTCTTCCAGTAACCACCTATAATGTAGGTGATCGGATTATCACCGATCGCTACCGGTCTAAGCAAAGCTAAGCAGTTATTCGATCCTGACGTAACAGGGTAACAAGCGGGACCCACGGTCAAGCCAGGCCCACGCATCAGCCGGAGCCGAGCAGGGGCCATCGTTGACCAGCTGGCTTTCGCCGCCGGTGAGCTTGCTAGCGGTGAGGTCACCACCAGCGGCTTCCCGCAACGAGGCAGACCCGATGCACCAAGAACGGGCACTGGAGGAGCTCGGAAGGGAGCTCGCCGGCGCGCATGGCGACACAGCGGCGCGGCATGCCTGCGTGCGGGCACTTCCTGGCCATAGCAAGGCATGGGGAGGAGCGCACGAGGTTCGCAAAGGCAAGGCGGTGCTAACGCGCGCGAAAATAGAAGGAGAAAGGGAGCGAGAAGGGGAGGTCCACGGAGCCGTGCTGCTCCGGTGAGAACGGCCGTGCTCCGGCGAGCAATAGCGGCCGGCTCGAGCCTTACCACATCGAACGGAGACGAGCACAAACTACGCGAGGCCGGGGTGAAGGTGTGGCAAAGACGTAGCGAGCTCCAGTGGTGTGGTGTGACCGGGACGACTACTCCGGCGAGGCAGCGCGGCGGTGGCAGAGGCGAGCGTGCGCTGCTGCCGTTGCTGCTGCTGACCGAGCGAGGAAGCAACTGAGATGGATGAGGGGGAGGCAGACATGGCGCGGCGGGTGTAGGCACGACAGGAGGGGCGAGTGCGTGGCGAACGAGCGTGGCTCGGCGCTGAGGCAGGTCGGGCGAGCGGATGGCGTGCGCGGAGGCAGGCCGGGCCGGCCTGCGGACTGGGTCGGGAAGCGAGGCGCGAGGCCCATTCAAGGTAAAATGATCTTTTTCAAATTATTTTCTATTCCTATCCCAATAAATGTACATTTTGAGCAATTTCATAGTAGTTTCAAACTTTGGCCCAAAAATAAAAGTTGCTCAAAAATGTATTCTCTACAACTTTGCTTTTAAGACCAAAGTCAAATTCCAAATAGATTTTGAATTACAAAATAAAAATCAATATTAATTCAAGGCCCTAATTTTGAAGAATTATTTTTAAAAGCAAAATTTGGCAAAAATTTAAATATAAACTTTGCTCCAAATTGTATCCTAAATATTTATAAGCTATCTTAGTGATCAAAATAAGAAATCATGGCGCCCAAACATGAGCATGGCATTTCACATTGTTTTAAACATAATGAATTTCAATCAATTTAAGTACCACATGAAATGATACTTCATTTCTTTCGAAATGAAATGCATGAATGATGCTTATGCATGAGGTGATGATGATTATGCTCATGGGATGAAATGGTAATGCATGCTTAACACCGAGGTGTTACAACCCTCCCCACTTATAAGAATCTCATCCCGAGATTTTGAGTTACGAACCAATTGTTATAAAAATCCTTATAAGCGTTTTGCAGATATTCTCCTGTTTCCCACGTCGCATCACCATCATCGTGATGACTCCACTGTATCTTATATGTTCGTACCAATTTATTCCGAGTGACTCGGTCCTTAGTGTCCAAAACTCGAACCGGTTGCTCATGGTATTCCAAGTCTGACTTGAGCTGAATGCTCTGAGGTTCTATTCTCTCTTCCGGAACATGCAAGCACTTCTTCAACTGTGATTCATGGAAGACTGGGAAGATCAAACCCATCGCTTCTGGTAACTGTAACTTATATGCCACGGGACCCTTCTTCTCTATGATCTTGTACGGTCCTACAAATCTAGGAGCAAGTTTTCTCTTTACTCCAAACCGTTGTACTTTCTTCATTGGAGTAACCTTCAGATAAACGTAGTCACCTACCTCAAACTCAAGCGGTCTCCTTCTCTTATCGGCATAACTCTTCTGGCGTGACTGTGCCGCTTTCATGTTTTGTTGGATAATACGGACCTTTTTCTCAGCCTCATCAACAAAATCGATTCCGTAAAACCTTCTTTCTCCAGGCTCAACCCAATTCAATGGTGTCCTACATTTTTTGCCATACAATGCTTCAAATGGAGCCATCTTGATACTGTCTTGGTAACTGTTGTTGTAAGCGAACTCTGCCAAAGGTAACCATGATTCCCATGAACCTTTAGACGATAACACACAGGCTCTAAGCATATCTTCTAGGACAGCATTAACTCGCTCTGTCTCCCCATCTATCTATGGGTGGTAAGCTGTACTCCGAATTAAGCTAGTACCCAAACCCTTATGAAGATGCTCCCAAAAATGAGCGGTAAACTATGACCCATGGTTAGACACGATAGTCTTTGGTATACCATATAATTGGACAATCTCTACAATGTACTTCTCAGCATACTGAGGTGGTCGAAATGTTGTTTTGACTGGTAAAAAGTGAGCGGATTTGGTAAGGCGATCTACAATTACCCAAATCGAATCATTCCCCTTTGGTGTGGTGGGGAAACCGATGATAAAATCCATACTTATATCATCCCATTTCCAATCTGGTACTGACAAAGGTTGCAACATTCCTGCGGGTCTCATGTGAAGAGCTTTCACTCTACAACACATGTCGCAACGAGCAACATACGCTGCAATCTCCTTCTTCATCTTTGTCCACCAATAACGAGGTCTCAATTCTTGGTACATTTTGTTACTTCCAGGATGGATAGACAGCTTAGAGTGATGAGCTTCATCCATCAATTTGTTCTTGAGCTCTCAATCTTTAGGTACAACCAGATGGTCCTTAAACCATAACACTCCTTGTTCATCCACTCTAAAGTGCTTGGACGGTTCTTTCTTTATTTTCTCCTTGATATGGAATATTCCCTTATCTGTTTTCTGACCCTCAATGATCTTGCTTTCCAAGGTACAACTAACCTGGATACTATGCAACACCGTAGGATGCAACAAATTGAACCCATCTTCAAACAATGGTTGCACAACAAGAGAATGCAACTTCCTACTTAAGGCATCTGCCACTACATTTGCCTTTCCCAGATGATAGTGCACATTCAGATTATAATCCTTTGTTAGCTCTAACCATCTTCTTTGTCGCATATTCAACTCAGATTGAGTAAATATGTACTTGAGACTCTTATGATCTGTAAAGATATTGCACATATTCCCAAGCAAGTAGTGTCTCCAAATCTTTAGAGCATGCACAACAGCCGCAAGCTCTAAATCATGCGTAGGATAGTTAACCTCATGCTTCCTCAACTGACGTGAGGCATAAGCAATGACCCTTCCATCTTGCATCAGAACACATCCTAAACCATTCTTTGATGCATCGCAAAACACATCAAACGACTTCTCTATATCCGGTTGCGCCAGAACAGGAGCAGTGGTTAGCAAATTCCACAAGGTGTAGAAAGCTGCCTCACACTCCTCTGTCCAAATGAACTTATGATCCTTCTATAGCAAACTTGTCATTGGCTTGGCAATCTTCGAGAAGTCCGGTATAAAACGACGATAGTAACCAGCTAATGTAAGAAAACTCTGAACCTCATGAACTATGCTTGGTGCCTTCTAGTCCATAACCTCTTGTACCTTACTAGGATCCACTGAGATTCCATTCTCAGATAGCACATGACCGAGAAAAGGAACTGTCTTCAGCCAGAACTCACATTTACTAAACTTAGCATACAGCTGGTGATCTCTGAGTCTAGTCAAGACAATTCTGAGATGCTCTTCATGATCATGTTTGTTCTCTAAGTACACTAGAATGTCATCAATGAACACAATCATGAACTTATCCAACTCCGGCATAAAGACCGAATTCATTAGATACATAAAGTATGCAGGAGCATTTGTCAAACCAAAGGACATGACAAGATACTCATACAAACCATATCTGGTGGAGAACGCAGTTTTGGGTATATCTTGTGGTCTAATCTTGATCTGGTGGTACCCTGATCTCAAATCTATTTTGGAGAACACCATGGCTTTGGACAATTGATCAAACAAGATATCAATCCGAGGTAGAGGATACTTGTTTTTAATTGTCACCGCATTCAGTGGTCGGTAGTCCACGCACATCCGTAAGGAGTTATCCTTCTTCTTCTTCACGAACAGTGCAGGACATCCCCATTCCGATGAACTTGGACGAATTAAACCCTTAGTCAACAAATCTTGGAGTTGTTTCTTCAACTCGGCTAATTCATTTGGAGGCATCTGATAAGGCCTTCTTGAGATTGGTGGTGTTCCAGGGATTAACTCAATGGCAAACTCAACATCTCTGTCCGATGGAAGACCGGGTAACTCATCTAGAAACATGTCCGGAAACTCGCACACTTCTAGAATCTTGGCTAGAAGAGCAGTTTAGACTGCATAAGTTGTACTGGTCAGATCTATTCTCCGAGGTAAGGTTACTTGAAATGTACCTTCTCTAACAGGTTCTTTGAGAGAAATGCTTCTTCCTCCCACATCAATGACTACTCCCATCTTAGTCATCCAGTTCATTCTTATAATCACATCCAGAACTAGTCCTGGCACAACTATCAAGTTAAGCATATACTGCCTATTTGCTATATACAGGGTTATCTCCTGGATTATCTAATTAGTTAACAGATCAGCCCTAGCTGAACTGATCCGATAATCACATTCCAATTCAACTATCTTTTGCTCAAACTTTCTTGCAAATGCTTGACTTATGAATGAATGCGATGATCCAGAATCAAACAAAACGACTGTAGGATGATTGTTGATAGAAAACATACCAGCTGTCATGGGCTCTCGTTCCGAGATGTCATCAATGGTGGTGTGGTGCACACCAGCTTGGTACTGATTCTACTGCTTCTTGGGATATGGGCAAAACTTCGTAAAGTGCCTAGTTTGATTGCAGTTGAAACACAGTCCTCTTACTTGAGTAGCAGCTCCAGATGAACTGCCTTGTCCGGTCTTGGCCTGTGGCACCACCATCTTGAATGGCTTCTGGTTCCTCTGAGGTTGCTGGGCATTCTGATTCCTCCATTGGGGTGGCCTGAACCTTGCACCAGGGGTAGGCGGACGATACGCAGAACGATTTACCATCGGGGCCCTTGGCTGGGACAGACCTAATTCAAAAGCCCTCTTGTGAGTCTTGGATGTAACATATACATTGTTGTTCTTTTCTTGCTTTAAGCAGTCACTAACAAAGTCATTGAAACCAGTTCTTGTGTTAGTACCCACATGCTTCATCATCTTGGGATTCAGACCTCTCTTGAAACTAGCGATCTTTTTGGCATCGGTATTCACCATGTCAGAGGCATAGCGACTTAGATTATTGAATGCATGTAGATACTGGGTCATCATCTTGGTGCCTTGGTTCAGTGCTAGAAATTCTCCAAACTTCATTTTGGTCAAACCAAGGGGAATGTAAACTCCACGAAAGGCCTCAGTGAATTCCCTCCAAGTAATGTGGGCATTGGGAGGAAAAGTGGTGCGGTGGTGCTTCCACCACATTCCTGCAGGGCCTTACAGCTGATGAGCTGCATACTCCATCTTCAATACTTCTATCATCCTTAGAACATGAAACTTATCTTCCATGGTGTTTATCCACTCTTCTGCATCCAAGGGCTCTGTGGCTTCTTTGAAAATTGGTGGTCTGGTGTCCATAAAGTCCTTAAAACTGCTATGCTGATTCGCTTCATGTCCACCTGGGTTTAACCCATGGCGGGTGTTGTTAGCAATATGGCACAATGTAGCTTCCATGTTCTACTGCATGCCCTCCATGTTGCATTGACTTCCAAGGAACTGTGCGAAGAACTGTTCTGCGGTGTACGGTGGAGGAGGAGGTGGTGGTGGTGGATCACAGTTCTCATTCCTAGCGGCACTGCCACCTGCCTCAGTCGCGTCATACATGGTACGACGAGTGTTCGTCATCTGCATGTTTCAGCAACAGTAATTATTAGGCGATGTTGTAGAAATTGTAGGTGAATGAAAAATTATGCCGTACTGAATTCACTAGAGAGAATAAATTCATAAAATAAAACAGGGGCACAATAAGCCATTCCAATTAACACAACATTACTAATTAGATTACTGAAACGCACACATCGCGTCCAATACAACCAAATTGCTAGCATACATACACTGGACTTTTAACATTCAGATATCACCACAAACACATCCAAGTTTTCCAACATTACATCAAGGTCTTAGTCTTTCTACTCATGAGTACATGCCAGACATGTCAACCATGCAAAAGGTCATCGCAAACGAAACCCTAGTAGCTAGCGCAACAACTACTAGTCTACTCATCATGGTCGCTGTCTAGGTCGGAGATGTCGACATCATCACTATCTACATCATCGTCGTCATCATCAGCTGGTGCCTCAGGCTCTTCGGGATCCTCATCCTCATCTAGATCCATCTCTGCTGCTCCAGGCGAAACATAAGCTGGTTATTCAGCTGATGAACCTCCTCGTGTAGGTTGTCATTGTACTCTTCTACATTGGCCAGCTGCTGCTCCAGCTCAACCTGTCGAGCTCTCAGAACATCTTCTGTGGACCAGGCTTCATTCCTCTGATGGAGCACATGGATCAACATGCGCTCAGCGTTCCTATTGGCGGTGGTCAGATGCTCGACCTACTCTCTTAGTGCACGCATGTCTCCCTCATAGGCTCCAGTCCTCTGGGTCGCCTGATCCCTCTGACGAGTCAACTAAGCCATCTCTGCACTGAGCCTCTCAATCTCGACATCATGATCCCTCTGAAGCTGACGTCGATCATCGCGGGCATGACCAAGAGCACTAGTCACATGTCTCAGGCTACCCTCTACTCCATTGAAAGCCTTCATCACTGCGAACATAGCGCTCATGGTAGGGTTATCACTGTTCTATCCTTCTGTTGTACCAATATCTAGCGATCTTCCTCTTGCTTGCTGCCATGAGTCAGTGGAGGGGTTGCCCCTTGGAAAGACTCCAACTAAAGCGGCTACCAACTCCTAAGGAATACGATCCATGATATCCCTCAGTATCCCAAAGGCTGCCCTATCAGCTGCTTCTTTAGCAGTCCTGCCAGTTGACTCATAACGCCAACTAGTCCACTCAGAACCGTCACCTCGGGGACAAACAACGGCCTCCATAGTAACCAAGAGACCTTCTCCCAACTGCTCATTTGTCCAGAAGTAGCGGGACTCCATTCCATCAGGATAGCCTACATAGCTGAGCACTCTCCACTAGAGTGTAGGCATCCCAAACTCTCCAAGAAACATGTGGTGCTGACGGGTACGTGGAGCAAGCTGATGGCGGGGAGCTCTGCCTCCAGTGGACTTGCGAGCGGTCTGCTTTGTGCGTGCCATCTGTAGCAAATTTGTTTTATTACTCATGTGAGAACAAGTTTAAGTTGTCATTTTTATCAAAATGAGATAATCAACTTATAAGGGGAGGAACAATGCCATGAATGATATGTAACAACATGATGCATGCACGTTCCGTACGTTCTCACAAACTTAGGAAAATAACAATTGCTAGCAGCATAGACGGTGGCATACAACGGTCTCTGATAAACGTAGCTAATACGTACTACACGACAGCGCTGTTATGTACCTGCAGAAGATCCACTTCAGCCCAAACCTTGACAGTATGAAAAATATGCATGAAAGCAGTAAAGTAATCTACTTGTTCTACCCCACACATTGGATACCTTCATACAAACACGCGTATGGCATGTAAATAATCTGGCATCATATAAGCACTTCCCTAGATCGGCAGTGTATCCGATCATGCTCTCACAACTCTCACTTACCGAGGCGTAGAGGCAATGGATCCATACATTACCACTCAAGTGAATGGCACTCATACAATAGCACGCCGTATGAGCAACGAAATAGAAATATGATGCAAAGACCCCCAAGTCAGTACTTAAATAAGCCACCTAGAGTCCTTAACTGGGCATAAAGGATATGACCACTGGCACATTCTTAAGTTTTTAATTAGAGGTTGAAACACCTATATACTATAGTTTGCAATTAGTTTTGTAACACAAAACCCTTTTGTTTTAAATACACGCATGAACAGTAACCTGCTAAACCTTGCTCTGATACCAGCTGTAACAGAACCGACCAATTATATGAGATTAAGTAAGGAAATCTTCCACCGAAATAGATAATTTCGCAAACTTAAGCCCGTATAACCCGGTAGTCCATGAAACCACGAAGGATTTCAAACCAATCGACATACAAACCAAGATCGTACAAGTTTAGCAAGTACCGTCACATGTTACATAAAGTTCGCAATGACAGTAGGATACATCAGAGTTTAGAATATAAAGTTATTACAAACCAGGTTCAATCTGAAATAGCGGAAGCATATAGTTTTCAAGTCACACACACACTTTTAGTTCCAATACAGTGCCAGTAGGTAGTCATTTCCAACAAAAGCATCAGAGGAGAGATACGGAGTGACCATTGCCCTCGATCCTAGATGTCACCCATCATCGGGTACAGGCAGTTAATGCAATAGCCATAGTACATTTGACAATCTGCAACAACAATGGGAACAACGCCCTGAGTACGAGAAGGTACTCAGCTAGACTTACCCGTCTTAAACTAAATCAAAGCGACACCAAGGATTATGCAAGGCTTTCTTTAGTGGGCTAGCTGACTTGTTTGCGAAAAGCATAAGCTATCACGAAGAAACTATTTTAAGTACTTTGCACCATCTTTATTATGACCTATCCAGCTAGGTAAGCACCTGTACTATAGCAATCACTTGATTAATCAATAACATCCAGTTACCAATTTAGATTTAGCATATCCCATACCATCCAGATAACCATCATTATTCCATAATAATTACTACGATGCCGTAGCTCGAGTCAAGTGCTCACTATCTAGGAGCGATGGTGATTCGAATCAATTCCTAACTAGATGGTGATTTATTCCTCACACAAACCACGCTTCCCCCGTTAGGGTCACTTAGATCACCAATGACACTTTCGAAGTAGCCGTGGGATAACAGCCGGGACCGCACTACCCAGGGACCGCCCAACTGCCAGGACGTACCTTGGGTTCACTCTTTGCGTCCCCGTCATACCCCCTTCAGCACCAGTCTGCCAATTCGGGTTTATCCTGGCTCGAATAGTGTCACTAGCTTCATGGTCGAAAGGTACTTTATTCGGCCAGCTAAATGTGAGGCATGCGTTCAACATGACAAGAGGGACAAGCAATGATCGGTCCTTAATCGACATAGATGGAAACTAACAGTACCCCAGAACCCTGTCTGGTTGCCTCCAACTTTTTCCGTCCGGTCTCCAATTATATCACACATGGTTAATTCCAGGATATCATTCTTTCCATAGCTAAATTCTTCCAGTAACCACCTATAATGTAGGTGATCGGATTATCACCGATCGCTACTGGTCTAAGCAAGGCTAAGCAGTTATTCGATCTTGACCTAACAGGGTAACAAGGTAGTAAGGTAGGCAAGGATAGTAATAAATGCATCAATGGTTTCAATCAACTCCTACCACTTAATGCAACAATATATAAACTCATATATATATATAGAAAGAATTGCTTTTATAAAGTAGGAGACTTAGAATGCTCCAGGGCTTGCCTCGTTCGAACGAACTAGGTTGATGATCCACGCACTCGGGCAAGTCCTCTCCCGACTCCTCTTCCTCTGGCACCTCCTGTGCCTGGACTTCTTGTGGATCTGTCCCGGTCTGCTCTTCCTAAACTACTGCTAGCAACTCCTCCTATGATCCTGTATGATGCAGATGTATGAGTGCTAATGCATGGGTGCATCGAAGAGATGACATGTAATGATCATGATACACGAAATGTAGATGAACATGTTCAACTTTATTGGGCATAGTAGAAGTAAAGCCCTTCTACAAGGTAGCCAACATCATCCAAGAACATGTACTACTATATTACTACTACAACCATGGTACTAACATGCCAAGTCACCATAGCAATCTAAGATGCTTCAAAGATACACCAAAGCAAACATTATTAACTAATCATGCGTTAAAGAAGATTTGTTTATTTCATTTTAAACTAGGGCTACAACAGCAACATATATTTCTGGTGCTCATAAAAATCTGAGAAAATTACAGTAGCATAGTACTACTCCAAGTAGACTACCATAAAATTTTCATTGCATTTAGATAAGTATAATAGCCTACACAAAAATGACAAGCTATGGTGGATAATTGAGTATGAAAATACTTTGTACTACGAAAAGTGTCAAACAATAGATTTCGTATTTTTTCCCATGATATTCATAGCATACAATCACTATACAAAAAGTTTCACCTACATGTATTATTCATATTTTTAGCCCTAGCAATTTTACAAGAAATCAGCAATTAATGCACATAACCTACCTAGCCATATTTTTCCACATAATAGGCATGACATATATTTTTCACATAAAGTACATCTCAAGAATAGATCAACCAAATTGGAATCATAATTTTCTGATCCATATAGGATTTACTAAACATTTCATAAGATATCAGCAATATCAAGAATTAAATAAAGCTCTACATTAAAGTATCTCAAAAATGACATGCAATATTTTTATCATGTAGATCTGGTGACAAGGAACACAACAAAATTTGTTTCATCAATTTTGAAGCAATATAACTCGAGATATACATTTTACAAGCTTTTTAAATCAATTTTTGAAATCATTTTCTTTAAAACTAAAATTCCACCGTACCCTAATCTGCTAGGTGCACCCGGTGCAGTGCACCCAGAGGTGCTGCCAGGCAGGACCCGTGGTCAAGCCGGGCCCATGCGTCAGCTGGAGCCGAGCAGGGGCCGTCGTTGACTGGCTGGCTTTCGCCGCCGGTGAGCTTGCTGGCGGTGAGGTCACCACCAGCGGCTTCCCGCAACGAGGCGGACCCGATGCGCCAAGAACGGGCACTGGAGGAGCTCGGAAGGGAGCTCGCCGGCGCGCATGGCGACACGGTGGCACAGCATGCCTGTGTGCGGGCACTTCCCGGCCACAGCAAGGCATGGGGAGGAGCGCGCGAGGTTCGCAAAGGCAAGGTGGTGCTAACGCGCGCGAAAACGGAAGGAGAAAGGGAGCGAGAAGGGGAGGTCCACGGAGCCGTGCTGCTCCGGTGAGAACGGTCGTGCTCCGGCGAGCAATAGCGGCCGGCTCGAGCCTTACCACGTCAAACGGAGACGAGCACAAGCTGCGCGAGGCCGGGGCGAAGGCATGGCGAAGACGTAGCGAGCTCCGGTGGTCTGGCGTGGCCGGGACGGCTACGCCGTCGAGGCAGCGCGGCGGTGGTGGAGGCGAGCGTGCGCTGCTGCTGTTGCTGCTGCTGACCGAGCGAGGAAGCAATTGAGATGGATGAGGGGAAGGCAGATGTAGTGTGGTGGGTGTAGGCACGACAGGAGGGGCGCGGGGCAGGCCGGCGGTGCCACGCGCGCGTGCTCACCGGCACATGGCCGCCACGCGGCGTGCGCGCTCTGACGCGGTCGGGCGAGTGCGCGGCGAACGGGCATGGCTTAGCGTTGAGGCAAGCTGGGCGAGCGGACGGCGTGTGCGGAGGCTGGCCAGGCCGGCTTGCGGACTGGGCCGGGAAGCAAGGCGCAAGGCCCATTCAAGGTAAAATGATCTTTTTCAAATTATTTTCTATTCCTATCCCAATAAATGTACATTTTGAGCAATTTCAAAGTAGTTTCAAACTTTGGCCCAAAAATAAAAGTTTCTCAAAGCATTATTCTCTACAACTTTGCTTTTAAGACCAAAGTCAAATTCCAAATAGATTTTGAATTACAAAATAAAAATCAATATTAATTCAAAACCCTAATTTTGAAGAATTATTTTTAAAAGCAAAATTTGGCAAAAATTTAAATATAAACTTTGCTCCAAATTGTATCCTAAATATTTATAAGCTATTGTAGTGATCAAAACAAGAAATCATGGCATCCAAACATGAGCATGACATTTCACATTGTTTTAAACATAATGAATTTCAATCAATTTAAGCACCACATGAAATGATACTTCATTTCTTTCGAAATGAAATGCATGAATGATGCTTATGCATGAGGTGATGATGATTATGCTCATGGGATGAAATGGTAATGCATGCTTAACACCGAGGTGTTACATCTGCCTCCTCAACTTGCTCTCCCTATTGAGTGTCCTCTGTATGCTCTATCGACTATGTCTGCTACTCAGTCACCGCCTGAGTCTGACTCTCCTCTGCACGAGAGACCTCTAGAGCATCCTCTAAAGAGACACGCCATCCTCCAAGCATGATAGTCCCAGGTGGACTACCAAGACTAGCCTCAATCCTCTCGTCGGTGGCCCTCTGAGCTGGTGACAACTGATCGCCTATGCAAATGCCACTGCCAGATCCACCTCTCTCGGCTCACTCTGCGACAGCGGCCACTGCTGCTACCCTCTCTGCCTCAACATCATCGAACTTGCACTTCTTCTTTGTAGTCTTTTTTGCCTTTGCTTTTTGCTGAGCAGTCAGGCAAGGCGGAGGCCTTGGATCCTCATCGCCGGGACCACCCCCGACATTCTTGCAATGTGCCATCTCTGAAGCTAACAAGAACCACTGACACTCAAGAGGCTTGGCCTCTGTTCCGTACTCATGGGCTTGGCCCCGGGTTCCATTGCCATTGGCAGTTGCTAAGTAACCTCAAACGAACCATCGCGCTACATGGATAGAAATAGATGGAATACATATAAGCATCACATTATATTCTAGAGATGAGCGAGATCCTAATCAGAAGCAAGCAGTGAGGTACGAATAGAATGAATTTGGCTTACTACTTTAGAACAAGAGGAATCCCTATGAAAAGGTAAGTCACTAACAAACGTTAGGGCACCACGAATCAATGCAACCAGAACAAGATAGGGGCGCTACAGGTCACGAAAATGCAAGTGCACGGCACTGGACGTCAAGGTGGATCACCTAGAGGAATGGTAGCCGGCCAAGAGAATCACTAGAGCGCGAGCATGGGGCGCCAAGAGAAAGACATGCGAGGTCGCCCGAGGGAGCCAAGACGCCGATGAGTTGAGGCAAGGAGGAAACTACGATGGCGGCGGCGAGCACTAGGCGAGCATGATGAGGCGCGGCGAGAGTAGGGCCAAGAGCGCGAGAAGGGCGCCAGTGCAGAGAGCGTGGGCGTGGTGCGTTGGCTAGGGTAGTACGACATAGGCTCAGTGGTGGAGGTGTAGGTGTGGGCACAGCGGTAGAGATGCAGGCATGGTGAGGGCAACGCAGTGCGGACGCGGTGATATAAATGAGGGCCCCCTTGTGATAGTTATAGAAGAAATGGATCTAATCTACATGAGTTGAAGCAACCAGATGCGTCGGTGAAAATGACTGGACGCAGCAAACCAGAGTTTAGTCGAGTACAGAGAGGTCTAGAAACGCCCAAATGACGATCGGACGTGTCCTATGACACATGACCGGATGTGCCACAGAGTCCGATCATTCTCGAGAATCAACACGCACATGAACGGACGCAGAGGCATGTCACACCAGACGCTGGGCAAACACTGTTCAGCGTCTGGTCCTCCTTCAGTAGCAATTCCTCAGAAGTACTGACCAGACGCTTGGTAGCAGAGTCCGGTGCCACGTCCGGTCACTCTTCAGCTACTATTTTGCTGCGATCCTTCATGCTGCTTTTTCCCAATCGAGTTCCAACTTCAATAAGGCCAAAAAGAAACACAAATTGGGACTGATATGAGAGACTTCTCTCAAACCCTAAAAAAATTTAAAATAATTTGCCTTCGGCTATAATTCTTTTTAGAAAAATAGGCAATAAAAGGGCGAGGAGCAACATGTGGCCACACAAATAGAGAAATCAACCATTGGGAGCTTCAAATGCTCTTTCCATTTGTGGACGAACACAGCGGATGCTAAAAAGATAATCGAAAAGAACCAACAAAGCAACACACATGCATATGCAACACAATACAAGAAAGTAAATCTAGTGGTTTGTCAAGTTTGATCCAAGGTTAAGCTTTTTTCACACGCTTTTTGGTGATTATCTTAACCATGTTAGACAAGCGCTAAGTGCATTACTAAAAATTAAACATGTTTTATATTACAATGCAATGCAAGGGACAACACAAACTCATTTTTATTGAAGTTACTAAGGTCAAGCACATTGAGCTCACTCCTCAACCGACAAAATGTAGCCTCATCTAGCGGTTTAGTGAAGATATCTACCAATTGATCCTCGGTCCTTACACCTTCAAGTGATATATCATTTTTAGCAACATGATCTCTAAGAAAATGATGGCGGATATCTATGTGCTTGGTGCAAGAGTGTTGAACCAGGTTATTAGCAAGCTTTACTGTGCTCTCATTGTCACACAAGAGAGGTACCTTTTCTAGAACTGCACCATAGTCTAGAAGAGTTTGCTTCATATAAAGAATTTGTGCACAACAAGCACCCGCAGAAATGTACTCCGCCTCGGCTGTGGACAATGCCACACTATTTTTCTTCCTGGAGGTCCAAGACACTAGTGATCTACCAAGCAAATGGCACCCTCTGGACGTGCTTTTGCTATCAATTTTGCAACCAGCATAATCCGAATCGGAATAGCCAACTAGTTGGAATCTAGCTCCTTTGGGGTATGAAAGACCAATGTTTGGTGTGTGCTTAAGGTACCTAAGGATTCTTTTAATGGCAACCATGTGCGCCTCCTTAGGATTAGCTTAAAATCTAGCACACATACACATACTAAACATGATGTCAGGCCTAGATGCGGTCAAATATAATAAACTACCAATCATAGAATAGTAGAGAGTTTGATCAACCAATTTACCTCCCTCATCTAGGTCGAGATGTCCATTAGATGGTATTGGTGTCTTGATTGGCTTACATTCATCCATTTTGAACCTCTTGAGAAGCTCCTTGGTATATTTTCTTGAGAGATGAAAATCCCCTCTCTCATTTGCTTGACTTGAAAACCAAGAAAGAATGTAAGCTCTCCAATCATAGACATCTCGAACTCCTTTGACATCAATTCACCAAACTCTTTGCAATAGTCTTCATTTGATGAGCCAAATATGATATCATCAACATATACTTGACAAATGAAGATCTCTCCATCAAGCTTCTTGGTGAATAGTGTGGTATCGACCTTCCCAATGGTGAAGCCCTTCTCAATGAGGAAATCCCAAAGGCGCTCATACTAAGCTCTTGGGGCTTGCTTAAGCCCATATAGCGCCTTGGACAACCTATAGACATGATTAGGATATCTAGGGTCTTCAAACCCGGGAGGTTGATCAACATAGACTAGTTTATTTATGAAACCATTTAAAAATGCACTTTTAACATCCATTTGATATAATTTCATTTTATGATGGGATGCATATGCAAGAAGGATACAAATGGCTTCAAGTCTTGCAACCAGTGCAAAGGTCTCTCCAAAATCCAACCCTTCAACATGGGAAAACCCCTTTGCAACTAGCCTTGCCTTGTTCCTCACAACGATGCCTTGATCATCTTGTTTGTTGCGGAACACCCACTTTGTTCCAATGACTCTTGCATCTTGTGGTCGCTCTTCAAGTGTCTAAACTTCATTTCGGGTGAAGTTGTTCAACTCTTCATGCATGACATTTATCTAATCCGGATCTTGAAGAGCTTCTTCTTCTACATTTTTAGGCTCAATGCAAGAAACAAACGAGTGATGTTTAATAAATTAAGTAAGTTTTTGAGAGTGAGTCATTACACCCTTTGAAGGACTCCCTATGATGAGATCTTATGGATGTGCTTGTAGTAGGGGTGAATTTCTTCTATCAACCACTTGAGGGGGAGGTTGTGGAGCATCAACATCTTAAGCTTGTGCACCATTTGATCATGGGAGACTGAGTATCTTCATTTTCTACTCTTCCATCTTTATCATCATCTTGTGGCACATTTGATGAAGAGGGTGGATCAATCACTTGTACATCATCTTCATCATCTTTGGGCTTGATGTCTCCAATCGGAATGTTCTTCATGGCCTCCCTCAATGGTTCATCACCTACATCCTCAAGATCCTCATGTGCTCCTTGGGAGCCATTAGATTCATCAAATTTCACATCATATGTTTCTTCAACCAAGCCGGTGGCATGATTAAATACTCGATATGCTTTGGACTTTGATGAGTAACCAACAAGAAAACTAATATAACAACGTCTTTGAAACATCCCTAGGTGTTGCTGCTTCTTGTAGAAGTAGCATTTGCAACCAAACACCTAGAAGAATGATACGTCCGGCTTCTTCCCGTTGAGCAACTCATAAGGGGTCTTGCCAAGAAACTTTGGAAGAAATAGGCGATTGGATGCATAACATGCGGTGTTGATAGCTTCTGCCCATAGAGCTTCGGTTGTATTGTACTCATCAAGCATTGTTCTTGCAAGGGTGATAAGTGTCCGGTTCTTTCTCTCTACTACACCATTTTGTTGAGGAGTGTATGTTGCGGAGACCTCATGCTTGATCCCTACTTCATCACAATATGCTTCAATGTTTGTGTTATCAAATTCTTTTCTATTGTCACTTCTTATCTTCTTGAGGTTCACTTCAAATTCATTTAATGCTCTCTTGGCAAACTTCTTAAAACATGCGGCCACTTTGGTCTTGTCATGAAGGAAGAATACCCAAGTATATCTAGAGTAGTCATCAACTATCACAAGACAATAGAGATTGCCTCCCAAACTCGTGTAAGTTGTTGGTCCAAATAGATCCATGTGAATAAGCTCTAGCACTCTTGTTGTTGACATGTAAGCTTTTGTTGGTTGAGTGTTTGCAACTTGCTTGCTGGCTTGACATGTACTACAAAGCTTGTCCTTCTCAAATTTCACATCCTTCAAACCTCTCACCAATTCATTCTTCATTAGCTTCTTGAGTGAGCTCATCGAAACATGTGCAAGTCTTCTATGCCATAGCCACCCAAGTGATGTTTTGGTGAATAAGCATGTCTTTAAGTTTGCATCTTCGGAGGTAAAATCCACTAGATATAGGTTGTTGGATCTAAAACCCTTGAATATAACTTGATCATTATCTTTCTTTGACACAACCACTTCCTTCTCAGTAAACAAACATTGAAAGCCAAGATCACATAATTGACCAACGGATAGCAAGTTGAAACTCAATGAAGCAACATATAGCACATTTGTTATTGAATGATCATTTGATATTTCAACTTTGCCCAATCCTTGAACTTTGCCCTTTGAATTATCACCAAATGTAATCTTTTCTTGACCATCTACTTCTTCATCTAGTGAGGTGAATATACGAGGATCACCAGTCATATGTTGAGTGCAACCACTATCAATAACCCAATGACTTCCACCGGTCTTGTAGTTCACCTACACACAAGAGATCAAGCTTGTTGTTTAGGGACCCAAACTTGATGGGGGCCCTTGACTTTCTCAACTAGTGACTTTGCAACCCAAATTTGCTTAGGTCTATTCTTGTTGGGTGGACCTAAGAACATGACTTTCATCTTTCCTAGAATCCTTTCTAAGCATGTAGTGAGCATTGAAGGCAAAGGGTCTAGCATGCTTAGGCAAGGGTTATGGTGGTGGAGTTTGACACTCATGAGCTAAGTGACCTTCTTGTCCACACTCAAAGCATCTCTTTGGCTTAGGCTTTGACTTGTATTGTTGTTGATGTTGAGCTTGAGCTTTCTTCTCTTGATTTGTCAAGTACCCAATACCACTTCTATCGATCTTCATCACGGTGTTCATGAGTAGCTCACTTTGGAGATATTGGCCTCTTATGAACTTGCTCAAACCGGTCTTAAAATGCTCTTTCTCTAACTTGAGCTTCTTATTTTCTTCTCTAAGTTCATCATGATTTTTCTCCATCTTGAGTCTCATGTTCTCTTCTTTAAGCATCTCATTCTCAAGAGCCATATCATAATCTTTGTCAATATTCTCTATCATAATTGTGTTGGTGGTTGATAGCTTTTCAAGATCTTTCTTGAGCTTTTTATTCTCATTCTTGAGCTTGACATAATCATCATAGTTGTCGGACTCAACCACTTTCTTGCCTTTGCTACTAGAACCTTGCTCAATGCTCTCAACAATCAAGTCATCACATGATGTAGCTATATCAATCTTAACAACATTGTTAGTAGCATCGTGTGGCTCATTGGATAATAACTCATGAGAAAGAACAAGATTGCCATGATTAATCTTGAGATTGGTGTACTCTTGTTTTAGCAAATTGTAACTAGTGGTTAGCTCATTATGTATCCCCTTAAGTTTATCATGTTTTTCTCTAAGCTCCTTTTTAGAGGTTTTGAGCTCCTTGAGTTTGGATGACACAATTTTATTTTCTTCTCTAAGCTCAACACTAGCTTTTTTGGCTATGTCATATTTTGCTAAGAGTGAGTCCTTCTCAAGTTCTAGCTTTTCATTTTTAGCTCTTGTCTTTCTAATGATTTTAGTGTATTGGGTTAGCAACTTGACAAGATCATCATAAGAAGGTGATTCAAATTCTTCATCACTATCACTACCACTTTCATCATTGCTAGCATTATCATCACCACCACTATCATCATCATTTTGTACCTTTTATTCACCCTTGGCCATAAGGCATAGGTGTCTAGAGGATGATGGCAACGGTGTCGGTGAAAATAGTGAAGAATCAATCACAAGAGCGGCCACCTTCTCCTCATTCTTACTTTCATCATTGGATGAGCCACTTGATGATTCAATGTCCGTGAGCCAATCACCAACAATGTATGCCTTGTCAGTTTTCTTCTTCTTGTGTGGCTTGTTCTTCTTCCCATCATCATCTTCATCACTTGAGTCATCTTTCTTGCCCTTGTACTTCTTCTTGTACTTGTCTTTCTTAGGTTTGGGGCATTAATGAGCTAGATGACCGAGTTCTCCACAATTATAGCAATCCATTTTGGAGATGGGCTTCCTTCTACTACTAGTGAAGAATTTCTTCTTCTTGCCATCAAACTTGACACCATTCTTGTTTAGCTTCTTGAGCATCTTGGCGGTTCTTCTCACCATGAGATCAAGACTTGCATCATCAATCTCATCATCACTTGAGCTATCATGATCAACTCTTGCTTTGCCCCTCTTCTCTTGGCTAGCCTTGAATGCTAAATCTTTCTTCTTGGTGGAATAAGAGCCATCTTGTGGAGTGATGAGCATGTACATCTTATGTGCATTGATCTTCCCCAATATTTGAGTTGGTATAGCGGTGGAAAGATCACCTTGATGAAGCACCGTCACAATATGCCCATACTTGTCAATGGGGAGGACACTCAAGATCTTTTTCACAATATCAGATGGTTGCATTTGTGTGAGTCTAAGCCCATTGACTTCCTCTACAAGAACATTCAAGCATGAATACATCTCATTAACACTTTCTCTAGGAATCATCTCAAATGAATTAAGCTTTTCATCACAAGGTGATAGCGTTCCTCACGCTCACTCTTGGTTCCCTTATGGAGCACACAAATGTTCAACCATAGTGCATGGGTGTCTTTGTGGTTCCGCACGGTTAAAGACATACTTGCAAAGTCCTCTAAAGAGGGTGTTTCTAGCCTTTGCATTCCACTTCTCGTAGTTAACCTCATTGCCTTGAAGGTTGGCAGGATCCTTAGGTTTTGGGAAGCCTTGTGAGGCAGCTCTAAGAACTCCAACATCTAAAGCCTCTAGGTATGCTTCCATGTGAATATTTAAATAAGGAAAATCATCTCCCTTAAAGATAGGAGGGGGTCCATCCTTGTGGGACATCTTTCTCTAGGCGGTTAAGCCTAATTTAGGGAGCATAAGGCTTCGATACTAATTGAAAGGATCAAGATGCCCAAGAGGGGGGGTGAATTGGGCTAATTCTAAATTTTTTTGCAATAATTAAGCCCTACACTTAGCCCATTTCACCCCTTGTGTCTAGAATGTATTTCTATTGTTCTGCCATACAAAAGTTTTGCGCCTTAGGTTCCAATCCTACTCTAGCATGGCAATTCTAGGAATGTAAAGATATGAAATGAATTGCTCAAATGTAAATGCTCAAAATAAAGAGAGGGAAAGGAACATGGCGATGTTTTCTAGAGGTATCGGAGAGTCGCCACTCCCCACTAGTCCTCATTTACCCACGCAAGGGTGTAGCTCCCCCTTGATCCACGCAAGGATCAAGTGCTCTCTATAGGCTGATTCTTTGACACTCTGTCACGGTAAATCATCCACAACTGCTCACAATATGACTTGGGTCATCCATAAGCTCCACCGAATGATCGCCAAGCTCCCAACCACCACCGAGCCATCTAGGTGATGGCGATCACTAAGAGTAACAAGCACAAACTCTCTCTTAACCAAGACAAGCCTAATAGAAAGGTGGATGCACACTTGCTACTCCCTATGCACTAGTGAGGTCCTTAATCTTGGATTATCAACTTTCAATCACCACACTAAGGTCTTGCTCTCCCTTGCACTCCAAAGGCTTTCATAGCTGAACAATTTGGCATGAGACCTCCCATGAACGAGTGGGATAAGTATTTATACCCCCTCATTCAAAACATAACGGTTTGAGGCCAACTCAGTAAGTTTTGATGTGACTAGACGCACTGGTCAGGGTGACCGGACGCTCCGGTCAGTAGTTGTAACACCCTAAAATTTGCTTATATTGAAATAGAGCTAAAATGATTTAATTTTGTATTTTTATGCTCATGAAAACATGGGGAAATAATAAATTTTAATTAGATTAAAATTTATCTTAAGGTATAAACGTGTTTGTTGCATTCATGTCGGTTGCACGTTGTGTTTCTATGTGTAAAATATGTTTTTGTAAAATAAGTTGAGGAGACGAATATCTATCTCTAGGAATTTTTCAGCTTCTTTCTGGAATTTAATGCATACCTCTTTCACCTTAATATTTATGTTCCAAGTTGCCAACAATCTTTTCATGAGCTCCAAATATTTTATTTGGGTTCATCATGTTCCAAAGTGTCTCTGGGATTTCCCCCAAATTTTCAGAGGTCTCGGAGTATTTTTCGTGGATTAAATATCAATTCTAGACTTTTCTAGAATTATTTTATTCATAAAATTAATTAATTCCGAAAATAAATAATATATATCATTTCCAACCAACTCTCAAAGCCCATGTGCAATAATCCTAATAAATCTCAAAGGCCCATGCATTTATTTACTAATGGATTTAATGATTATTTAGGACCATTAGTAAATGTGGAGGGTGCAACATCAATTAGTACCATATTACTGGTTGATGTAGATGTATGAAGTTTTTTCTCCCTATAAATATGGAACATCCCTTGGGCAATGTGTACCAAAACTACCATAAGGGGAGCCTCTAGTTTGAGAAATCCCTCGTGTAGTAAATTAGTTTTTTCTCCTCTCGCCGTCGCCGTCGTCGTCGCCGCCGCGCTGCCTGACGCCGTTGACCCGCCGTCGACCGCAAGAAGGCCCTAGGTGAGTTTGTAGTCTTATCCTCTTATTCCCTGTGCTCTCGGCTCATCAAACCGTGGCCTCTAGGACCCAAACCAAGCGCTCCGGGGAGCTTCTCGCCGCCGGTAATGGAGCTCCGCCGCGCCGGTTTTCTTCCACGGCCGGTGACTCTCTCTCCCCCTCCTTTCTAATTTGGGCCATCTAGATTCAATCCAACAGTCCAAGATCCCCCTTACTCCTTCACCAGGTTTTTTTGCAAAAGAGCCCCTGTAGTTTCGCGTAATATAACTCGCAGTCCATGGCGTACTTCCAGAATACATTTTCCTATTCCGAAAGCGTAGTTTCTTTCTAGTAGATTCATAATACGTTTTCTCTTTCAGAAAGCATAAAATCCCTCTATTAAATTCAAAATACATTTTCCTCTTTTGAAAACGTAGTTTCTTTGGTTAGACCCAAAATACGCTTTCATCTATTTATAGTTTTGCCACTAGTCTTATTTAGGCCATAAAATCTTCGTTTTAACTCCGTTTTGATCCATTCAAGTTGCATTAGATTCATAATTGAGTAATCTACATGTTTATCCTACTATTAAATATATTTTCAACTTTTGAAATTCGAGGTTATATTTAATCTATTATTTTATTAAAGGATATCTTGTTTAATTCATAACTTTTTCATTATAGCGCCGATTAGAGTGCTTTTCGCGTCTGTGTGTTCGTAGCGAGACATAGATTCATTTTATAAACTTTTCATCCTGATTTTATGTTTGGTGTACTATTCTAATTTAGATCTATTGTTTGCTTCGTGTATGATTGCATGGATGCTTGTGTGGTGCTTTATGATCATGTCCAGTCGATGAGCTTTGCGTTGGTGATATAAAAGAAGTTGGTGATCCAGAAGAAGTCCTTTGGAGGTTACAATGCAATAGAAGAAGAATTTGAGTTTAAGGCAAGTATAGCATGGGATCTTCCTTGTTGTCCTATTCACCTTAATATCATTTTAATCATATGCATGTGTCTACCTTAGCAACCGTAGTAATTTTCCTAGCTATTTGATATCTTGGATTCCTTGATTCCTATGGGTTATTGCATTAGGTAGTATGATGCTAGTGCTCAACTAAAGTCATGATCTTGTAACTTGACTAATGTAATATGCAATAAACACTAAAAGATGCTTTTTAGCAACATGGAACAAGGGGGCTAGAGCATTGGGCTATTTTATGGTGCTCTAGATTCCTCTCCCTAAGGACTTATCTATAAGTGAACATCCAGGACTTACAATACAGCTGTGAGGGCTACATGGCTCTGGCTTTAGCTCAGTATGAGGACCTTTTCTAGCTTGTTAGTGGTTACCTTTATGGCACAAGAGGGGTTCTGACAGGTATGATCTCAGCCTACCAAGAGGTTGTCCTTTGGTTTCTTGGTATTTTGTTAGTCACTCCTTGAAGGGGGTTAATGCCTATTGATGGGGAAACCTTAGCGGCCCTAACTTGTTAGACAAACCTTTGAAAGGCTTCATAGTGAACCGTGCCAACCTTCCTTGGTAGTGGGTCAAGAGGTTGGCCACCTTAGGCGAAAGGGTAAATCACGACTCACAGTGAAAGTGTACAACCTCTACAGAGTGTAAAACTGGTATATTAGCCATGCTTACAATCACGAGTGGCCTTGGACCCTTACGGAATAGATGATGAACACTGATGATACTAATGATAAAGATGCTTATTAATGGTTAATTGTTTATACTATTCATTATTCATGTTTACCTGATCATGTGTTTATGTGGGCTTGTGGATAAACTTGTTGCCACCCTATTGCTAAAATCATGACTCATTAAAAGCTAATCGCAGTTAACCAGTGTTAGCCTTTTGAGCCCCATGAACCCTATGTTATATTTGTTGAGTACGACATGTACTTATGCTTGCTTTACTTTTTAAATCTTTAAAAAAATCCTGGATGGGTACCAGATTGCTAGTCTAGAGGAGTTAGGCTTGTGATCAACCAATCAGTTGTCCCTGTGGATTGGAGTCTTCACTCGAAGATCAGAGTTGTCTTTTCGCTATTTGCTATTTAAGGTTATATCCTTTATACTAAGCATGTTATATATTGAGCATTGTCTTTTGATATTACCCTTATTTGTAGCTATATGTGAGATTTGACTTCTTGGGCTCACATATGCTGCGCATCTGGTTTTATTCTTAAAACCAGGTGCTATAGTAGTGCATGTCACTGTATCAGAGAGAGCCATTAGCTCTGACTAGACTCTGACCTGTGTCTGGTCATCACCCACCGGACGTGTTTGGTCAGCAAAATGCCCCTATAGATGCTCTCTGATGTTGATCGAACACAGGCACCCTAGCATCCGATCATGTTCTATTTAGCGTCTGGTCAGTACATGACTGTAGCTGCTTATTAAATGAACTAACCGGACTCTTCAAGATACATCCGGTCATAACCAAACCAGTGTCCAGTCAGTCATTTGACCCTCCATTCACTTCCAATTCGAAATCCTTCGAGAATAAAGTTGACTTCTATCGATCTTAGATTCTTCGGGCTATTCCTGAGCTACCTAGTGCTAAGTTTGACATGTGTGCACCACACCTAATCCATTAGACTCACCTAGGTCAAGCTACTAGTCCATACCCCCCTTAATAGTACGACCAAAGGAAAAAACAAAGTCCTAAACTACTAAAAATGTCTCTCTAACGCCAAACGACACTTAGAACTAGTCTGTCCTTAACCTTGTCATCCATCCTTTAAAAACCGAAATGATTTCCATCAGCAGGGGCATGACAACCATGATTTCACAATCAATTTCCATTACCATGACCAAACTCAAATTGCCTCTGCAAAACAAATGTTAGTCATAGTAATCTCGTGTCTTCATTAATCACTAAAACCCAACTAGGGGCCTAGATGCTTTCACTGGCAACCTCCAAGAGTAACAAGCACCACCAGCTTGCAACTCAAACACCTAGTGCCACTCGATGCAATCTCACAATGCAACTCTCTAGAATCACACTCACTCGCAATCGATTCGCACTCTTGCAAGCACAAGTGAGTTGGAGGGCATCCAAGCACTCCTACACAAGCCACATATGTGTGAGGGTGCTCAGCAACCAGCCCAAGGCCAGCCAACACTTGGTTTTATAGCCCTCATGAGAAAGGAGCCGTTGTACCCCTTCACTAGGCACAACACGTAGCAACCGGATGCGCCGGTCATGATGACCAAACGCGCTAGGCCCTGCGTCCGATCATAGATCGTCATCCACATGGCACTTGCATTCAACCGGAGCTACCCGATCTCAATGGTCACTAACACCTCCTCAATGGTCCAGTAACAACCATACTCACCAGATGCTGACCGGATGCACCCACGCTATGTCTGATCTTGTGCACACGCTCGCCATCGAACCGATGACCGAACGCACCGCTGCTAGAGTCCGGTCGTATCTAGAGAGCTCCCCGAGCCTCTGTTTTTGCAACTAGACGTGTTAGGTCTATCATGATCGGACATAGCACTTGAGTCTAGTCCTTCATGGCCTGCCATGCGTCACTGCTGCTCCTTATGCCACCATGCTAATGTACTTCAACACTGACCGGACGCGGCCCCTGTGTGGGGTCACTTCTTTGCCCAGTGTTCGGTCGAAGACCGACCCCTACACCTTCACTATAGAGCATGACCGGATGTGCAGGTCCCTTCGAAGCCAGCGTCTGGTCACCTCCAGTGACCACTTTTCACCTTTGTTTCTTCACCGAGTTTATCCGCAACAACTCCAACTTCTTCTCCTTTGCAAATGTGCCAACACCACCAAGTGTTCACCATCTTGTGCATGTGTTAGCTTTTCACAAACATTTTTCAAAGGACTAGCCACTCAACTTGCCACACCATTCGATCATAGCAATGATGCAAAGTTAGATCACTCGAGTGGCACTAGATGACCAATATGCAAACAAGTTTGCCCCTCTTGATAGTATGTCCATCTATCCTAAACCCGGTCATCAACTTCTCTACACACCTATGACCGGTGAAATGAAATGCCCTATAGGTTATACCTTTGCCTTACGCATTCTATTCCATCTCCTCCAATGTTGATGCAACACATGCACCAACATGATCAACAATGATATGATTCACTTCATATCATCAAGAGACCATATTGGTTCATTGATCTTGACCTCACCTGCTCTTCACTATTGCTTCAGTCCATTAGCGCCAAGTCGTCACTCAACTTGCCCTTGTTTACACCAAAATTTGGGAAGAAGAACAAGGGAAACTCAAAGCTTCCAAGATTGTGTCATCAAGGAATCGATTGCAGAAGGATCGATATCAGCTGATTCAAATGCGGTACTGGGATAAGCTCTCTTCGAATGACATCAGCAAATAACGTCAATGAGCTACGGTTGGCGTCGAGAGAAACATGTCGGACTCTACAAAAAAGGGAAAGATTAGGGTCCAAGTTATCTTAAGTTGGGAATGTTTTCTCTTATACCAAACACTGTAATAAGTCATACTTGCGAAGGATTCATGCTTAGGCTTCGGGTATAAATAATGGATCTTGGCTATTGTAAAGGACATCTAATCAATCAATACCAATTACTTTTTTTGGCTTTACGCCGACCCTTAGGAGTAGGAGTAGTGTAGATCTCGGCGAGTTCTTCAACAAGCAGGGCTGTATCGGTCCGGCCAACCTCCGGCTTGTCTGTAAGTACTGTCATGGCTTATTCTTCTGTTAGTGAGGCCGCATCGGTCTGGCCAACCTCTTGTGAGCTCTAGTATAAGCTAGTTGTCGATCCTTATCTAGTTCAAGTATGGCTGCATCGGTTAAGTTTGACCACCACTGCTCGAATTAGATTAAGGTCAAGTTATTGGCTCTACCTAAGGGTGGCATTCTTCGGGTAGATTCATTAAGTTACCAATCTTGCTGATGTTCTTATTGTCATTAGTTTTCAGCAACATCAACCAGCCTGATCGAGATCGATCTAGATCGGCCTCACATCCTTTTAGTCCCTCGTTTATTTTGTTAAATTGTAACAGTTCTTACTTTAAACGATGGATTATGTTTTATCGGCTGTTCTGCTTCGATTTTGATCGTGCATAGTATGCGATTAAGGCTTGTCTGATCTTGAGAAGATTTATTAGCTAGTTAAATCTGGTCTATAGCTCTCTATTATGGATGCATCAATCCGGTCGATCCCCACTGTTAGTACTTTAGATCGGAGGATGCTGACTGGTGGATTTGCTTTCGACCAGGCATGACCTTGGCTGTTTGCTGTGCCTGCATCGGCTAAATAGCCGATCACCCGCACTTTAATGCTTATAGTATGTTTTCATGATCCTGTTAAATGTGAATAGAACTATTTGCTTTAAAAGGTTTAATATGTTATCTTTATCATGGCTGCCATCGATCCGGTCGAACCCCACTGTTAAGGATAATAGGTTAGATTTGAGGAGTTTATAGGTCTGCTCATGTTGAATAGTCAGTTGTTCACATGCTATGATCCTTTTTCTACCTGAATTGGCTATTTCAGCCGATTCGCCTGTGCTTTCACACGTATAGCATGTCTTTCAGAAACCTATCGACGTATAGGTGGTTTTACGAGTTCTTTGGCTTTAGTTTGTTGTTATCATCATAGTTCCATCGATTCGATCAAACCTCACTATTGATGGTAACAGATTAGATTCAGAACATTTGTAGATCCATTCGTACTAGATAGTCAATTTATTCGCATGTTATATTCTTTCTCGTTAAACTTATCGGCTCAATGCTTTATACTAGTTATATTTATCTAACTGATGATGTTACTTATATCTGGGCGCATTGCATTTGTTACCATAAAATTGATTACGATCCACGAGCTTCATAGTCCTTAACAACCGATTTTCTCTTGTATCAGCTGTTTAGTCGATTTTCCCATCTGGCTGCTTCTGAAGCGACACACTTGGAACTGCCTGGGCAAAACCGGCATGTTCCTCCTTAAATTACTGATAAATTTCTCTCCTTGTTAATTACAGGTCAAATTGACTGGCATGCCTTCAGAAATTTGTAGGATCAGCTGGTCCTACATTGAAGCCAAGCGAATCTTCGGTCTCATCCTAAGCAGATCCTTCTGACTTGCTGTGTGCCAGGCGCATTGACACATTTTTTGTGCCAACACACATTTTGGCACGCTCGGTGGGACACCACAATCGCTATGGCGACTTACAACAACAATGACATTCTCATGGTGCCTTATGAAGACCTACCTAATGAGGATAAGTATATCATCAGTAAAGCTATAGAAGAATTTCAGAATAAGTGTTTGTTGTCCTTCACCAAGACACGTCATAATAAAGTTGTTCTGAAATATCCACTACTAAGAGTTTTGATGCATGGGCAGTCAAATAGAGACGAAGCTGAGGATAGGCATTTCTTCGTGGATGCCATAAACAAATCTATTCATGATGCCATATTGAACCATAATACCATTTTCTTGAACACATTCTACAATACCATGAAGGAGGTGTTTCATGGATATCCAATTGATCAGGTTGGACTGGCTTATTACCACATTCCACATCCGTTGGCTTAGGCGACTAATCAAGTCGGTACTAGCCATCAAGAAGCAGCACTAGCTGGTAATGATGATGCCTAGACAGTTCAGAGCTCATCTGAGCAAGTTTGAGGTACCACTACTAATCAGATGCAGTATAATCTTGAAATGCTAGTACAACATGTGCAACAGCCAACGGGCAAGCTCAGAATTGAATGGTTAATTTTGGCGCATCAGGCCAAATACCGTCGTCGGCTCAAAAAATAGCGCCATCAATGCAAAGGATTCATAGAGATACATATCCCAACATCTATAACTAGAGACTTCAAGTAGCAAATCAGCAGAGGACCCAACAGATGGAGATTCCACAAGGATATCATTATGGAATAGATTACAATACCCTTTATATGATTCCAAATCCAGGGTATCAAGGTACCCAAAATTTTAATCCACAGATGGGTCAACAATTGCAAAGAAATCCAGGTTTAAGTGCTGATGAGTTGTTGCTCAGAGTGACCGAGATGATGAAGAATCGGTTTGATTTGAAGCCAAAAGTGCAGACCTTTTTGTACAAACGTCCATATCCAGAGTGGTATGACTTGGTCGCTCTTCCTATGAATTACAGGCTCCTAGAGTTTCCTAAGTTCACTGGCCAAGATAGTACAAGCACAATAGAGCATGTCAGTCGGTATCTTACATAGTTGGGCGAAGCATCCATTGAAGAAGCTCATCGAGTTCGTTTCTTCTCCTTGTCTCTGTCAGGACCAGCCTTCACTTGATTTTCATCGCTGCTAGTTAATTCGATTGCCAATTGGGCTGACCTAGAGAAAAAGTTTCATACATATTTTTATACTAGGACAGGGAAAAAGAAAATTACCGATTTGACGACCATAAGGCAGAGAACTAATGAATCGGGTGCTGAGTCTCTTCAGAGGTTCCAAGAGACCAGAAATTTGTGCTTCTCATTGAATCTAACTGATGATTAGCTGGCTGCTTTGTCCATTCAAGGAATGTTGCCAATGTGGAGAGAGAAATTGCTTGGGCAAGAATTTGACAATTTAGGTCAGTTGGCTCAACGGGTGGCAGCGCTCAATAGCTAATTCTAGGGTATGCAGAGAGATACCCAATTCTAGAAGAGTACGCAATTGCCGAAGCCTATAATCCATATTCAGTTGATGACGGCTATGAGGACGATGAGAAAGAAGAGATTGCTATGGCTGAATGGAATTGGGGAAAGAAGACAGTAATGGTGCTAAATCCTTAGGGAAAAGGAGTTGAAGAGAGCTATGATTTCGATGTCACAAAATTAGACAACCTCTTTGATTTCTTGCTTGAGAGGGGACAGATCAAGTTGCCCGACAATCATGTTATGTTACCTCCTAATCAGTTGAAGAATAAGAAGTTCTACAAATTTCATAACGCAACTTCTCATTCTACTAACGAATGCAGAATTTTCTAGCAACATATACAGAGGGCTATTCATCAAGGGAAGCTCAAATTTGATACACCTCGGAAGATGAAAGTTGATGATAATCCTTTCCTAAGAGATCAAAACATGGTTGATGCTAGGTTGCTCAAAGGGAAGACTAAAGTCCTAACATCAACTAGGGCCAAAGAAGTCAGAACCATCGACCCAAAGATGCAAATATCGGCTGATGAATATAGAGAGATTAGAAGGCATTGTGACAAACAGAAGAACCGATATCAGCGGAGAGAGATGTCAAGGGATGGGATGATAAGGCCGCGTGTCACATCTCAAATTTTGTTAAATAAATGGCAACAACAGAAGGAAAAGGATTATTAATGTTGGTTAGAAGAGAAAGAATACCAGCGTCAATAGGAGGAAGAGAGGTATGAAAGAAATCAAGCTGAATCACATTGGAATTGTCCTTTCTTCAGACATTGTTGGAATGAAAGTTTGAAATTGCCTACTAGAAATAATTGCCTAGAGTGTAGTGAGCAATATTGGGAGTTTAGGTAATCTCAAGCCATCCGCCGATCTATCCATGCTCAAGATGAGTATCACATAATAATATGAATCAGCGCTTAAAAATAGAAGTATTCATGATCGGCTTGGGAAGCGAGTTGTTGATCAAAACTAGGCTGACTATGAAGAAGAAAGTAATGAGGAAGAGTATGTTTGGCAGAAAGGGCAATAGTGTCTAGGAGGTTTGATAAGAAGCTAGAAAAGAAGGGTACAACGCCTAAGGAACAGAGAGCTAGAATAGGCTCAGACATCTAGTAGACCTCCAGTGTGGTGAGCTAGGCAAACAGCCGATAGGGGTCAACCATCGGCTAATATTTAAATGACTTTTCTGTTGCCGTCAGAATTTAGAGCTCCAGCGGATCAAGAAGTCTATTTAGATTTCAATGAATTGGAGTATGAGGAGATAGTTGCCAAGTTGATAGTAGTACAGCTAGCTATATTTGATAAGCCAGTCAAGCATCGGCACTTAAAGGCTTTATATGTAAAAGGTTTTTGTTGATGGGAAGCCGATGAGCAAAATGTTAGTAGATGGAGGTGCTTCTGTTAATCTTATGCCTTATACTACTTTTTGCAAGCTTGGCAAGGGACCAGGAGATTTGATTAAGACCGACATGATGCTTAAGGATTTCGGGGGTAATGCATCTAAGACTAGGGGCAATGAATGTCAAATTGACAATTAGAAGTAAGACTTTGCTCACCACATTCTTCGTCATTGATGGAAAAGGTTCATATAGTTTACTCCTTGGTCGTGATTGGATTCATGCAAATTGTTGTGTACCAT
Organism: Miscanthus floridulus; assembly: GCF_019320115.1. Taxonomy (NCBI): domain Eukaryota; kingdom Viridiplantae; phylum Streptophyta; class Magnoliopsida; order Poales; family Poaceae; genus Miscanthus; species Miscanthus floridulus. The sequence continues at coordinate 131,401,625 of NC_089580.1, read as the reverse complement.
CGACCATGCATCAATGTTTGATTCAGTGGCATGGAGATGATGTTGAGCTGGTTCACGCTGATGATTCTATGAGTATTGCAACAACTAATCTAATGTATTAGGAGCTAGAAGACTTCAAATGTTTTTCTAGCAAGCTATGGGAAGGGGGCTTCATTAAGATCAATGATGAAAGCCAACAGCCAATCCAAGCAATCGGCTCTGAGAGTTTGTTTTAATGGATAATCCAATAGATGGTATAGATGGTAAGCTAGGGCATGGCTTTACGACGACCGATGAATTAGAGGAGATAGACATTGGTCCTAGAGATAGGCCTAGGCCGACATATGTGAATGCTAAGTCAAAATCTGAGTACAAGCAAGAGTTGATATATTTATTAAAGAAATTTAAAGATTGTTTTGCTTAATGAGATGCCTGGCCCAGATCGATCAATTGTTAATCATTGGTCTGAAGAGTTTTGGTGCAACCTATCAAGAAGCGATCAATGGAAAATATCTAAAGGAATATTATTCTAGCGTTTGGATCAATATTTGACAGCCAATTTGTTCAGCCATCGGCTCTAATAGCCGGTACCAGAAGAGTATCGTCTTTAGCTCAAAATTACCCCCAAAGGAAAAGCCGATATGAGATGTATCGCCTATAGAACAAAAACAAACACAGAGACAATCATGATGTATACAAAGGCATTGCAGAAAAGTACACTAAGATATGATCATAGAAAAATAGAAGATTTTTTTCATTGATTAGTTTGCCCTAAATACAAACTAATCAAAAACATTGTTTATCACATCCTGAGTGGATGTGATGTCCATGATGGCCTCCGCTGCATCGACGAAGTCCTCAATTAACTCCTCATGCTCCTCGGGGCCATCACCCATTGGGAAACTGGTCTCCATGGTATGGACCTCGTACCCAGTCTTGACCTACGCCGTGGCCAGCACCACCGATGCGCCATGATGGATGCCATGAAGGGCGATCTCTTGGACACGGGCCAGGACGTTGTGGAGATGGGTGTTGATGAGAGGGCCCTAGGCATTGACGGCCACCATAGCCACGTTCATCACCAGTCGGAGGGACTCCAACTGCACTGTTAGGGCTGGCGATCACAGAAACAAAAGAGCCATCAAGATAAAGACAGTGGAAATTAGAAGAAGCATTTTCTTGAAGTTCATCTTACCCGCCACCATGGCGTCAGATTTGGCTAGCCGCACCCGAGCAGCGTAGGCCTCTTCCTCGGCAGTGAGAAGGGAGGCTTGAGAGGCCCCAAGGTGGATCTCAAGCTAACCATCCTAAGTTGCCTTGAAATAATGGTCCTGAGCTGCCCTCCACTCCCGGAGGCAACACCAAGCGTCGTCGCCATTGTAGGAGTCGGAGGAGTCTGACAATGAGTCCGGCGTAGAGGCAGCATCAGATACAGTATTGGAGGGATCTCCGGCCCTAGGAGGAAGTGGACGAAGGCTATCATTCAAGACAAACCTATAAACAAGTTAGAAAAGTTCATTGCCATAAGCAGAAGATGTCGATCTCACCTCATACGATGGAGGCGCTGGCTCATCGGCAGGTTCTCCTCCAAAACCTCCTCCGCCGTGCGCTTGCCTCGGTTGTCCTCGCCAGCCATAAGGTTGATTGGATCTACGAGAAGGGGAAAGAAAACTGCTACAGAGTTTGTGAGGATAGAGAAGTGCAAATGAACAGGAACAATTGGGCGAGTATAGATGTGTTTGAGGTCGAAGCCCTCGACTATTATTTGTAGCCATGAAGCAAGGTGGTAGATATCTCGGGACGTGCAAAAGGCAACCGCAATTAATAGAAGGTGAAGCGCCACCTCACTAATGCCGAATAGAATGCAGCGTTGATAACTGAGGATAGAAGATTGAGGAGTTTTCTTAATAAAGGCCGTGTTTTTAGACTTAATTGGATTAAGATTAGAGGTTTGGAATTGGCTATTTTCAAATTAGCTCTTTAGCCAAGACAAGAAATACAATAGATCGATAGAAAATATGGTTATCATTGGTTCCACACAAAATACATGTTGGTATGTAGATTACAAATTTAGAACATCCTGGATTGCTTTCAATGCTTTTAGCCAGATAGCATCGACTTCTGTGATTTGTTGCTTGTCTTCTTCAGTTGATCCGAGAATATCCTCAAGGCTGCTATAGATGGCCCTGCCTTCTTTGAATTTGGTCAGCAGTTCCTGTTTCTTCTGCTTAATGGCATTAGGTATTTGAGCCAGGTTGGACTTATGGCAATCGATGGTAGCCTTCACGTTCTCCAATTCCTTCTCAAGTTCTGCATGCTTGGTTTCTAGTTGGGTCAACTCTGGATCGATCCTGAGGGAGGAGCTCTTCAAATTATTGATCAATTGTGTCAGCTCTTTGGCCTCTTGTCTGTTGGAGTTCATATTGGCCAATAAAGTTTCACGATTGGATAGGTTCCTCTGAGCCTTTTCACCTTTGGGGCTTGATCTTCAATGATGGATAAAGGTGACAAGACTTTGATAAGAACTGGGGATAAATTATCCATAATGGCTGAGAAGACTCTTTACATTGAATCTGCATCTTGGACCAAATCGGCTATATTCTTCTCAAGCATTAGCAATATGTCCCTTAGCCAATTTCTGGTCTCTTCTGATAAAGCTTCTTTAGAAGAAGTGGCTGATGAGCTCATTTCATCTTCATCTAGATACTCTTCAAGATTGAAAGAGTAGCTCGGAGCTAGAAAATTAAGTACCTATATACAAGAAAATCTTGTTAGGAGGATTGAATCAGTTGATAATAAGATAAATGGTGAAGTAAATATGGTACCTTTTCTAGGATAGCTTCTATCTAAGAAGAAGAAATGGCTGATGATGCACCGATGGTATCTGATTCAATTGGCTCTGAACTTTCAACATCCGTATCTACAAAGATCAAGGAAAAATTTTCAATTCATGCTTGCTGCAGAAGGATAAAATAGACATGTGACTTCCTTACCATCAATTTTTTGCTAGACTAGAGGTCCGATAGTCTGGGTGTTGACAACAACAGGTTCATTTTCAATGGGTAGACTGTCAGACTCCTGCTCTTGCATAAACATTTCCTCAGGGAGTATCTGGCGTGATAAATGGTCAGAGAATGGTAGAAATTGAATAAGAACTAAGAATTTTGAGGAGATACCTTGGCAACATCAGGGATTGACGTGGAAGGGTTCTAATCTTCTGCAGTCTTAGAAGCATCAGTTGGTTCCACCAAAATTGGCTCCTTTTGAGGATTGGCTGATGAAGGTTTAGTTGATGCTGAATTAAATGCCTAGGACAACAGTTCCGCACCCAGAGCAGATTGGGATACAATGGTTGATAATTGTGAAGGAAGGGGATTAGAAGTTGAATATTATTTTGAGGAAAGGACAAATTGTTTTACCTAGGCAGTTGATGGTCTCGTTCTATGAAGTCTTTCCTAGTAACAGTTTTTTGAGTTGTCCCTTGGGCTGTCTTATGTTTTGAGTATTGATACGTTACAATTGTAGAGGCAGCTTGAGTTTTCATCAGTTTCTTCAGTGTGGGTGCGGTTGATCCCATTCTTGAGGCTGGACATGGTGGCTGATAATCTATAAGATGCCCTTTCCTGTCCAAGCTTGGGGGATCAAATTCAGTGTCCTAAAAAGGTCTGTTAGAACAGTTGGTAGGGAAATTCATCGAATATTTTTTCTAAAAAAAGGGAATGATAAGTTACCTCACTGTTGGAAACAAACTCTCCATCTAGAGCTATGCATCTAGGATGGATCGATCCATAGAAGAGATGGGAGTGCCATTCTTGCCACCAGGAGTCAAAAAGGTTGGAAGAGAAGTTAACTCTTGTCCAATCATGCAAGCAAAAGGAAGGAAGATCTGATCCTAGTTGAAAGACTTTGGAAGCTTCCATCACTTCACTAATACCTTCTCTTGGCTTCAGAGTATTCTTGAACAACAATTGAGGAGGCAGTTGACTAGGACCAAACTGATAAGCTATAAAAGAAGGGTTGTAAAACTCATAGGTTGGGAGGTTGCCTGGAAGAAAGGAACCTGTATTGCCATGGCCATGACAAAATTCGGCTAGAAGAACACAAGGTTTGATGAAAGAATTGAAGATTGCAGCTGTCGTTTTGTCCGAGCAGCCTGATTCAAATCAAAATTTGAATGGGAAGACCAACTCATTGTTCTCATCCTTATCATAGGGTAGCCAAGTCAGAATATCTGCATCAAACCCTCTATAAAACTTCTTGAAAAGATGGCCAACATCGATAGCAATTGTTATGGCCGATGCAGCTTCATCATAGTTCATGCACTGACGGGTTCTTCCTTCTTCACCTCTGTACTCCTCGTCAAGGTTGGAGGAGGGAAAGCTCAAATTTTGGAGATTTGGCTTTACAATCTTATGCATATACAAATTTGACCACATTTGTATTAACCATCAAGAGCCGCTGATGGTGTGCACTGCTTCATTCTTCAGCAGCTGAGCGGCCACTTGATGCATCAAATGGTAAGCCAATCCCAATAGATACTTTCTAAGAGGAATCTCAATGCCTACTGCCAGATGCTCTGCCATGAGTTTGTGATTGTAAGTCGGACCACAAGATGACCCACAGAAGATGAATCTTTCTAACCACATGTTCAGAAAGGCCACATATTCTCTATCACTGATAGTTGATTCGTCTCCAATATGGTTTAGAATGTAGCTTGCCCAACAGGTGCAGTATGATATTTTGGCTAATTTCTTGGATCCAACACTTAAGAAGTCAAAAGGTTGCATTGATAATGTTATTCTAAGGCCGGTCAACATATAAACATCGGCCAAAGTGATGGTCATTGGGCCATGACCAAAAACAGAAGCATTTAGGGTGTTAGACCAGAAATAAGATGCAGAAATCTGGAGTGAATCATTCCTCTCCATTCCAGACAACGAGAGTGTCAAGCATTGATTCAAATCATAAATCTCCCAATCTCTAGCCTTTTTTCTCGATACCCTACGAAACCAATCTCTCCATCCCCTAGGTATTTTGGGCCAGTTTCTGAAGAGAGTTTTGGTATTCTAGGAGGACAAATCCACTATAGATTGTTTGAAGGGGATTCAGTTGGTTTCTTGACGGATAAAATCAGATGGGTCAGGGTCACCCATAGGCCCAAGAAAATAGGCATTAGGAGCAATAGCCAATGGAATCAAGATTTTGTTCCTCATTTCCTAGAAACCAGGTAAAATAAATTTCAGAAGAAAGGAAACGTAGGGTAACGGCTGATACTTGGAAAAAAGGAACCTGGAAGCATACCTCAGGAACGTGGTCGTTGGTCGCCATTGCAGCCAAAATAGATCCGAATCCAGAAAAGGTTGCAAAGGAATGATTTGACGAGCAGCTCGAGCAGAGGAAAAACTGCTAGGGTTGGAGCTCTAGTAGCAGTGGCTTTGGTTGTTGAGGCTCGCTCGAAGAAGGGGAAAGTAGATGGGCCGAATGAATCGGAGATGATACTGTTGGGGTATTATATAAAATTCAGACCAAGAATATCAAGAGTCACGCGTATATCTCGGAATAAACGGTTGCGACATGGCAAACAGGTAAACTAAAATTTTGGAATAGAATCATTTTATCCCAAAATTGGGGGGCATGTGTTTACACCAAATTTTGGGAAGAAGAACGTGGGAAACTTGAAGCTTCCAAGATTGTGTCATCAAGGAATTGATTGTAGAATGATTGATATCAGCTGATTCAGATACTATACTAGGATCGGCTCTCTTCGGATGACATCAACAGATAATGTCAATGAGCTACGGTTGGCATCCGGAGAAACATGTTGGACTCTACAAAAAAGGGAAAGATTAGGGTCTAATTTATCTTAAGTTGGGAATGTTTTCTCTTATATCAAATATTGTAATAAGTCGTACTTGAGTAGGATTCATGCTTAGGTTCCGAGTATAAATATTGCACCCCATCTATTGTAAAGGACATCCAATCAATCAATACCAATTACTTTTTTTGGCTTTACGCCAACCCTTAGGAGTAGGAGTAGTGTAGATCTCGGTGAGTTCTTCAACAAGCAGGGCTGCATCGGTACGGCCGACCTCTAGCTTGTGTGTAAGTACCATCATGGCTTATTCTTCTATGTGTGAGGCTGCATCGATCTGGCCGACCTCTTGCGAGCTCTAGTATAAGCTAGTTATCGATCCTTATCTAGTTCAAGTACAGCTACATCGGTTAAGTTCGACCTCCACTGCTCGAATTAGATTAAGGACAAGTTATCGGCTCTACCTAAGGGTGGCATCCTTCGGGTAGATTCATTAAGTTACCGATCTTGCTAACGTTCTTATTGTCATTAGTTTTCAGTAACATCAACCTACCCGATCGAGATCGATCTAGATCGGCCTCACATCCTTTTAATCCCTCGTTTATTTTGTTACATTGTGATGGTTCTTACTTTAAATGATGGATTATGTTTTATTGGCTGTTCTGCTTCGATCTTGATCATGCATAGTACACGATTAAGGCATGTCTGATCTTAAGAAGGTTTATTAGCTAGTTAAATCTAGTCTATAGCTCACTATTATAGATGCATCGATCCGGTCGATCCCCACTGTTAGTACTTTAGATCGGAGGATGCTGACTGGTGGATTTGCTTTCGACCAGGCATGACCTTGGCTGTTTGCTATGCCTGCATTGGCTAAATAGCCGATCGCCAACACTTTAACGCTCATAGTATGTTTTATGATCATGTTAAATGTGAATAGATCTATTTGCTTTAAAAGGTTTAATCTGTTATCTTTATCATGGTTGCCATCGATCTGGTTGAACCCCACTGTTAAAGATAATAGGTAAGATTTGAGGAGTTTATAGGTCTGCTCATGTTGAATAGTCGATTGTTTACATGCTATGATCCTTTTTCTACCTGAATCGGCTATTTCAGCCGATTCGCCTGTGCTTTCACACGTATAGCATGTCTTTCAGAAACCTGTCGACGTATAGGTGGTTTTACGAGTTCTTTGGCTTTAGTTTGTTGTTATCATCATAGTTGCATCGATCCGGTCGAACCTCGCTGTTGATGGTAAGAGATTAGATTCAGAGCGTTTGTCGATCCATTCGTACTAGACAGTCGATTTGTTTGCATGTTATATTCTTTCTCGTTAAACTTATCGGCTCAATGCTTTATACTGGTTATATTTATCTAGCTGATGATGTTACTTATATCTGGGTGCATTGCATTAGTTACCATAAAATCGATTACGACCCGCGAGCTTCACAGTCCTTAACAGCCGATTTTCTCTTGTATCGGCTATTTAGTCGATTTTCCCATCTGGCTGCTCGCGAAGCGGCACACTTGGAACTGTTTGGGCAAAACCGGCATGTTCCACCTTAAATTACCGATAAACTTTCTCTCCTTGTCAATTGCAGGTCAAATTGACTAGCATGCCTTCGGGAATTCATAGGATCGGTTGGTCCTACGTTGAAGCCAAGCGGATCTCCGGGCTCATCCTAAGCAGATCCTTTCGGCTTGCCGTGTGCCAGGCGCATTGTCACATTTTTTATGCTGATAGCCCTTCACACTTGCAACCGGTCCATCAAGCCAAGTCATGTCTTTATCTTCTCCACCTTGATCACATGACTCAATGCCATGTCTCATATGCAATGAGCTCCTTCATCATATGTGTGAGCTTTGCAACATTGCCGAGCCATTTTTACCTCCATGGCATATGTTGCTCACACACATGTACCTGTGGACTAAACACTTGTGTATCTCACATTAAACATAATTAGTCCACCTAGGTTGTCACTCAATTATCAAAACCAAATAAGAACCTTTCAATGGTACGCGCGAGGGGAGGTCACGGGTTCGAATCCCCGCAACCGCAAAGTGCGCGGAAAATGCCATGACTTACGGGGGCCTCCTCGGATTAAAAAAATCATATTTTTTGTGGATTCATGAATTTCTAGAAACGGATTTGTAGGGGCGGCTCAATATCCAGCTGCCCTTCAAATAGTGAGCCGCCGCTACAAATCAGCCATTTCTAGCAACAGGAGCGTAGGGGCAGCTGGCAAAACTACCCCTACAAACCCATTTCAGCCGCCCCTAAAAATCCTTAGGGTAGTAGTGTGTCGGCCGTTGGATATTTTCATCTGGACATCACTTAACACATTTGTTCCTAGCTAGATCTCAGTATTTCTTCTGTCAGATCGTGAAAAGATCTAATGGAACTTTAGTCTACTGCTAGGTTGTTTTTCTTTGCTCATCAATTAAGATAAGAGGATGCTAGACAATGTTTGGTCAGTTTATGCGAGCTTGCCTCTGTACTCTCTCAGAAAAAAAGTTCAGTCTTCCTCCACTTTTATGTCTATATATATCTATATCTATATTAAAGATAGAAAAGATTCTTCCATTATTTTTTTAGTTCCCACAATATTCTTAGTTTCTCACATGCTTCCGGTCCCGTATACATATGGGACCTAGATTCATGATCCATGCTCATACAAGTTAGAACGACACACATTTAGCGACGGTATATAGTTCGACTCCAAGCCGCGTGAAGTCTGATTTCAAGATGGAACAACTGATGATCATTTAAGAAATCTCTCGTCTAGGTGACCAAAGAAACACTACTATGTTGAATTTTTTAGTCATGTGGGAACATATTTCCTGAGGCGGTCTCGGTGTAGGGACTGTGTTAGTAGAAAACTACAAAGGCCCGTTGTCGGGGACCTAATACCGGGGTACCTAATGAGGTGGAATTAATAACCATCGAACATTGACGCTTCTGGTCAGACAAGAACACTACTACACTTCTTGCCCGAATGATGGAAGATTGGTTTCGCATCCCCCGACCCCCGAGGGCTAAGACTTCGCCTCGCCCGATGGTTAAGGGTTGGCTCCACCTCACCCGAACACCTAAGGGCTAGCTCCACCTCACCAACATCTAAGGGCTGGCTCCACCTCGCCCAACGGCTGAGGGCTGGCTCTGCCTCACCTGAATGACTAAGGGCTGGCTCTGCCTTGCCCGATGTCTAAGGGCTGGCTCTATCTCGCCTGACAGCTAAGGGCTGGCTCCACCTTGCCTGAACGCCTAAGGGCTGGCTCCGCCCCGCCCGATGGTTGAGGGCTAGCTCCGCCTCACCCGATGGCTGAGGGCTGGCTCTGCCTAGCCTGAACGCCTGAGGGCTGGCTCCGCCTCGCCCGATGACTGAGGGCTGGCTCTGCCTCGCCCAACATCGAAGGGCTGGCTCTGCCTCGCCCGATGGCTGAGGGCTAGCTCTTCCTCACCCAAACACCTGAGGGCTAGCTCTGCCCCGCCCGATGGCTGAGGGCTGCCTCCGCCTCGCCCGACACCTGAGGGCTGGCTTTGCCTCACCCGACGACTGAGGACAGGCTTTGTCTCGCCCAATGCCTAAGGGCTGGCTCTGCCTCGCCCGATGGCTACACCCTGTTCCTTCATAAATATGAGCATAGGGTATGACAAGACATTCGAGTTAACCGTAGTACCGAGGGCCATGCCATGCGTGCCTACAGGAAGGTACTATCAGGATACGATGGGACGGGAACTTTAGGCCCTTTTTTACCTGATAGAGCCCAAACAGTGTTGTAGGCGCCAACTTTGGACCCACAGTGTTGTAGGCACCGCCATCAGCCCTCGGACATGAATACTAACACGAGCATACGACAACCACTAAAATCTAAGACAGAGCTCACATCATCCATAGTGATGGACGTATGGTCACTTCCCCATCTACTCCACGAAGGGTCACAGCTCGGCTCTCTGGCAAGCCACACCATCCGCCAGTGTAGGATGGGACGCACCCACTTGCTGAAAGAGGCCAGGGCATGGCCCTATGAGAATCAATGAACACGCCATTCCTGGCATGGTCTGCCATGTTAGCAGGGCAGGCAGAGGGGAAAAGGAAGACCCAGCTCCCTCGAAGGACCTTCTCTATCTTTGGTTTTTTCCTCTTTCTCCTGTCTGTAACCCCTGCTCCCCCCTTGGTCTATAAAAGGGAGGGCAGGGCACCCCACTAAAGGACCGATCATTCTTGACATACAAGACACAACCAAACAGCAACCGAACTCTTGGCGTCCTTTCGACCTTTTCATCGAAGACTTAGGACCCGTCCCTCTCTTGACCATTTGTACCCCCTACTATGAACATTTTTTGGTACTAATAACCCGAGCAGCAGCAAACTAGACATAGGGACATTCTGCCCGAACTAGTATAAACCTTGTGTCCTTTAGTACACCATCCGAGCCTAACGCGCAACAATTATAAATTTACTAGCCGGTGTTTGTTTGAAACACTGACAGTTGGCGCACCAGGTAGGGGCCTTTTCATGTTCCAAACCAGGCCTCGGATGGCTAGCAACGTAAATAGCTAGGTCCTAGGCGCACACATGCATTTTGGTGACCTAGACTTCATCGTCATGGTGGGAGGAGAGTTGGCGTTGACCCACGTCGCCATCCAATCTCTTCCCTCCATCGACTTTAGCTACAGGAGGCTTGAGCTCTAGCCCGGCGTCCCCCTCAGACCCCAGCCTTCCAAGGAGGATCCACGCCACCTCACCCTCTCTCCAGAACACTCCACACGGAACGCCTCGATGGTGCTTCCGTTTGATCTCCGCAATGCCACAGCGACCGTAAGCCACCTTGTGGCACAGCGCATGATCCTATCTCCTATGAACAATGAGTTCATGGGGATGATCAAAAGCATCACGGAATCCCTCCACGGCCTCCTCGTGGAGGGGCCAGGGTTGGATTCTGGCTTTGACTCTAGCAGGGGGAGCCATCACCCCTCCTAGGAATGTTTCGTGGTGGAAACCCCTGAAGGACACATCGAAAGTGTCTCTGTGGAGGAGACTACTCCAGCAGGCAACCTCAACAGCAGAACCAAAGGGGGGACAGTGGCCCCACCACTCATAGGGGTGGAGAAGCTGAGAGCCCAAAAGCGGGAGATAGATGAAGCCAGACAACAGCTTGTTTGGGAGTCCGCGGAGGTCGATCAGGAGATCGAACGCCACGGAAACTGTGGGCGCGCACGCTTCATGGCCCGTGACATAAACCAAAGGATCATCATCGATGATGAAACCCTTCCTCACTTCACTCAAGCAAGCCAGAACATGGCCGCTGCAATGGCCTTGCTTCATGGCCTTCTAAAGGCCACAACGCCCGAGGATCATCGGGCCCACCGCGAAATACGCACGCTGCTCGAGCATGCGGCGGTGCAGCAGGCAGAAAGCTCGTTGTCCCAATGACGCTAGCTCGACACCAGCCAGCGTATGCCCTCGGTGCAACCCACCAGGGACACATCAGTCCACCAAGCACCACAAGGTGGCAGGTAGCGCACTGTGGCCCAGATACATTAGCGTCTCGGCCGCAACCACGATGCACGCAGCACCATCGACGCTCGTAGATGCACCAATAGCAACCCAAGAGAAGGAGCCCGCCGTGGCTATCATCCTCGATGCGGTGGATGCTACGATAGTGGCAAGGACCAGAGCCTGAGCCTTGACTTGCCAGGGACTCAGGCCTTCAACTAGCACATCCTCAATGCTGGATTCCCACCAAGGTATCAACCACCTACCAATATCCCTAAATACTCTGGGGAGACAAACCCTGGACTTTGGCTTGAAGACTATCAAGCCGGTGGTGCGGATAATGATGACTTCATTATCCGCAACCTTGCACTGTTCTTGGCCGATTTGGCACGAGTGTGGTTGGAACACCTGCCGTCCAACACAATCCATAGTTGGGCAGATCTGAAGGAGATCTTTATGGGAAACTTCTAGGGCATGTACAAGCGCCCTAGGAACCCATGGGACCTCAAGAACTACCATTAGAAGTCCGGTGAGACCTTCCATGGGTACATCCGGCGCTTCTCCCAGCAGTGCAACGAGCTCCCTAACATTGTCGACGCCGACGTAATAGGAGCCCTCCTACCCAGTACGGCCTATGAGTCCTTGGTTCATAAGTAGGGATGCTAGGGCCCACAAACCACCATGGAACTCCTGGACATCGCCACCAGCCATGCCTTAGGAGAGGGGGCGGTCGGAGCGATCTTCGATCGCCTCGAGGGCAAGGCAAGGCGGGGCGAGGGTGCCGGCGAAGGCACCTCTAATCGTTCTGCCAAAAGCAAGAACAAGAAGCAATGGCGTGAGGACTCTCTCATGGCCACCACTGATTGTAAGGGTGGTCAAAAGCCCACAGAGGGCACTCCGAACCACTTCAAAAAATTACTCGAGGGGCCATGCCTGAACCACGCCTTTCCCGTAAAGCATCTGCTCAAGGACTGTAGCCTCATGCGAAAGTTCTTGTCCAAAAGCTCCAACAAAAGGGAGCTGGGGAAGGAACCTGCCCCCACTGCGGACAACACCGAGGAAAAGGACGATGGCTTTCCAACATCGGACGGCTGCCTTATGATCTTCGGAGGCTTAGTGGCCTATGACTCCAAATGCCGCCAGAAGGTCGCTTGCCGTGAAGTCCACATGGCCCAACCGGCCACACCTCCCTTCCTCCGGTGGTCGGAATATGCCATAACCTTCGATCGGACCGACCATCCGGATACCATCCCGCACCCAGGGAGATATCCGCTTGTGGTCGACCTGATCGTTGGCCCAAAACAACTCACCAAAGTACTGATGGACAGAGGCAGTGGCCTCAACATCATGTACGCCAAGACGCTCGACGTGATGGGCGTCGACCGAACACGCCTCCACCCAACCCGAGTGCCTTTCCATGGCATCGTGCCTAGGAAGTAGGCCATGCCACTCGAGCAAATTGATCTGCTCGTTACCTTTGGGGATCAGTTTAATTACAGGACTCAGACCCTCACCTTTGAGGTGGTTGGGTTCCCTAGAACCTTCCATGCCATCCTAGGACAATCATGCTACACAAAGTTCATGGCCGTCCCCAACTACACATACCTCAAGCTGAAGATGCCAGGCCCCCACGGGGTCATCACCGTCGGCACCTCCTTCCAGCGGGCCTACGAGTGCAAGGTCAAGTGCTGCGGCCAAGCCACAACAATCGTCGCCTCTAGGGAACTCACCGCCCTCAAGGAGGAGGTCACCGAAGAAGCGCCCGACGTGAAGAAATCAACTGGGTCGTTCGAATTAGCAGAGGGGTCCAAGGGGGTTCTCATAGATTCTAGTAGCTCCGAGGGTAAAATGATACGCATTGGTACCACACTTTCCTCTGAATAGGAAAGCGCGCTTGTCGACTTCCTCCACGGCAACAAAGACATCTTTGCATGGAAACCCTCGGATATGCTAGGCATACCTTGAAAATCCATCCAGGCACCAAGCCGGTGAAGCAACGCCTATGTTGCTTCGATGAGGAAAAGCGTAGGGCCATCAGTGAAGAGATAGCAAAACTGTCGGCCACCGGATTCATCAGGGAAGTACACCACCCAGAGTGGTTAGCTAATCCCATTCTCATGCGAAAGAAGAGCAGGAAATGGAGGATGTGTGTAGACTATACGGGTCTCAACAAGACGTGTCCAAAGGATCCATTTCCTTTGCCGCACATAGACCAAATAGTCGACTCTACCACAGGGTGCGAAACCCTCTACTTCCTTGATGCCTACTCCGGCTACGATCAAATCACGATGAAGGAGTCTGACCAGCTCGCAACATCTTTCATCACCCCTTCAGATCATTCTGCTACGTCTCAATGCCATTCAGTCTGAAGAACGCTAGGGCTATGTACTAGCACTGTATGCTCAAATGCTTCGAGGACCTCATTGGGCGGACCATTGAGGCCTACGTCGACGACATCGTAGTTAAGTCCAAATGGGCTGACCACCTCATCGCCAATCTTGAGCAAACCTTTGCGAAACTCTAGGCGAATGGCATCAAACTCAATCCCGAGAAGTGCATTTTTGAGGTCCTAAGGGGCATGCTACTCGGCTTCATCGTCTCCGAGCATGGCATCGAAGCCAACCCGGAGAAGATTTTAGCCATCATAAGGATGGGCCCAATTCAGAACATAAAGGGGGTTCACGGATCATAGGGTGCCTTGCCGCCCTCAGCCGATTCATCTCATGCCTCAATTAAGGAGGTCTCCCCCTTTATCGACTCCTGAAGAAAGCCGACCGCTTTGAGTGGACATCCGAGGCCTAGGAGGCACTTAACATGGTCAAACTACTTCTAACAAGGCCCCCGATCCTAGTTCCTCCAAGCGACGGAGAATCCCTCCTGCTATACATAGCGGCAACCACACAAGTGGTCAGCGCCACCCTGGTAGTAGAGCAAGAGGAAGAAGGGCACGCACTCAAGGTGCAGTGCCCTATGTACTTCATCAGTGAGGTCCTATCCGACTCCAAGACCCGCTACTCCCAAATCCAGAAGCTCCTATACACCATCCTCATCACCAAAAGGAAGCTATGCCACTACTTCAAGTCGCACCCCATAACAGTCATGACATCATTCCCCCTCGGCAAGGTCATCCAGAGCCAGGACACCACCAGAAGAACCACAAAGTGGGCACTCGAGTTGATGGATCAAGGCATCTCATATGCCTCTTGAACGGTGATCAAGTCCCAAGTGTTGGCTGACTTCATTGCGGAAAGGACCAAGGTCCAGACACCACCGACGGTCGTTGATCAAGAGTACTAGATGATGTACTTTGACGGATCATTGATGAAGAAGGGCACCGACATGGGGCTAGTCTTCATATCACCCCTTGGGGTCCGCATGAGGTACATGGTTCGGCTCCATTTCCCCTCATCAAATAATGTGGCTGAGTATGAAGCGCTCATCAATGGCCTACGAATTGCCATCGAGTTGGGCATCCGATGCCTCGACATCTAGGGTGACTCCTAGCTTGTCATCAACCAAGTCATGAAGGAGTCGAGCTGCCACAACGCTAAGATGGCTGCGTACTGCCAAGAGGTCCAACGGCTGGAGGACAAATTCAATGGCCTCAAACTCAATCACATCCTGAGGCGCCTCAATGAGGCGGCCGACGTGCTTGCCAAAGCAGCATCTAGCCGAGAGCCAGTGCTAATGGGCATCTTTGCTAGCAACCAACACAAACCCTTGGTACACTACAAAGGGTCAGAGCAGGCCGATGATAGCCTGTCTGATCCAGCCCCGGGGGTAGACCAACCGACGGCTCCATCTGGCCCTGAGGTCATGGAGCTTGAAGAGGAACCAGCGACAGAGCCCAACCCTCTGGACGACTAGAGAACACTCTAGCTCGACTACCTCCTCCATGACACGCTATCGATGGACAAGACAGAAGCTCGATGGCTCGCACGTTGCGCCAAGTCCTTCGTTCTTGTACAAGGCGAACTCTACAAACGGAGCCACACCAGGATCCTGTAGCTCTGTATCCCCATCGAGCAGGGGAAGGTTCTACTAAGCGATATCCATGGTGGGGTCTGTGGTCACCACACCGCGCCTAGAACCTTGGTTGGGAATGCATTCCGATAGGGCTTCTACTGGCCCACTACAGTAGCCGATGCCAAGCAGATCATACGCACCTATGAAGGGTGCTAGTACTACGCTCGACAAACTCACCTCCTAGCCCAAGCACTCTAGATGATCCCCATCATGTGGCCCTTCTAGGTTTGGGGGCTTGATCTGGTTGCGCCTCTCAAGAAGGCACCCGGGGGCAACACCCACTTGCTTGTCACCATAGACAAGTTCACAAAATGGATCGAAGCTCGGCCGATCCCCGTAATCAAGTCTGAGCAAGCCGTGCTATTCTTCCTCGACATCATCCATCATTTTGGAGTACCAAACTCCATCATCATAGACAATGACACACAGTTCACCGACAAGAAATTCATTCGATTCTGTGATGAACAACACATTCGAGTCGATTGGGCCGTCGTCGCGCACCCCCGGACGAACGAGCAGGTCGAGTGCGCTAATGGCATGCTCCTATAGGGCCTCAAACCTAGGATCTTCAATCGGCTGAACAAGTTTGGCACGCACTGGGTCGCCGAGCTCCATGCGATGCTCTAGAGCCTGAGGACGACTCCCAGCCGGGTCATCGGCTACACGCCTTTCTTCACGGTCTATGCTTTCGAGGCTGTCCTCGCAACCGACCTCGACTATGGAGCGCCAAGAATCAGAGCATATGATGAATAGGGAGCCGAGGCATCCCACAAAGACACCATGGACCAGCTAGACAAAGCTTGCGACATCACCCTCCTCCGCTTGGCCAAGTACCAGCAGACGCTGCGTCGGTACCACAGCCGACGGGTGTGGGACCGAGCCTTCAATGTTGGGGACTTGGTTCTCCACCTTGTGCAGAGCAACAAGGACCATCACAAGCTCTCCTTGCCCTAGGAGGGACCATACATCATCGCGGAGGTACTCTAGCCAGGCTCCTACAAGTTGAAAACCATCGATGGAAAGTTTCTTACCAGTTATACTATGAGTACTACTATGGTCACCGCGCCACTCTCTCCATCGGCGACGTCCTACCGCTCCATGGGATCCTCGAGGGCGCTGTCATCTACAATGTCAAGCACCATGTCGGCGACTATGGTGCCTCCACCGAGGCATCCAGGGACTACGCTATCATGATCAGCCGCAACCCTGACAACGGCACCTCTGCCGGGGCGTCCAGGGACTACGCCATCATGATCAGCCGCAACCCTGACAATGGCACCTCCACCGGGGCACACAGGGACTACGCCATCGTGATCAGCCACAACCCTGACAACATCATCTTGACAGGGGGCATTTCCCGCCGAAGAAAGGCCACCACAAACGACGACAAAACCGACAATGCTTAGCACCCACCAGTGTACCTCCTCCTTCGGCGGAAGCGGCCCCTTCTCGGCAAAGGCGGCGGACACCATCTCATCTATGTTGGATGACCTCTAGCTCGACATCATGCTCTAGATTCAAGAGGGGATCTGTGAGTTTTTCTCTCCCTGGCATTACCATCTCTCACTTAGGAACTGCTGCGACGCATGAACGCATTCGGTGGAAAGGAAGGAGAAGAGGTAGCGGCTCCGAAGCAGGCGAAGGAATGGGATGAGAACTCCCCTCCCCCTCCCTATTTAAGGAAGAGGCGCAACAGCTGAGGAAAGGTGAAAGGTTGGGATGAAAAACTCTCTTCCTTCCCCAATTCAATGCAGATGGGAAATCGATGCTGACAGGAATCCAAGGGAACATGCCTGGACTGACGGGACGTGCTCTAATCAACAAGATGTCGCCTGGTCAAAACAAGATGTTGCCTGGGCATGGCCCACCACTACCGCATGCCGAGCGCAAGAATCATGGCGTACCCGCATGCAGGCGACTCTCTGCTTCCCCAGATAAGACCTTGGAACGGCCCGATGACGGAACCCCCATCCAGGGGGCCAACAGGCCTCCTAGGTCGATCGGACAGCCCAGGTAAAACAACAAATGAACAACCGCTGAAAGATAAGCACCTCTGTTTACTTCCTTTGCGTGTTAGTTACCGAGCGTCCGACCCCAGCAACGGCAGGGGCACGGGACAGTGCTCGGGGGCTGCCGAGGGTGTCTACTTGTTTAGACATCTTCATGGCCTGACCCCTCCTTACGTTTAAAAACCAGAGACATGGGGTGTGGGTGTAAAACTTTGGGTAAAACTAGATGAACCGCCAGACCCTATGCACCAGTGGTTATGGTGTTTTTGTTCACTAGCATAATCGAATTCACAGTTTCCCGTACCCCAAGTTTTTGCATCCGCCTTCTCAAGAAGGGTTCATAGGGGTCTGCCTACAGAATCTCCTTCAAGGAGAAGCTGTCAGGTCACTTAAAGTCAATCGAATGGCTTGAATCACCACCGAGAGATGGAAATGAAAAATCACAATGCTCGTGTAGGTCACGCCGGCCCCATCACAAACGTCAAACTCGAACCCTACACGGACATGTCTGGTAAGTGCTTCTCATTGCTCATACCACTGAGGTAACATTACCGACCCCTGCTTTCATTTCAATAAAATCATACATTAATCCCATCATCCAAACATTGCATATGCGATCGTCGCATCTCAACACTTCATGTCACGCCATGAAGCGACGCCTGCCTCATTCAATATGAGTGGCAACTGACCGAGGTTCGAAGGCCGTCCTGCAAAGGGCTTGAGGCCACCTCGCATCAAATAGAGCCAGGGGAGAAAAACCGTGATGAGCCCCAGTGGCCTAGCCTGACCCCGCTCAGAAGCGGACAGGGACATCTCGACCTTTCTCGTTCGATTCTAACCTCGAGCCAAACCCATAGAATCTCCATCGAGGAGAGGCCAATGGGCCACCTGAACCTACCAAATAGCTCGAGCATCTGTCGGGAGGCGGGTTAAGAAGTAGTGGAATGCCACATGAGGGCTCTGCCGACCCCGTCAGTGAATGATCTACCCAGATTCCACACGAACATACCCATTAGCGAGCTCATTGAGTGCGACACTTGAGCTGTCAAGGCAAGTGTCGTCAACTCAGCCCCTCCGGTTGCAGAAACCGATGACGGGGTGATGCGTGAAACTTGACCGATCCCTATCAGACCCTAAGGGGCTCAGGGGCTCGAGCCGCTAGATCCAAGATTGAGAGACCGAGGTTCAAAGGCTGACCCGCGAAGGGTCCAAGACCACCTCGCGTCAAACAAGAGCTAGGGAAGAAAACGCAGATGAGCCTCAACGGCCTTTGCCCAACCCGCCTTGAGGCGGATAGGGTCATCTCAACCTTCTAAAGTTCAATCTAGCCTCTTGCTGAGCCCATAGAATCCCCATTGAGGGGGAATCTATTGGAAGGCAGGTCAAGGAGCAATAGAACACCACCCTAGGGCTTTGCCGACCCTGTCGCATAGCAACGGGATCGGATTCCATCCGAACATCCCCGTTAGCGAGCTCATCAGGCACGTCACTCGAGCCGTCAAGGCAAGTAACACCGCCTCAACCCCTCCAGTTGTGAAAAACTATGAATGGGGCAATAGTCACAAAACAAGCCGGCCCTTGACCAAACCCCCACCACACATTGGGGCTCGGGGAAGGCCGGGCCAGCAATGAGACCAAACGCACGGTCATGGAACGATCGCCAAAATCCTAAGTAAGGGGTACATGCAAATACAAGAGTAAGATTCGTTGCCCTCACTTTGGTCTCCAGTGATGTCCGGCCCCAGCGACCGCAAGGGGTCGGATCTCACTCAAGGGTTGATAAAGGTATGAACACCTCCTTTTTTTGAAACAGTCGTTGCATCAAACCTTTTCCTCATGGTAAGACTGGCGGCAAGGTTTGTGGGAACAGAGAAATGAGCACGCCTGGTAAGAGAGCAAAAAGCCCATGCCCCGACGGCTACGGTAACTTTGCTCACTAGCTTAATCGAAATTTCCCCCTTATACACCTCGGGCCCTATGGTCTTAACGAATGGAAGGGTCGGATCGCATAAACCTCTTTTTTCCCAATTACAAAAGGGAAGAAAGTAAACCTAAACGAACGAAACAAAATTATGAAACGAAACTATTTTTGGACACAAAAATACCAACACTTGTCCACATATTACAGATAAATGTTTATCAAACTTATTAAACTAACTACTTCCTCGGAGGGAGAACTATGCCTTTCAGCCTGTTCGCTAGGTTCCGCGCAATGGGAGTCACCGCCTTCTCGATCTCATCTAGCTCAGAGTTGTTGTAGCCAGGCGCGAAGCCGAGGCTCATTACCTCCAAGTTAACTTCCTGATCATAGTGAGAGCAGGCAACAACAAAGGCTTGGGTGATCTTGGCATGGAAGGCATTCTCCTCAAGCTGGCCCACCCGCACCGTGATATCCATGGCACGGGCCGCAAGTGAGCTGGTTTCCTTTGGCCACGCCACCCCAAGGTCATCGAAGACCACCCCGATGGCGGCGCACAGAAGATCGTGCTCGTCACTCTCGACCTGAAGAGTCCACCACACCTTAGAAAGCTCCATACCCAGCCTGGCAGAGATGCTCTCGTCCTCCAGCCTTCGGGTCACCATGACTCCAAGATCCGCCCGGAGGGAGCTAACCACCTGACGCTCCTCATCGCGCTCTCAAACAACCCGCTCGTGCTCCTCGTAGACTGTGCCACGCTCCGAGTGGAGTCTCTCCGCAGTCTAGTGTAACTCGTCTCGCTCCCTGCATAGCTGGGCAATAACCTCGGCATCCTGATCCACCCCTGCTGCAGTGCCGTGGACCTGTCCTCGGCTTTTAGCTTGAGATTCCGCTCCATCTCTAGCTCATCTAGGAGTTTGACGGCCCGCTGGCAGGCCTCAACATCCTTCTAGAGCAGCTCACCCCACTCATTTTGGACCCTGGCAGCCGCCTCCTTGTCCTCCTGCACTCTCGCCGATAGATCCTTGAACATCCCATGGATCTCCTCCGCGTCCCAACGCGCCTCGGCTTCCCGCTGTTGGGTGGCAGCAAGCTAGGTGCCCAAATCTCCGTGCAGCCAGGCCTCCTCGGTGAGGCAGTCCCACTCTGCCTTCTTCTCATGGAGGAACCGGGATTTCTTCCGGCTACGAGTAATGAGGGACTGAAGAGAAGACCAGTGTCAAAAATACAAAAATACATGAAGAAAGAAGAGTGCGAAGGGAAAGATCAAGCGGATACCCGGCCATTGGGGATGATGATGTCACACAGGATGACCCAAGCCTGATCCAGGATGTCCATCATCACCGAGATCCCTTCATCGAGACTCCCCCGCTCTACGCTCTCGGTAGCATCATCGAGCGAGAAAAGGGTCGAAGTTGGATCTCGGGGATCCATCCCCTAGAGCGGCAGCTCGCCCCGCGCAGGCGAGCGGCTCCCCCCAACATCAGGGCCAAGGGCGACCTCCCGCTGGTCCTCTCCACCACCGCCATGACACCTGAGGACCCTCCGCCATGTCCCCCTCCATCCGGCTCGCCTCGGGCTCCATCGCCTGGGCCACCGGAGGCACGGATTGCGCCGCCCCCTCGGACACCACCATGGCTGTGTCTGGCTGCTCCTGGCTTGGCATGGTCATGGCCATCTCCGCTTGCGATGCTAGGGCCTCGACTTGCGGTGCCACGCCCACCATAGGAGGCGCCACAAGCGCGGGCGGCAGCTCCTTCTGCTCCAACGTAGGCGGCGGAGTCACCTCCACCATCATCTGCTCGGCAAGCCCTGAGGGCACTTCTTCAGCCTTGGCGCCTGCTTGACCTACCAACGGCGCGGGTGCCACCGCAGGTGGCACCAGACCAGCCGACAAGGCCGCAACATCAGTTCCGTTCCTGCCCAAAATAGGAGCGACGTCAAGTGATGGCACCCGTACAACCTGAAGAGCAACACTCTTCTTGGGCGCCAGCGCCAAAGAACGACCCCGTCACAAGAGTCTGCAAGAGGTAAAAGGCATAAGGCAAATAGAAAAAAATAGGAAAACATGAAAAACAGAGGAATCAGTGACTTACTCTGGCGCTGTTGGGGCGGTAGGAACATTTTGGGGATGAAACCCCAGATTCCTGCTCCAACTCATCTGGGTAGGACTGCTTCGAACCTGCCCCTTGCTCCCGAGCAGAGGGTCTCGCCTTTTGATCTCTGAGGGCGCGGCGGCGGAGCCAGCCCTCTCTATCGGTACCTCGGGCACGGCGGCAGGTTCGCCCGTCCCCATTGGCTCGTGGGGCGCGGCAATGGAGCCACCCCCCTCCATCAGCACCTCGGGCGCGGTGGTAGATCCGCCTCCCCCATCCACCGATCCTCCACCGGCACCCCGGGTGTGGCGGCGGATCCACCGGCTCCCACCGGACCCGAGGACATGCCGATGATTGGGACCACCTCCGCTAGCCTCATGGACTCACTTCCCCCCACATGGAACGAGAAGGGTCCCTGCGTGGACAATTGGGTGCCTGTCAGTGAATCCTCGCCCTCAAGGACATACCAATCCATGTCGGCTACTACCTCATCAAACTCCTCGTCATCGTCACTGCCTGTCTCCTCTCCTCGATCTCGTGCTTGCTGCTTCTGTAGCATCTCCTTCTTCTTGAGCTCCCTCGTCCTCCTATCCCACTTGGCCGTGGTGCGATTCGCTGTTGCTAGGATCTAATCCTTCGGCAGTGGAGCCTAGCTATCCCCGAGGACGAGTCTCTTTGGCTGGTCCCGCTATCCCGAGGTCAGCATCAAGGGGTCAGAAATTCAAGTGACAAGGAGGCATGGGAAAAGAGAACTTACGAAATCGATGAACCCTGATTCCGGTCGCATCGGGGGATGCCCCAGCACCGGATACACGAAATCAAGGACAACGCCGGTGCTGTCCTTTAAAGGCTCCATCGCCTCGTTGATCCGATGCACCACTTCGGTGGGGGGAGTGCTTCGTCGACGAGCGCCGTCCCTTTAGGCGATGCCCCGGGTGCCGTCAGGAACAGGGGGAGCGCGCGGCTCTTCAGCGGTGCCACCCTCCACATATGGTAGGCCCCGATGATCCTCGATCCCTTCACGCCCCTCTCCTTCAGAATTTGGAGGGTGGCGAGATGGTCCTTGATCCTCTTCTTATCTTTGTCTGGGACACCCCACTTCCACGACCCCGGGACCTCTTCGATGATGCGCTCGAAGTACACTGGCAAGGGGGCAGCCACGTTGTCCTTGACGTAAAACCACTACGAATGTCACCCCTTGTTGGAGGTCGACATACGCATCAACGTGTAGTTGTTCACCCGGTTGTTGCGCAGATGAATGCTGGCACATCCCATCGACATGCTCAACTCCTGCTTCCCGACCCACTTCTTTGATAGGTTGACGGCGAAGAGATACCACCATAGATCAAAGTGGGGACTAATCCCCTGGAACCCCTCACACAGGGCAACAAATGCCGCAATGTGCTAGACCCCATTGGGAGTAAGGTGCTGCAACTCCACCTGGTAGTAATCCAACAGCCCCCGAAGGAACTTATGAGCAGGTACGGCGAATCCCCGCTCGTGGAAGTGAGCAAAGGACACAACATATCCTTCGGGTAGTGATGGCTCATCCTCATCACCGGGCAGCCGCCACTCCTCAATGGCGGTCAATGGGCAAAGGAGGCCACAACGGATGAGGCCCTCCAGGCGCTGAGGGGTGATGTTGGATCTGCACCATGGCTCCATTGAAATGATGGGGGAGGGGGTGGATGCGAGCTTGACGGCGGTGGTGATGCGGGTGTGGAAGGCTCAGGCGATTGGCGGCGGAGGTTATAGATGCGAAGGCGAGGAGGCGAAGTACGGAACCCTAGGGGAGAACCCCATGGTTTTATAGGGGTGATGGATGCGAGAAGTGCAACCATCCGCCTCAGTCTCTGAGCCCACCACGATACACCACCACGTCACATCGTGGGATATGCCCCCGCGATCCCTATCCTTTCCCACCAAAATCACGCTAGGCATTTTGCCTTCCCAAGCAGACCAGGATTCTTTTCCCACAGAGGGGTTGCAGGTCAAAAAGCTTCTTCTCCGGCCCACCTGGGCCTAGGAGTCCAAGGTTCGGCCCAACAGTCTCGATGGCCGTTCCAACGAGGGATGGGCCCACGAGCGACTAGGACTCAGGCACACAAGCCTCAAGGGAGCCTCGATGAGCAATCAAGTCCCAACCGGGCAAATCCTGGGCGAATCTCCGCGAACGGGATACCAGGATTTCCTTCAAACTGTCCAAATTGACAAAAAACCAAATCTCATAGCCATACCCACGAAGGGTCTGAAATTACCCCTCGGGCGATTCTACCCGAATCACCCGAGGGCTCGGGGGCAACACCCAACGGGTGCGCTCGCGTGCACCCTCTGGCGAATCAAAATACCCCCCAGGCGATTCTGTCCGAATCACCCGGGGGCTCGGGGGCTACACCCGTCGGGTGTGCTCGCGCGCACCCTCTAGCAAGTCAAAATACCCCCCAGGCGGTTCTGCCCAAATCACCCGAGGGCTCGAGGGCTACACCCGTTGGGTGCGCTCGCGCGTACCCTCTGGCAAGTTAAAATACCCCCGGGGGATTCTATTCGAATCACCTGAGGGCTCAGAAGCTACCGTTGGGGACCTAATACCGGGGTACTTAATGAGGTGGAATTAATAACAATCGAACATTGATGCTTTCGGTCAGATAAGAACGCTACTACACTTCATGCCCGAACAACGGAAGATTGGTTCCGCATCGCCCGACCCCCGAGGGCTAACACTCCGCCTCGCCCGACGGCTGAGGGCTGTCTCCGCCTCGCCCGAAGGCTTGAGGGCTGGCTTCGCCTCGCCCGAACGCCTAAGGGCTGGCTCCGCCCCGCTCGATGGCTGAGGGCTGGCTCCGCCTCGCTCGAACGCCTGAGGGCTGGCTCCGCCCCGCCCGATGGCTGAGGGCTAGCTTCGCCTCACCCGAACGCCTGAGGGCTGGCTCCGCCTCACCCAATGGCTAAGGGCTGGCTCCGCCTCGCCCGACGTCTGAGGGTCGGCTCCGCCTCGCCCGAACGCCTGAGGGCTGGCTCCGCCTCACCCGACGGCTACACCCTGTTCCTTCATAAATATGAGCACACGGTACGACAAGACATTCGAGTCAACCGCAGTACCGAGGGCCATGCCCTGTGTGCCTGCAGGAAGGTACTGTCAGGATATGACGGGACTGGTGCTTTAGGCCCTTTTCGACCTGACAGAGCCTGAACAGTGTTGTAGGCGCCGACTTTGGACCCACAGTGTTGTAGGCGCCGCCATCAGCCCTCGGACACGGATACTAACACGAGCATACGACAACCACTACAATCCAAGACAGAACTCACATCATCCATAGCGACGGATGTATGGTCACTTCCCCGTCTACTCCCCGAAGGGTCATAGCTCAGCTCTCTGGCACGCCGCACCGTCCGTCGGTGTAGGATGGGACGCACCCACTTGCTGAAAGAGGCTAGGGCATGGCCCTATGATGATCAACGAACACGCCATTCCTGGCACGGTCTGCCATGTTAGCAGGACATGCACAGGAGAAAAGGAAGACCCGGCTCCCTCGAAGGACCTTCTCTATCTTTGGTTTTTTCCTCTTTCTCCCGTTTGTAACCCTGCTCCACCCTTGGTCTATAAAAGGGAGGGCAGGGCACCCCACTAAAGGACCGATCGTTCTTGACATACAAGACACAGCCAAGCAGCAACCGAGCTCTTGGCGTCCTTTCGACCTTTTCATCAGAGACTTGGGACCCGTCCCTCTCTCAACCGTTTGTACCCCCTACTACGAACCTTTTTCGATACTAATAACATGAGCAGCAGCAAACTGGACGTAGGGACATTCTGCCCGAACCAGTATAAATCTTGTGTCCTTTAGTACACCATCCAAGCCTAACGCACAACAATTATAAATTTACTAGCCGGTGTTTGTTCGAAACACCGACACCCATCTCAGCTAATCTATTGAAAAATTTAAAAATAGTGCAGCCCTACCGCTAACCTATCGCCGAACACGCCACTACTCACCACCGTCGTGGAGTCTGTCACATCTCGTTCGTGGACTGCCCATCCTGTTGTGGATGTTGCCCTCTCTGCTGTGGAGATTGTCGTTGTGGTCATGGAGGCCGCTCTCGTTAGAACTTCGCCCATGCCACCTCATGCCCACACGGCCACACCCTACCAAGCGTCGTCGACACTGGTGCTGCCCGCCTTGCCGCTCTATGTTGCTCCTTGTTCACCCTGTGCCGCTCTTTGGGGGGCCAGGGTCGCCGACTCCACCATGGCATCTACCTTCGCTCACCTCGCCACTCTATGCTGCTCCTTGTTCAACGTACATGACGCTCTGACGCTCTCTGGTGGAGGCAATGCTCTTAGATGTGAGAGATAGAGGCGGAGAACTGCAGGAGAGAGTTGTTCTCATTGGCTTTTTAAGGTTGGGGCTTTTGGGTCATCTGGACGAGGCTTTCCAAAGGGGGCCTATTTAGGCACTTGCCTTTGAAATTATCAAGAGCATTTACAGAGACGGTGATACTTATGACCGCCTCTAAAAATAAGCTAGGCTATCTTCAAAAATCAATTCTGTATGGTATTGAAGGTCGTATGTTTTGTTACAATCCACGGACGAGTTTACTAGATAAATAAATATCATTTCTGTTTGTGCTTGGCAAGTGAACTTCTATGCATAGATAACGCACTACAAAAAGGAACTTTAACGTTGGAACTAACTAACTAGTGAACTTAAATGTTTCAGGATCAATTACTTTCAGGGAAAGCCGATTCTCCCATAAGTGTTCAATGCTTACGTATTTAAGCTCACTGACTAGTAAGCTTTTTCCGGACGTGAACTATATGTTTATTTCAATCATCTCAACACAGTGAAGTTAAATATGTGATTTAACCCATCTTTGCATCAATTAAAGTGATTCATCTTCGTCCGTCCACGTAGACGCCTGCGGCTGCACATAGGGAGAATAAGAGGTTTGCGCATGCGCGTGAGTGTGTGTGGGGTGGGTTGGGGGGGTCCTCACTATGCCTTAGGCTTTATTTGGATGTAGTCGGATTCGCATCAATCCATATGTATTGGGGTGGTTTGAAGTGGAACTTGAACTAAATTCCACCACAACACATGTGAATTGAGGTGAATCCGACAACATTCAAGTAAGGTCTTAGTAGAAACTCCACCTTTGTACCTAAGTAGGTCCTCGAGACCTCGACTTAGTAAAGGTACTTAAAGTACTTGGCGACACCGTTGCACCTTTGCACATACACGCATTACATCTATAGTGTTTGAAAAAACTTTAAAATGCAATTAGCTATATAGGTTCATAAAAAAAACTTCGTGACACCGTTGATATGTGTGTTCGATAAAAAAAAAACATCATTGACATGAGAATGCAAAACAATTGTAGACTATCTCCAACAACGACACCCAAAATACAAGATCTATTCTATGTTTGGGTAACGTTACAGACAAAGGATTTAATACCTATTTTTTATCTTCTCCAACAACACCACTCAAAAGAGAACCATTTCTGTAAATAGGTCTTCAGGAGAGAGCATACTCAAATTTAGGTTGTCTCTCTCGAGACACCTACTTTTTCTGTAAATAGGTCTTCAGGGATGCTCTAGGGAGGGGGTAGGGGCTGCTATATATAGGCCGAAGCATCAATTCTGGATCCTTGGATCAAACCGACTTGAAAGAATAACGTAGATGCAATCTAGGAGGCAGTGGAGAACCGACATTCAAAGGAGGGGCTGACAAGTGGGCCCAGGGGGCCGGACGGCCTGCAGGTGGGGCCGGTCGGCCCCACATGGCAGCCACCTGCCCTCCGCTTCGGTGGTTTGTCTTTTGAATTCTTCTAGAGTCTTCCCACGTCGGTTTCGCTGCGGATAAACGTGATTTGCTTTGACGAATAGGCCATCCTTGACTGTTTTCTGAGTAAATCCTCCTGTAAACACAGATTAATCAAAACTTATGAAATTTATTAGTTTAAACCCCTAGACCTATGTTGGCGATCATTTTCATGCATTTATATAAGTTATATTGACGGTTTATGATGAACGTTAACTACCGTCAACAGTATGTAATTTTTGTTTCATTTTTTTGACATCACTTAACACTTTTGTTCCGACTCTAGCAAGATCTCAATACTACTGTCCGATCACGAGAAGATCTAATGGAACTTGTTGGATATATCACTGGTACGTTTTTGTGGACGCTAGCGATTTTTTAACTAGTGGTTTATAAAGAATATGTACCGTTAGAAATAGAATTATATAGACCCATGGCTATGACCATATGTGTAAATATATTTATATATAGGTAGATTTCTTAAGGTTACTATCAGTACAAGTCATGCATTTACACTGACGGTTCTCTTAAACTTATCGCTACTATATTTTAATATACATTAATGTTATATATTCTTATGAGAACCACCAATAGTTTGAGTTCAACTTGACCCAACTTGTCTTGGATGGCTGAGCCGGTCTTCTTCACCTCCGTGCCTCTCTTCAGGTTCGTAATTCTTGATCTTGTCCGAGGTTCCTAAGAATCATAACATCATTTAATACCTATCTATTTCCACAATCAAGAAAATAATTACTTGAGAATGAGCTACTTGAAGATTTAGTTGCATACTCAAGCTCTATTAATTGGCCCTTGCATATCATTTCAGGAGTGTCATGTGCATTAAAGGATTGATGTCCTCATCACCTGAGCCCTCAAGTCAACACCACTCGCCCAATTTGCACCTGTGACGTCTGCTTTCGTCGCCCCCTGTGTAACCCAACACCAACTACTACGTTCTTTCACCCCCCAACCCCGGTGCCACTGTTCCAACACCGCTCGACCCCACGCCTACACAGGACCGTCATTAGGGATGGAAACAGATTCACATAGAATTGGATCTGGATATCACCTTTTACCACATTTATATATGGGCAAGCATTGTTTGGTTGATAGTTTGCTTGTGTGTCCATTGAAGTTGTGAGTGACCAGCAAGCATTAATCCCAGCCAGACAACTCACAGGAGATCACAGGCAATCGATTTTGATGGACTGGCACTAGCCATCAGATACAAAGCAGCTATAGTCAGGTAATTATATCAGAGTTTCAACCAAACATATCCCGAGAAGATCTCGAATAAGGCACCTACCAGGAAGAAACATAGAAACCATACGTTTAGAGCTTACTCGGTTAGTCTAATCTGAAAATGTGCAACACTAGGATTTGAACCCTATTGGATAGGGTGCCACTCAACAGTCCTACCACAAATCAAAGGCCCTTTCACAGCAGCACATGGAATTTGTATTCCTTAAGACAAGACAGTTTCTGAAAAGTGAAAGCACCTCAGTGCCCTTTTTATTCAATAACAAAACGTCCACACCAGAAAAGAAAAAGAACAAAGACATCGTGATTATTATTCCGCAATACACTACGGTCTTATTCTGATGCGTATGTATTCATCTCAATCCACTTGTGTTGAAGTTGATTGGAGTGAAATTAAGCTAAGTTCCATTCCAATCCACCCCAACACATATGGATTAAAATAGATACACATGTATTCGAACAAGGCCTAAAGGCCTATAACCTAATTAGTAGTAGGCTTAGCCTTCAAGGCAGAATTGGTGCTGAACTCTACGAGCTTGTCGGTTTCAGGCATGACGTCTTTCAAAGCGTGGTGGGTGCAGAAGCGATCTGCCCATGCTGTGATTTCAGGGTACTTGTCTTCTTCGAGGAGCTTGATACCAGATATCTTCTCCACCGCCCTGAACCAGCCAAGGTGTGAGCCGAAAACGAGATCGAGGAAGCCGATGCGGTCGCCGCCGAAGTAGTGCTTGCCTTGACTGCACTTGACGAAAGCCTCCTCCAGATGCTCTAGCGCCGTGGACACTTGCGCTGCTGCTTCGTCCTTGTCTCCGTTGGTGCGCCCTCTCAGGACAAGGAATGCCGGGGCAATCTGCCAAGGAAATTTATTAGAAAAATCAAAAGAATAGAAGGATGTTATTAGAAAATCAAAAGAATAGAAGAGGAGAGAAGTCAAATACCTTGTTATCCACGTACTGGGCCCAGAACCGTTCGTTGGCACGGGCGTAAGGCTCAGTCGGAAGGATGACCGGCCCGTTAGAGGCCCACACCTCATCGATATACTGGATAATGACATGGACTCACAGATGGGCTTGTCATGGTGGAGCAGGACCGGGATCTTCTTGTAGACCGGGTTGGACTTGAGCAGCAGCTCGCTCTTCCTGCCGGCCGGCTCCTGCAGGAACTCGTACTCGACGCCCTTGAGCTTGAGCGCCGCGAACACGCGGATGGCGTAGGGGCACGCCCACCCGCCGATCACACGCACCACCGCCGCTTTCTCTTCGCTGCCTGATGCCATTTGTGTGCTGTATGCTGTAACTTGCCTCAGGATCAGATTCGCTGTATGTACTAGCTGTTTGTAATATATAGCCATGTATATATAGAGATGAATGCGTTGATCATTAACACGGTAACAACCGTGCTTACGTCCTCGCGTGTGTCATTGCCGGCTTGCCGCCAGGAGACCAAATTCTTCTTTCTGGTGAAAGTTCTCCATTTTAAATTTGTTACTGAGCTGTTTTGACTGATTGGTCCGAACAGGATGTCATCTCTCTGACTTTCCTCGTCACATGGCGATCGGCTCTCTCGCAAATCGCCATGAAGGGGTTAGGTTACTGCTTTTTTTTTTTTGAGTTAGGTGTATAGACGTAGGCACTTACGAGCACCCGCCGCTAATATAAACTTTCCTCCCGCCGGAAATTTTGCCAATCAGATTTCATTTATGTGGAGTGAGCATTAGTGTCAGTGTCAAACAAACTAGCAGCCTGTGTTCGATGTCGGGGAGGACCGTCATACTGCACTTTCTAGTTCCTTGTTACGTGCTCACTTGCGTCACTGCAAGTTTGCCTGGGATTTTCTGCGGGAAGTAACTTGGTGGCTCTCTTAAATCTCCACAATGGCAAGAGAAACCATCGCTTCTATATCTACAAGCTCCGTGTATCAGTGCCTTCATTGATTTTCCTTTCACTTTCCACCCTCACTTACGCGAGCTACGCTTAGAGCCTATTTAGACCGCTAACAACTAACAACTAAAAGTGAGATATAGCCTATCCAAACAGAAAGGATTAATGTGTGGGCTAATTTTAGGTCATGTTTAGATTCATAGAACTAACAACTATTTATCAATTTTAAATTATAAGATGTTTTGTCTTCTCTAAATACATTGTTTTTTTCCTATGCACCTAGACATGCACTATATTTAAAAAATATATCTAGAAAAGTCAAAACATATTATAATTTAAAACAAAGGAGTAATTGACTAAATTTTAGCCCCTAAGGATTAAAAAACAGACAGACTAATTATTAGTCTATTAATCCACAAAAATAAGATAATAAAACTATTTGTTAATCCTAGTCCATCCAAACAAGCCCCTAGTCAAGCTTTTGACTAGCGGTTAACTAATTATCCAAGTACAACTAGCTAATAAGGGTGAATAGTTCATTACTTATTTCAAAACTTAATTAAACTAAATAGTTAAGTGCAGATGGAGAAAATGAACTTATTATGGAACTGAAAATAAAATCCACAACTTAAAGCTTATTTCAAACGGTGCATAGTTATTAATAAAGTAAATTGTACTAAAATGTTACGGTTTATAAAACTTATAGCACACAAATTTAAATATTTTGTAGGCAAACTTTTCCCAAAAACATACTTAAATAACACCAAAATTTTATCAAATAAATCTGGGAATCAAACTTTTTTTATGTGAAATAGAACACCTCTACATGGGAAACAAACTAATTTACAAATACTTCAAACCAAAATAATCCACGGAAGAAAATAATAAAAGAAAACTTTAATTTGAAACAAGGGAAAACTTCAAATCTACCCTAAAACAAAAATCAGCCTAACGCGGCCCAAAACCATGCGCAGCTTAACTCAACCAAGCACATAGTGCTCTGGGCTTGCTACGCCGCTACCCACTTTCGGCCCGAGTCACCTGCCCTACTGGGCACCCATTGCTTGCTATCGGAATTGAGATTTGTGGTTCAAGTTCATTGATATCGAGTGTAAGCAGTCGCTCAGAAACCCTGACACTCCTTAGTCTCTCACTCACACTCTTGGACTACCCTTTCTTCCATCGACCAAGTGCCAACGCCGCCATGCGTGCATCCTACCGGAGCCATCATTGGCCCTCTCACCAGCGCACTCATGAGGCAAGCCCAGTTCCACTGCGGTTCCTAAAGGTGGAGCCCTGATACTTGCTTGCGAGAAAAACATCGGCAATGGCATCGATATATTTTTTTTCCAACGATAGTAATGGTGATGACAGTCAAGGCCTACGGAGCTAGGTGCGGCGCATCTGTGGCCACCATCGCGACAGGGCTAGCCAAGTGCATGTGCCTCGGCTAACATTGGTCAATTAGAATGGTTCCACTTGATCTCACCAGCATGGCACTCATGCCACATGCAACCGATGACTACCAAGGTATATATGTAACAATCCGAGCATTGCATATTTTCAAACCATGTTCATCGCCAACATTGCATCCATGAAAAATGAAACCTAATTGCAAAAATTCTAAGTCAAATGATATTAAATCTGGCACTGTTGTGAGTGGCGGACCGTCAAATAGTTGCCCCAGATAGTCCTCCTACATAAGCAGTGCCAAGTTTGTCAGAATCTGTTAGAGTTGTGTTCTATTGGATAGTCCACCAGAACATGCAGTAGCCAAAATTTAGTTGTCAAGTTCCACTTCCTTTCGGTTCCCACATACAACCCAAGGTGGTGACTTCACGGCCACACTCAAGAACTAGGCACCTTCCACTCACTCTCCCAATCTCCCCTCCTCTCTCTCCCTCTCTTTCTCTCTCATTAGAACATTGGAAGGCACCCCAATTTGTAGCACCACCCTTTGTCCATCACCATTGCTAGGGGTGATCAAGTTGTCCTCTCATCCCCTTTGCATTGGTGAAGAAGCTGTTAGATGATCTCCACCAATTGGCCCAATGGTCAATTGGACCCTTGGATTCGCGCCCTGATCTAGGGCGCCCAACCCTACATGGTTGGTGGGCCCCCATCACACTGCGCTATAAAAACAGAGGTGGGGGCCTACGGCTCTCTTCTAGAGGTTGAATGAGCTATAGTCGCCCCACCAACACAACCCTAATCCGATCTAAGAGAGGGTGCACAACCAGTGACGGGAAGCACCATCACGAGGTTCGCCGCTGCCACTGGACCACACCTATGACCGTGGACAATGCCACTACTACACCGCCGCCTTTCACCGCCATGCCTCCACCGAGTCTCCACCAAGCGCTGCGATGGCCAGCCTGTCTTCTATGAAGGTGGTCGATGGTTTGCACCTCCTTCACCCCTCTCTCTCTCTCTCTCACTCCATCTATTAATCCTATACTAGTGATGTTCTAAGACTCACTGTTTATTCCAAAAGCAAGTAAACATGCTAGATCTATGGCTAGTGATCCTGTACTACTTCTATCATTGGTATCAGTCGCCTAATTAGACGTAGATCTAGCCTATCATAGTAGAAAACCAGTAGCAGTATTTAGAAGGAGGTGGTAGATCCGTTTCGGATCTAAGCAGAGGGTTCATCGAACCCTAAACCCAAATCGGGTGAAGAAAAGCAGTAAGAAAGGGTCTTGGTTTTGAAAAGCAACTCAAACCCTAACCCTAACCCGCACAAACAGCTCAGGGAAGAAGAATAGTACGCAACCCTAACCCTAACCCTAACCCTAAATTGGACAACTTCTGAGAAGAAGAGAAAGAAAACCCATTCAAAGGAAAGAAGGGGAAAGGGAAAGGGCTTTGGAAGACGGCTTACCTCGCCGCTGCATCGCGTTGTTGTTTTACCGACGTGCGGGAAGAAGACCGAGCCGTTGCTCGTCAGGTGTGTGTGACCTCCGGCCAAGGGCGCCGCCGCTAGGCCGCTCGATGGTGGCGCGCTCACCCGCTGGGAAGCGCGCGCGTCAGCGAGGGAACCGGCAACGGCGCCATCATCTCTCTACACTCTCACTCTTTTGCTCAACCGCTGCTGCGCTGAGAGAGGAAAAGGAGATGGAAGAAATGAATTAGGGCTTGGTGGGCGCGGGCCAGCCGGGGGTTTTGATCTCCCGAAGACGACACCTGGCCATCGGATCTAGATGGACGGCTGAGAGCATGTCGAACCAGAAATGGCCCGGGCGGGGAGGCACTTTCCCGGCCCAGCCCCAGGTTGTGGCCTGGGCGTTGGGGAGGTGCCGCGAGCGCATGTGCATGAGTCGATGCTGCTGCCGGGCCACACACTACTGCTGCAGGCCAGGCCAAAATGAACAGCAAATAACGTTTGAAGTTTATTTATTTTTAGAAGCAGATTTGAATGAATTTTGAAGGTTTAAAATTTCTAGTAAAATTGCACCAACGTGTTACTTTTTTCCAGAAAGTAGATATGAGAAAAGTTCAATGCTTCTGAAAAATAGATAATGAATTTTTTCATGTTTTCGCTGCAATGTTAAAGTTTATAATCGTCTAATTAAATTCGAACCAACGAGAGAATTTAATTTGAAGAGTAGTCAATTTTAATCAATAAATTATAATATTATTATTTTTTTACCAACATTGATAATAGCAATATTATAATTTTTATTCATATGTTTTCCATGCATTAATTCTATTTTTGCCCAACAGTGATGTAGAATTAGTGTATAAGAATATTGTATGTTTTAATTTTGACCAACGTTAAATTAAAGCATGCAATTATAATGTCATATTTTCTCACTATCTCTAACGGTATTTTTTAGGACTCAACCCAATGGCATTCATCTCGCACATACCACCTCTTAAAGGGGGCAACTATAGGGTATGGCGAGAGAAGTATGAACTAGCACTTGCGCTCTCTAAAAATGACCTAGCGCTTATCTCCCCGTGTCCTACTGAGCCAGTGGACCCAGTGAGGGAAGAAAATGAGTCTGATGTTGATTTCACTGCTCGGCAGCGAGATCATGCAGAAGTGCGGATGAAGTATGATCTCGAACGTAAGAAATGGTACATTTCCAACCGTAAGTGCTTGATGGTGGCTAAGTCCATAATTTCAGATGTTATAAGGGGGTCTATCCTAGACTGTGATACTGCCACAGAGTATCTTAAGAAGGTGGAGAGTCTGTTCACTGGCTCTTCAAAGGCTTATTGTCGGGGACCAAATACTAGGGTACCCGAAGAGGAGGGGCTAATAACCGTCAACGGTGATTCATCCGAATAGACAAGAGAGCGACTACACCTCTCGCCACTTCGTCCAACCCCTAAGGGTTGGCTCTGCCTCGTTCGACCCCCGAGGGTTGGCTCTGCCTCGCCCGATGTCCAAGGGCTAGCTCTGCCTCACCTAACGTCCGAGGGCTGGCTCCGCCTCGCCCGACGTCTGAGGGTCGGCTCTGACTCGCCCGACGTCTAGGGGATGGCTCTGCCTCGTTCGACGTCTGAGGGCTGGCTTCGCCTCACTCGATGTCTAGGGGATGGCTTTGCCTCTCCCAACGTCTAAAGAGTGGCTTTGCCTCGCCCGATCCCTCTAGCACAGATCCTTATGGAAGCTCACGACAACCACTATGGATAGAGGGTGTGACCCAAGGTCAAACCTCTGGCACCGTGCAGGGAGCGGTCACACCTCAGCACGACCCGTCCCCACAACATGTCATTCCAGAGGACTCACATCGACCACAGTGACGGACGCATGGGCATTATGCTGCCCACTCCCCGTACGACTGCTGACCAGCACGCTAGATGTAACACCCCGGGTGTTTAAATACTAAAACCTGACATGTCATCATACGCATTGCAAAGCATTTGGCATTTGGTGAAAACTTTGAGATGCATACACTAAAACAAGTTTATATTTATGTGGTATGTGTTGAATTGTATTGTTTGACTCAAGTTCAAAGTTTGCTTGGATTTTTAAATTTTCGAGAAAACCCTGATTTTCAGCATTTAAATCCTACCCTGAAAACTCATTTCAAAATCTAAGCAAATTTTGGGGTTGAGCCCAAAAGCAAAAGTGTAGAGCTTGACAAGTTATACAAAGTTTGTTTTTGGAGTTTTCAGAATTGTTATGAAAAATTTGGAGTAATTCGAAAAGGCGTAATTCGTTAAATTTCCCCTATTCGAATTCAAAAGTTCATTTCAAAATCTAGACCGAATTTGGGGTTGGTTATAAAAGCAAAGTTGTAGAACTTTTGATTTTGAAAAACTTTTATATTTGGAGATTTTTGAGTTGTTATACAAATTTGGGAGTAATTTGGATTTCAAACTAGATGGCAATTCTGTAATATTGATGAACAGTGTTCACCGTTTAAGCTACATTGCCGGCGGCCCTTCTTCGGCGTTCCAGGCGCGCCCGTGGCCGCGTTCAGGTCCGCGCTGGCATGGAGAAGCTCCTGCGTGTCGTCTTCGTGTCCTTGGCCGCGTTATAAAGCCAATCACCGTCGCCGTTCTACTCCTTTTCAACTCCTCTGCTTTTCCCGTCGCCACCGCCGCTGCTCCGTCGACCTTCCGCCGTCGACCTAGCTCCTGTACCGTCTCAGCAAAGCTTGCCACAGCTCTGTTTGTTCCTTGTGCACCAAGTCCTCCAACCCTTGTTGCCTGATTTCACCAAGAACCACCGCTCGTCGCGCTTCTTCCTCACGGCCGGCATGATCTCCATCGGGCGAGCGCTGTCGTGGCCAGCGCTCTACGGTGAGCCACTGTCCTTGCTCGGTCCTGTTTAAGATTCACCTTGATGCCATGGTGCTTCATGCCCGGTTGATTGACCGTATTGTCCACCGCAGTAGCTAGAACATCGCCATCGTCGTGGCTTGCTCCGCCGTGGTTGCTGTACACGTCGACCCACCTCTCCGTTGCTCCTCCGGTCACGGTCTTTGCTCCAACGTATCCGGGGTGAGCTACCGATACTTCTCGTGCACTTTGTTCAATCGCTACCGAGCTCCTGTCACCGGCGTAGCACAACTGTGCCACCACATCCACCATGGCCGGCGTTGAGTTAGTATAGAGCCGTAATCAGTGCGACTAAGGACGTCTGTAGATGCGCATAGTCGTGGGGAGCATGTTGGTACTCTCGCTGTCGCCGTTGGTCTCACCGGCGGCGAGAAATCGCTGGTCAGCGCCATCGTTGCCGTGGTCAGCGCGGGAGGAAGGGGATGATAGGTGGGGTCAAGGTGTTAGTGACTCAGTGATTTGAAAATGAATTTTTCCTTTTTCAAAAATGATTGAATAGTGTATGATTTTGTTATTTTTGTGTTGAATTATTTAGAGCTCCAAAAATTATGAAAATTTTTGTGTGACCTCTCTATGATGTATATTATTTAGAAAAAAATATGAAATATTGTTTTTCAGTAGTTTTTGAATGTGATAAAAATTGCTCAATTTGTTAATAAATGGATTTCCAAGATTTTTCTAGGCTTATTTAATTGTCCAAAAATTATGAAATTTGTTTTGTCACTTACTTATCATGTAATGAACATTTATAAAAAATTTTGAGGTCAATTGGAACAAGTTGATTTATTTCATAATTCTTAATTAATTAATTAATTCATAAAAGCAAATAGTAACATTTAGTGATTTAGGTTTTGTTTGCATTTTTGATTGAGTGATGTCCTTGGGTCATTAGTTGGTAATGATCCTTGGCAATTGATGTAAGTAGTATGAAAAAGATTTGGTTAGTTTGACTTGTAACTGTACTACGAAGAAAAGTTGTATTCAAATTGTTAATTTTTGCATCCATCATCGAGCATCATATTTCGTACTCCGCATCATGTTAAACATGGCACTGTTACTACGTGTAGTGAACGAAGGTGAACACGTAGTAGTTAATCAAGTTGCGGAGGAGGTTAATCCATCTGTTGAGGTCGGATCGAATACTTGTGAAACGTCGTAGGAACCAGACTTTTCCGTCAACGAAGGCAAGCCCCGGATGCATACAACCCTACCTTGTATTTTACAAATTGATTTCGCTTTTGCTTCTATTTGCTGCATTAAATGATTAGGAGTCAAGTACAACCCAAATTGGTACATTACCAACCTTGTTATTCTATATTTACCATATTACCAGTTTTAAATTCGTATATGCCTAGTTTTGCTTAGCTATGCTTAGAATAATGAAAGTCGGGTGATTACCTGCCACCTGCAAGTTTTAAATGGAACTTTGGTTACTTATATTATCGTGTGATATGGGAATGTGGAGTAATAAATCTAGACCGGGCGGACTCGGTGTGTGTGAGCCACAAGACATGGAGGTCTTGTGAGCGGGTCCTTTCTGTCTATGTCGATTAAGGTCCGTCCGTTGTTGAATTGCATGAGGTGAGACTTTGTAGTACTAACCACATACTCCGGTAAGCCTTAACTTGGATATTCTATTACGAGAATGGCTACTCGCGCACTGGGAGTGGAGAGATGGCAGGAATAGCGTGTACCCACGTGGCCATGGGCTGGAATGGTGGAGTACTGTATTCTCGGGTGGCGTGGATTCGTTCTTGTTTTAGAGGATCCGAGAGTAGGTTGATATATGTAGGTCGGGGACCTGCATATGTCGTGTGCTCTGGAATTCCCAGCTGGGTTTATAATCGGTTCGAATCATCGTTGCTCCTCGGTTATGGAGACTCAACTCACGGTTCATCATCGTAGTATTAATAACTAGAACTTGAGGCTGGTTGAGAAAGTGTTGGATATGAAGTTTCATGATCTCCATATGGATCATGTCAGCTTTGTATATGATTTTATGAAGTTATAAATATTGAATTAAAGAATTTTATTAAAGAGCTTTTACGCAAAATAACTTTGATTATTGCTAAAGCCATATCTTG
The DNA here is from genome assembly GCF_019320115.1 of Miscanthus floridulus. Classification (NCBI taxonomy): domain Eukaryota; kingdom Viridiplantae; phylum Streptophyta; class Magnoliopsida; order Poales; family Poaceae; genus Miscanthus; species Miscanthus floridulus. The sequence goes on along the minus strand of NC_089580.1, from coordinate 131,363,445 downwards.
AATCCCTGAGCCTGCATTCCTGAGTTTATCAGTTCTTATTTCGGTTAAGTCTTGTTGAGTACTTTTGTACTCAGGGTTCATTGACCCTTGTTGCAGGTGAGCCTCATGAGCAGATCTGTTTTGGATCGTGCTGCATGATGGTTGTTCCTTGTGATGACGATGAGAAGTAAATGTGTGGCCCTTGGGCATGGCAGTTTCATTGTGTGTTTTGTACTATATTATAATGCCACTCCACTATTTCGTTTTGTAATAATCATCGAACTTAGTCATGAGGTTTGAAGCTACTGTTTTATAAATTATGTTATTGTAAGACTTCCGCTGTTTTTACTCTGATGTCGATATTTGAATAAATGTTGTAATACTGCAATAACTCTATAACATGATCCTGCTCGGAAATCGTGGATGATTCGGGGTTCTCGAGGGCACCCGATAGTCTTCTTAAGTTACCAAAAACATATGCAAAGATGTCAAAGGTCGTCGGACAGTGACAAGTGCATGTGGGCCCTATAATTTAGGAGGTTCTGCCACAGAATGGTATCAGAGCGATCGTTGCAAGGTTTTTGTTGTATTGTTTTATAAAAACTTCAAAATGATTTGGATGACTAAATTTAACTTGATAATTTGGTCCAAATTGCTTCTGACTTATCTTATTTCTTTCTCACCATTCCTTATTTGATTAACAATGTTTTGCATGGTGGAGTAGTAATCTTACTATGCCCTATATAAAAACAAATGTGTTTATGTGCATTATAAGCTTTGATGTTTTTGTTCATAAGAACGATTCATGCATCATGATTAATTCACTAGTTACTTCCTTCACCTCTGAGTCTAGAGTTGAGTAGTGAGTCTAGTTTGAGTAATGTAATCCATCATAGCTGCTCTGTAGACTTTGATCAAATGATCTTATTTGGATTAAATTGGCTTCCTACAGTATGGCTCGTACCAAGATGACGCCCCATAAGTCCACTGGACCCAAAGGAGTTCCTCATCACCAACTTGCCCCTAGGAATGACGGTGCTAGTAGTAGCAGCTCTAGGCCTGATCCCCAGGCAGAGATATAGAGGATTTCTGCAGAGTTAGCACAAGCTACTAGAGATAGGGCTTTGGATGCTATACAGGTAGGAGAATTACAGGATCAATTGAGGCGTCTCACCACCGCACACAGGAACTGCGAAGTATGTTAGTTTGTATGATGGAGGGAAGGAATGAAGCTTGGCATAGGGAAAATGTAGCTAGAGCTAGAACTCATGAGCTAGAATTCTATGTCGAAGATTTAGAAGAACATAATACTTATCTGCATGAGGAAGTTCATAGGCTTAGCAATCTACTAAATCCAAATCATGAGCCCCAAGCTGATGCAATGGACCCCGGTGTCATCCTTGACGATGATGACAAATCAGAAGAGGAAGAAGAAGATCCTGAAGAACTAGTAATGATCAATGAAAGTGATGATGAAGGCGGTAATAATTCTGGAATGGATACCGAGCCTGAAGTTTGAAGTAATCAAGGAAAGGAGTAGAGTTGTATAATAGTTAGTTCTAGTTAAGTTATGTAGTCTTGTTTTGGTACTTATAGGATCTGGTGTTTATATTAGTAAACCCTATGTAATGTGTCTAGAGTAAGCTTTTGTGCAATTCAATAAAGGCTTGTGAATAAAGTTTGGTTTGTTATGAGCAGATGCGTCGTATGTGGGGTTCGTATATTCTGGGAACTTCACAAGATGAGGACGGTATTCTAGATCCGCCACCAGTTCCAACAAATCTGGCTGATGCTATAACCGCACTTGTCAATGTGACAGCCGAAAATTCTCGTTTGCTTCATGAGATAGCTCAGAGTAATCAGAATCAGATGCATGGAAACCGTGGTTGCCACCATAACAGATAGGAGGCTACATATGTTGATTTTATAGACACAAGACCACCGGTGTTCACCAAGGCAGATGAACCATTAGAGGCTGATGACTGGCTTCGAACCATGGAGCAGAAATTTGATCTTATTCCATGCACGTAGTATCAGAAACCTACGTTTGCCGCTCAGCAACTTAGAGGAGCAGCGAGTGCTTGGTGGGCAAACTTAGTGGCTATGCAACTACCTGGCATTCCAATAACCTGGGCTAAGTTTCGTACTGCCTTCAGAGCCCATTATATCCCTAATGGAGTTATGGCTATGAAGCTAGATGGACTCCTTGCTTTGAAGCAAGGAGATCAAACAGTGATGCAGTATGTGGGAAGATTCAATCACCTGTCACAATATGCATCTGAACATGTCAATACGGATGCCAAGAAGAAAAGGTGGTTTATGAGAGGTCTGAATACCAAGTTGCAGACAATGATGACAACTTGTACTAATGTTACTTATCATGAGGCAGTAAATATTGCAATTGCTTCAGAGTCAAAGTATCGGCAGCATAAGGAGCTCAAAAAGAAAAAAGAGTATGCCGTCTAGATCCTTTGGGGGAAATCAGAAGAGGCAGAGGGTGATTTACCATCCAGTACATCATAATCGTCCTCCTTATCGTCCGCCGCAGTCTCAAACTGGGCCACAGTCAAATGTCCGTCCTGCTATAAACCTACCTGAGTTCACAGTCGACCAATGCTCCTGGTGGCAATGCTCCAACGTCCCAGGGTCACAACTATCCATGTTACAATTGTGGAAGGACTGGTCATTTCCCTAAGGAATATCCATATCCTAGGCAGGCTAATCAAAATTATCAGAAGACCCCTGCCAATCAACAACAGGGTCAGGCACCAAACAAGAACCCCAATCAGAATGCTCAGAAGGGCAAAGATGAGAGGAAGACAGGACGGGTGTTCTATATTCAAGCTGGAGAAATTCCAGAAGGGGAACCAGTGATGATGGGTATGTTTCCTGTTGCCAATCACCCTGCAGTTATACTTTTTGATTCTGGCGCATCGCATTCATTCATCAATAGAACATTTGTTGTAAAGTATGAAATTTCAATTGGGGCAACAAAGGAAAGTTTCTTTATACAGTCGCCTGGGGGACGTCTGTGTACTAAGGAAATAGTATACCAGGTACCCGTAAACCTGGGTGGGCATATTTTTCCCACTACCATGATTATCCTTAAGGATCAGGATATAGATGTAATCTTGGGCATGAATTGGATGTATCAGCATAAGGCTGTTATAGATGCTTTGAATGGAACTTTAAGGGTAAGTTTGCCTAATAGTACTTCTCAATTTCTCATCCAACTTCCAACCTTAAGAAGATCAGTGGGCAAGATTTGTGCAACTGCTGTCAAAGAGATTAGAGATATCCCGGTAGTGTGTGAATTTCTGGATGTGTTTCCTGAAGATTTACCCGGTCTACCACCTGATAGGGATGTACAGTTTAACATAGAGTTGCAACCTAGAACAGCTCTGATTTCTCGGAGAGCTTATAGGATGCCACCTAAGGAATTGGCCGAGTTGAAGACTCAGTTACAAGAATTGATTGAGAAGGGGTTTATCCAACCTAGTTCA